>NW_028283570.1:330000-660000 GCF_059441095.1 Idiotropiscis lumnitzeri
CTTCTATAAAATAAAAACAGCATGACAAAAGGTGCTGAAATAAACTATATACGGAAGTGCGTGAGTGACAGTGTGTGCATGTGTTTTTGCAACGCATGTGTACACCCCGCCATACAAATTACACAATTCGTTGGGTATGTGGTATACACTTAAAAACAATTGCCTTGGAGCAAGTGAACACAACACGTCTCACACTGTATACATGCTGTAGAAGGGCTGGGCGATATGACCTCAAATCAATATCGCGAGAAATCGAGCAATTTTACCTCGATAACGATAAATGCACAATAAATTCCCACGTGGACTAAAATCAAAATAAATGCAGGAATTGCATATTGACTGTTTTTTTTATTGACCAACTGGTACACTTTACTTTCAATGAAAAATAAAAGTACAAAAATCATTTGTATGAACATTCCAAATAGCTTGCAGGGTTCGCGGTTAACTTTAAAAACTGCTTGCCCATAGGGCAAGTGCCACTAAAATTTGCCTTGCCCGAGTGGCCAAATTACTTGCCCGACTTGGGCAAGTGACAATTTTTTTTCTCTAAGAATAAAATGTTTATGGTTGTAAAATGTGCGCCACAAATGTAAATAAACATATAATCTGATAAGCATAAATTAATCTTGTTTTCATCATCAACCATGAAACCCTACTCACAAGAGCAAATGTATCATCCTGTGCAGTTATTGAAAATGTTAATTGTAGTTTTAATAATTAACAAATCTGCATGTTAAATTGGGAAAATGATATTACAGCAATCCAGATGATCAATTTTAAGTCCAGGAGAGCGTATTAATTGAGGAATCACATGAGTAAATTATGAGTGTGGCAAATTTGTGTATTCCTTTAAGACCAGTGCCTGTGGTGCTGCCTCCATAAGTTTCATAGCATAAACAGAACACAGTCACTGACACTATGTCAGGTCACATCATGGAGCTAATGAATTAACAGCCAATAATCAAATATTACTCCCTTCCTTACTCACAACTGAATTGTCTACTTAAAAATATTCGAGCTATTTTAGTCATGTCAGAGGAATCCGAAATGTTCGGATTTGAACGAACTCGTCGCCACTCGTAAACATGCGCAGAAGGTAAGAAAACTTCCGGCTGTCAATTTTCGGCCAAAATATCGTAGGTTTTTGTTGTGTTTTTCAAACTTCAAATGAGGATGCTACGACAGCGAGTTCCAATACTGCGGGATTTATTGACGTCCACTTTAACTCGACATTCACTGAACTAACTGATCCCCGTAGCGCCCGCCCATTACCCCCGATAAGGCCAATGGACCATACCAAAACATAAGGGGTTGTCTGGGTTAAACCATCACCATACAGTGCACACAAACAGATCACACCACCGTTTTCGTCAAAATTAAAGATATTTGGCTGCTTTAAAAAATGCTTGCCCGGTCGGGCAAGTTGCCCATAATTTTACCTTGCCCGTGGCCAAATTTCACTTGCCCCGGGCAATCGGGAAGCGGTTAACCGCGAACCCTGAGCTTGCTTTGCATGACTTGAACAATGTCACAAAGAAAAAGGGTACCTCTTGCGAAATCTTTTTCTGCAAATAGATTGCGCCAAGATGCTCTCATGATGTAAATAATGGCAAATAAAAAAACGCGAAATAAAATGAAAGAAAATGTCAATGCAAGCCAAATAAACAAGTGGGTATTATCGGGGAAAATGTGCCGTCTCGAGTACTCTGCTGCGCAGTCGCCACTTGTCATCTATGTAATGCACAGTTAGGCTCAATCAGGGATCCATGTTGCGACCCGACCACAAGTCGGATGTAGATGCAAAATGCTTGACATGTCTAAGCTCCCGGCCCGATGTAGTCCATATCGGGAAATACGGCTTTCATGAAGCGTTTAAATCCTGTGCGCGCCACGTAACTAGAGGAGCTTTATCTTTAGCTATGTGCTAAGCTATCGCGTCCACCTCTGAGACGTTCTCTCGTATGGTGTCGCCTCCGTTCATGGGCTGTTGTCACTTGTCGAACCTTGCTTCTCACTTTGAACTTTCAGCACAGCATGGTTGTGTTGTGGGTGGTGAGAAAGCTTCTGGATTTGAATCGCCAGCAACGAGAGCGACAGACGGGTGGAGTCACATGACTAGAGGCGCTGTAGCGGTCTTAAAGGGGCATGAACATTGCCGCAGACAAAAGGCTTTTCTTTTTTTATTCATCGAATTTACCGACATGGGCAAAATGATTTCGGTCATTGTAATAAATTTCGGTAACGGTAAATTTTCGGTTTATCGCCCAGCCCTATGCTGTAGCATGGCTTTTTTTGCCGTGGGTGTCAAATATTTTACTTTGTTTTCAGAGTGCTTACAGACCTCTTGGTTTTGCCTCAAAATAATTGTCTGCAAAGCAGTCTGTGCCATCCGCATCATTGATGTGCAGGAGTAGCTTGTTGGTAATAAATAGCTGCAAGAAGTCCGCTGTTTGCCGCAGCATCCAGTGGTCCAGCGCTCGCAGTGAAAGTCTTGTCTGGCAGCCCGAACCATCCCCAAACATTTCGAGATGCACGTCCACTAAATTCCAGAAATATAAACATGGACAAACTTGACATTCTTCCAGATTCTGTCTCTTTGCATTGTTTTGAAGTTACTCCTGCAACTTTTCCACTTCTTCGATCCTCCCCATTGTCTGAAAAAGAAGTGTATATTTTGATTTGAAATAATGACCTCAACATACCAATACATTTGTTTATCATCTGAACTGGATTATTTTGAAACAACATTTGGGTTGGACATCTGGGATTTGTTGTTGTGTATATTCAGAGTAATCCTTTTCTTGTATATAGCTAAAGCAATAGTCGCTGGCCTTGAAAATGGGTACAAGACTTGACCAAATTAAGATGCCATAAGGTCTAATTTGCCCCTTCTCTACCACAACTGATTTAGAGGCCATTAGTAACAGATTTGAGAAGACCACTTTTAAAGATATGAAGCCAGAGCTCGGCACCGGACCCATTTTAATTATTTATTATAATTTTAATGTATTATTGAGCAAATGACACAATATGTCAGTAGTGATTACCACAGAAGTCATGTCAAAATAGTGCAAATTCTGAGGTCGACTTCAAATCAGACAGGCGGAGACGAGCGCCAGAGAAGAGATGAGAATCAGAAGAGATGTTGAAGAAGCTAATAACAAAAAAAACAAAAAAACACATCAAATCTCCATGTAGTAGCAACGGGGATGGCTCATGGGGTCAGGAGAAGTGAGCGGGAGATGGGGAGTATGAGGTGCCGTTGGGGACAAAAGTCAGGAATCGCTTCACACTTCTGAAATGCACTCTTACACACCAGTGAAATTGTTGTTGCTCATGCATACTTATGAAACGCTATCATACATACGAGTGAAACGCTCTCATACACACTAGTGAAATAGTTGTTGCTCATACACTCGTCAAATGCGCTCATACACATAGGTGAAACATTCTCATACACACCAGTGAAAGGCGCTCAGGCACAATTGTGAAATTATTGTTATTCATAAATACAACTGAAACATGCTCATGCCCATACACGAGTGAAATGCTTTCATACAAACACCCACACTGTTGAAAATGCTGTCATGAACACAAGATCGCTTACAAATACTAAAATGTAAAAATTAATCATTTATTTAGCAGGGATGCATGGTGGGCGACTTGTTAGCACGATGGTCTCACAATGCAGAGGTCGCGGGATTGATTCCGGCTTTCCTGTTTGGAGTTTGCATGTTTCCCACACGCCTGCGTGGGTTCTCCGGTTTCCTCCCACATTCCAAACACATGCATGGCAGGTTGTTTGGACACCCTAAATTGGTGTGAGTGTGAGCGCGGATGGTTGTTTGTCTTTGTGTGACCTGCGATTGGCTGGCAACCAGTTTAGGGTGTACCCCACCTACTGCCCCAAGATAGCTGGGATAGGCTCCAGCACCCCCTGCAACCCTTGTGAGGAGAAGCCGTACAGATAATGGATGGTGGGATGGCATTCATAATGGACGGCCGCCACGGTGGGCGACTTGTGAGCACGATGGTCTCACAATGCAGAGGTTGTGGGATCGATTCCGGCTCCGGCCTTCCTGTGTAGAGTTTGCATGTTCTCCCAAGCCTGCGTAGTTTTCTCTGAGTTCGCCAGTTTCCTCGCACATTGCAAAAACATGCATCCATTTACTCTGATGCCAATGTTTTCTGTACCTTATGGCAGATTTTTCTCTTTGCCGAAGACTATTAGCACTTGTAGAGCGAGGACCTGTGCCACAGTCGTCAACTGCACCCTAAAATCAGATCATTTTGTATTTTAGACATTACACACTACACAGTTAAAGATGGTCCAAAAAAGAAAAATGGATTAATGTATTTCAACTTACATAATACTCTTTAAAGAGCTGACCAGCTCATTCCCAGAGGTACGTATTGGGGCGTATTGGTCGTCTTTACAGAAGACTCCAGGAGGTAACTCAGGTTTGACCTTCAGCCACAACAGAGTGTTGGGTGTGAGTGCTTCCAAGTCGTTGAGGTCGGAAGATGTCCTTGTGATAGGCCTGCTGTTTATAACTGCTTCAGCCTCTGCTTCTGCACTTCCTGAGAGTCCTCAGGAAATTCAACCTGGACAGGAAGCTGCTGCTGGCCTTCTACCACTCGTCCATCGAGAGCCTGCTGACGTACTGTGTCTCCACCTGGTACAGCGGCTGCACTGAGGCGGACAGAGTGAGGCTCCAGAGGACAGTCAAAACAGCGCAAAGGATTATTGGCTGCCCTCTTCCCCCACTGTCGGACATCTACACCGCCCGGTGCCTCAGAAGGGCTCTCAACATCGTCAATGACAATACCCACCCAAACTCACACCTGTTCGACCTGTTGCCCTCTGGCAGGCGCTACAGATGCATCAAATCAAGGACCAATAGACTGAGAAACAGTTTCTTTCCGAGAGCCATCTCCATACTGAACTCTCACACACACACGAGACCACCCTAACCTCGCAAAACAGCATTGTGATGTGTTTCTATATGCCCTATTCAGTACTGAATTCCATTGCACTGTCTTCTTTATTTATCTAATTTATATATTTGTCTGTATTATTGTTGTATTGCACTGGAGAGGGGAGCCCTCTAATCTCGTTGCACACTTGAGTACAATGACAATAAAGGGATTTCTATTCTATTTCTATTCTATTCTCACCAAGCAAGGTATATTGACTTTCTTCACCCGAAATTTGTTCTTTTACAGTGACATTCAGGATTTTTCCCACAGACCAAATAAGTCGCTCACAGCTTCCTCCGTGGTGGGAACCTGCTGGGGGATTGCTATGCCACTGAATACCTTTTTGCAGCAAGTGTTTCTCGATTTACTTAGTGTTCCATTCTTTGATTGATTTCTTCATTTCACTGTCAGCTGATCTAAAGTTGGTTCCGTTATCAGAATACATCTCTCTCACTTGTCCTCTTCTGACAAGAAATCTTCGGATTGCGTTGAGACAAGCATCTGTGTCACGTGAAGATGCAATTTCCAGATGTACGGCTCGTACAGCGAAACATGTAAAAATCACGCCGTATCTCTTTACTTGTCCTCTAACCCTACTTACTTAGAATGGACCAAAATAATCAACGCCAATTCTCTTGAAAGGCGGATCGTCAGGTAGCACTCTTCTGATGACTCTAGCAGCTCGAGGTATCCAAAACTGTTGATGCAGATTAGCCATCATGTGGTTCCTTCCAACGTGAGCTGTAATCTCATGAATGTATCTCAGGACTAGCTTTGTGTTATGTGAATCCTTGGCAAGATGGCTTGCTGTTTTGCTGTTTCAGGCATGGCTGCGTGGCTCAACTGTCCACCAACCCTCATGACACCATCTTGAAGTACTATATTGAACTTGTAAAGTGGGCTACTTTTCTTCACCCTTTTTTGTTTTTCAAATATGGCTAAATCTTTTTTGAAACTTCGCCTTTGACAGTATTTCACAAGTTCTCTTTCTGCTTTATCCAAGTCGTCGCAGGTCAAATACTTTCCTTTGACAGTTCTCTTGAATAAATTCATCTTGCCTTCTTCACCTAATGTGATTAACTCCTTTCTATTTTCCTTTACTCTGTCAGTAAGTCTTTCAGCTTTAGAAACCAGGCTACGGCCTGCTTCAATGCTGTCCAAGACGAATAATGGTTCATCCACTGGCCCAGAGAATCTTTGTGCTTCAGTGACTGAATTACATGCACTTGAGTCACTCATTTGACCTCCAGGTCATTAATTGGTAATTTGAAGTGGTTTTTGTGTTTAACTAAATTCCTGGACACTGCCTGATTTTTTTCAGAGCTGTACAACCACTAGAAAGGGTGGTTCCCACAATGTGAGTTTTGCTCAGGTGGCCCAACAATGTCAAAAAAAACAAGTAGGGGTGTGTGTGTGTGTTTGTATAAGCTACATGTTGGGGACCAACATCGGACAGCACACCCACTGTAGGGGACCAAAATTTTTGTGGGGACCAAAAATCTGGGCCCCACAAAAAAGAGCATTGAATTCAGTGATAAGAAGCTCAGGGGGAGGTCCTGTCAAAGTTTCAGGGCTTCCCAGGAAGGTCACAAAAACAAGACGAGTGTGCTAGAAATGTGTGTGCGGAAAAATTACTCAGGATCGCTGTCTAGTGGTCGGTCCCGGTACTGCACTTACGCACACTTCACACACTCGGCTGGTCTGCGCATGTGCAGGACAGTCTGCTTTTTGTCAGGCAGCCACCCTCCCCTCCCCCACAGCCCAACCCGAAAAATTGAGATGTTAGTTAAGTATTTATTCCTATTATTGAGTGAGATTACATATTTTTACTTGGCAGCTGGCACAACAGCTAAGCTTGGAGCACAGTTATTGCAAAATAAAATAAATAAACAGTAACAACAATAACGATTGTTAATATTGTTATACTTTATAGCGTAACCTATTTATACAAATTTTCTGTATGCAATTTCAAGTGCAACTAATATAGTTGTGCATATAGATAGCCACCAAACTCCATACATTAGATAAAAATAAGAGCCACGATGTTAACCAATTAACAGTTCAAGAAAAAAGCAGACATCCAAGAACTTGCTTTGTTACTTTTGCGTGGCCAGAACTACAAACCCCAAAGCAGAGCAAACCCAAAACATCAGAGAAAGTACAATACTTTTGTCAAGGAGTGGTGCTGCTGCCACCATAGTGAACGCACTCCCACATTCGTGCACACGCACACATGCCACACACCTGTTTTCCACGTCCTGTCAGTCCACTCAGTCGGTCCGCATTTATTTCGTTGGTCAGCCATCACGGTTGGGTGCGCACTAGATCGCTGTTAAACCATCTTCTACGCCACAGTCCTCGTGTTCAACAAACATTTCTCCCGAATTCGCCTACCATGCACAACTCTCCACTTTCAAACCGAGCGCCGCTGTTACTTCCGGGTTTTTAGCGCCAAGCACTTGACGCTAGCGTGTGACGTCATGGCGAAATACTAGGTTTTAAAATAAAAATTTTCTTTTTTTTGTACAGTCTAAGTGCATGGGGTTATGATAGATCGAATGAGTATACCTTTATGTACTCACTAACATTTATGTTGATCATAAAATGTTGTTTTGATGAAGAAAACTGTTATTTTTTAGAATCAATTGGCTTGGGGCACTTGGGCAAACTACGGCCCGGGGGCCACTTGTGGCCCGTTAAACGTTTCAATCCAGCCCCCCAAACTTGAAAAAAATTAAATGAATAAGCCTTGTTAATGGTTTATTTTCTAAATACTGTGGTTTTTCAAAGACATATATATTGTTGTAATGCTTTTGTTCACTTTCGTTTAAAATTAAATGTATTTTAGGACTCATTGTGCCCCCCCCCCCTCCCAATCAAAAAGTTTGCCCATCCCTGGCATAGTGGATGGGCCGAGGAGTTTAAAAGGCACACATCATGCATTTTTCAGTCAGTTTTAGCCAGGGCTTGGTATGGGGAAGACCAGCTGGTTTACATGTAATCATTAAATTTTCCCAAGTTTTATTTAAGTTAATTGGACAAAACAAAAAAACGCAATATTCTTCTGCCAGAGAGTATGTAATATTCTTCTGCCATTTTATTGTAGAGGGCCATTTTGAGCCCCTAACAATATTATTCAACCAAGAGATCATGAGTCGTCGCCCACTTACTTTCTGAAGTCAGCTGGGATGTCACGGCTGTGACCCTCGTGAGGATAAAGTGGTTCAGATGGAAAAGTAGGACTAAGGGCTTTTTCTCAGGTTTCCATGCGCAAATCCATGTATATTAGGTTAATTGGAGACTCTAAATTCTCTACTCATCAAATGACATTCGTGACCCTGATGGATAGATAAAATAGATTATTAATCTGCCATGGGAAGTCCAAGGTGTCTGGTAGAAAGAAATGCATTCATACACTCATTACACAGTCAACCAAGCAAAGACACAAAGCCTAGGGCAGGGGCGGGCAAACTTTTTGATTGGAGGACCACAATGGGTTCTAAAATATGACAGAGGGGCCGGACCAGGAGCAGATGGATGGAGTGTTTTGGAAACCTCACCTCATCTGAGAAAAAAAATACATTTAATTTTATATGAAAGTGAATAAAAGCATTCCAACAATAATATTTGTCTTTGAAAACCACAGTGTTTAGAAAATAAAACATTAACAAGGTTTATTCATTAAATTTTTTTCAAGTTCGGCGGCCCGGATTAAAACTTTTAACGGGCCGCATGTGGCCCCCGGGCCGTAGTTTGCCCTCGCCTGGCCTAGGGCATAAACACATACATGTAATATCCAATCCGCTTATTCTCACAAGGATAGCGTGCTGGAGCCTACCCAGCTGTCAACGGGCAGTAGGCGGGGCACACCCTGAAGTGGTTGCCAGCCAATCGCAGGGCACGCAAAGACGAACAACCATCTGCGCTCAAACTCACTCACAAATGCAACCTCCACACAGGAAAGCTGGGTCCCGGGATCGAACCCTGCACCTTGGGACTGCGAGCCGGATGTCCTAACCAGTCTTAACTCATTAAATACCAGCCATTTTCACTGGAGCAACCCACTCAATCCCAGAGTTTTCCTGGGTTTTGACTAATATTGCAAGGCCCACAGAATATTGTATTCTAATGCTATATAGACATGGAGCACACCCGAAGAAAGATGAGACTCTCTTCTTTCAACAGAAAAAAAATGTTTGTTCCTATCTTTTTCCATTCTTGAACAATCGGCATTTGAAAATAGCTAAATTTCATGAAAACTCCAATCCCTGGGGAAAAAACTGAGAAAATGAGCTTTTTGTAAACTGATGCATTTTGACCATAATTTGAACTTTGACACTATTATTTATGGCTTTTATGACACCTCTAACATCTAAATAATGCATGCCTTCTATAAAATAAAAAAAAGCACAAAAAATATGTTTTTGATAAAATAAATTTATTTGCACATAACACTAAACGACTGAACTGTTGAACTATGTACAAAAATGAAATACATCAGTGTCATACATACTTTTTTTTTGTGTGATATAAAATAAAACAGTTGCCTTGATGCAAGGGCACACAACATAGTTCACACCACATTCTTGTTTCACTCCGTTTGCCTTTGCGCAAACAGACCCGACACTTTCGTTGTGGTCTGGCTTTGCTGGTCCGTGGAAAATAGGCGAGCTTGTGTTTGTCCACTGGGGTTTGTGTGAAAATAATTGTCTGGGAAGTGATTGCTGGCATCCGCGATGTGCTGCAGAAGCTCATCCGTGAGAAACAGCTGCAGGAAATCAGCTGGCTCCTCAGACTCCAAATGGGCAGCGGCATTCAGTGGTCCAGGGGTTGCTGTAAAGTCGATTTTCCTCGGTTGCCATCCAGTGTGACGCCATCCGGAACCACTGCTTCCTGATGCACAACCTGTAAATTACAGAAATATAAACAATTGGAAATATATATTTATTGCTGCATTTTATTGCTGGCGTGTGAAGTTTCATATTATAATTTACCTTTCTTTACACCAACAAGACGAGGAGGAACTTTCTTGCCGCGGGATGCACAATCTGTGAATTTTAGAAAGTATGCATGATTACCACACCATTCAGTATTGTTGTTTCCTCGTCGGGGAGGAGATACGCTCGCGTCTAACTGCACATTTATGCGACATTTTCTGCCCGCAAGATGCATGATATGTACAATAAAAGCATGAGGGGTAAAACCACATGTTCAATGGTAACTTGCGAGCGCTTACCTCCTCGTTCGGGGGGATCTGGTGAGGACTCTCAGCTGCTTTGGCTATTGTCCGAAGGCAGGCGATGCAGGCCGCAAGGCACGCGCACCCTCTTTAGACGCCTGTTTGTTGAGACGACGACGAAGCGTCATCCTCTCAACCAAAGCGTCTCCATCGCCTTGATGCTTTTAGGAAGCTTTTTTTTTTTACAAAAAAGCATTCCTCGATCGTCATTTGCTTGGAGGATTTCATTGCTAACGCTACTAATGCGACTGCTGCTAGTGCTGCCGATGCTGCTGCTACCCACGCTGCTCTCCGCACTTATAAGTCTACCCCAGGATCCCGCCCCCCATTTGTACCTCTGGCGCAGATTCAAGGCGGATCTTTTGCACCTCTGCCCCCTGCTGGGTGATTTTTACATGATTCACAATGCGGACAAGGCTGATTCTCAGTCAGAGGTTGCATCAGACCCTTATGTACACTATGACGTAAAAAAGACAGGAAACGAATATAAACATATAGATGTCTTCAGGTACCGACTCTTTATGTACATGTGAAGTTTTGGATTTTTAGCAGCATGTGCATGAGAGTTATTAAGCATTTTGTCCATTGCGGCGAAGGAAATCTTAAGTGAAAACTTTGAAGCCCCGCCCCCGTCATATAGTATTTCGGAAACAAAAGATTTTAGCCCCAGTGTTTGTCCCAGGTCTTAAGATGCTACAGACAGAATTTTAAGGCAATCAGATGAAGCCTTTAGGATCAGGGTGCAAAAGAATGACCCCTGTAAACATGCAAAAAAGGGCAAAAGTCGGACTTTCAAAAATTCATAACTCACTTCCTGTTCATATTAGACGTTTAAAATATCAAATTTCTCGCCATGCCCGATGAGACTGCCAAGTTTGGTGAGTTTTTGTGCATGTTTCGGGGGTCAAAAATGCAATCGAACAATCGGAAAAATAATAATAATAATAATTTCTACAAAAACAACAGGGACTTTGCAGCGGTCGCTGCTCAGGCCCTAATAATAATAATAATAATAATAATAAAAGTAATAATATTTTCTACAAAAACAATAGGGACCTCGCAGCCGTCGCAGCTCGGGCCCTAATAACAATTTCTAGAAAAACAATAGGGACCTCGCAGCGGTCACTGCTCGGGCCCTAATAATAATTTCCACAAAAACAATGGGGACCTCGTAGCGGTCGCTGCTCGGGCCCTAATAATAATTTCTACAAAAACAATAAGGGACCTCGCCGCGGTCGCTGCTCGGGCCCCAATTATAATTTCTACACAAAGTCCATTGTGGTGACCCGCCCCCTTTTAAGTAAATTCAAAATGGCCGACTTCCTGTAAAACCTAGCTCATTGCTCCAAGAGACTTTTTTGTAGGTCTTGGTCTTATACATACAGTGAACCCTCGCTACTTGGCGGTTCACCTTTCGCGGGTTCAGTGCTTCGCGGGTCTAAAAAATATTCGGGGGCATTGTAGTTTCGCCGAGCGGCACGACGGGGCGCTGGAGCGGTTAGACGGCCGGTGTGCGCCGAAGAAGAGCGTGGGCGAAGAGGAGAGTGGACGAAGAAGAGCACGTTCCCCCGGACACGATCGGTGGCGACGTTTCGCGCGGTTCGGACAGTACCAGAGCTCCGGCCGGCGTGCGTGGCAGTTAAGCCGTAGAGGAGAACCTTCCCCGGGCACGGGCGGTGCCAAGCGGCCCCTAAGTTTAACCGAATGGAAGCTCCGGAGGAGGAGGGCATGCTCGCGTCACAGTAAGCCGAAGAGGAGCACCTTCCCCGGGCACGGGCGATTCCAAGCGGCCCCTAAGTTTAACCGAATGGAAGCTCCGGAGGAGGAGGGCATGCTCGCGTCACAGTAAGCCGAAGAGGAGCACCTTCCCCGGGCACGGGCGGTGCCAAGCGGCCCCTAAGTTTAACCGAATGGAAGCTCCGGGGGAGGAGGGCGGGTGTGTGTCACAGTTAAGCCGAATTGGAGCACCTCTTCCGCCCGGGCACGAGCGGAGCGCGAAGCTGTCAGTTATGAATGTATAAAAGAATAAATAAATAAATGAATAAAGAATGCCACCTTTCATTTCACAGGGCACACCGGACGGCGTACCAGCAGATAAAAGTCGGAGTAATTAAATAAATACAAAAAGAATGGCTGGGGAATAAAAAAATAATACGTTTTAATAATAATTTGGTTTTTTTGTTATAACATGAATTTCACTCTCTCTCTCCCCGTATATATATATATATATATATATATATATATATATATATATATATATATTTATATATTTATTATATATATTGTATATTTTTTTAAGCATTTTTGAAGGTGCGCCGCTACTTCGCGGATTTTCAGTTTTCGCGGGTGGTCTCTGTCCCCATTAACCGCGATTACCGAGGGTTCACTGTACTCCATAAAATTTACAAAAAGCGAGGTGAAACACTCAACCAGGGCTGCTTTTTTTAACATTTCTCGAGGGCCATGGCGAGCCATTTCAAAAAAGCTGCACAACTAACGTATAAAATATTGATAAATTTGCTCGGCCTGATGTGTGTGTAAAGTTTCACGAGTTGTCGTTCATATTTAGAACCTCATAATCAGCGTTGTTTTATTGCCGAACAGTGCAATGCCACTCCCACAACTTTACACGAAAAAGGACGAATTTCGTATTGTGACATCCTCATGGCCGAAACAGTCATCCGAGCATATATGAGGGCGGCCTTGTTGAGTTGCACGGAGAAAAACATCCAAGAAAATAACTTGTATTAGCTTTTACCAGTTGGTGGCGCTACTACTACGATGAAAAATAAGTTGGTAGATGTCTTCAGGGCTGAAGTATCCTCAAATGTGTACAACTTCGAGAAGATAGGATCATCTGAGTCATGTTGCCGGAGCTTTTGTTGCCACAGAGTACAATCTGACTTTTCAGCACCGTAATAGCCACGCCTTTTGCCAAAACGTCACAAAATTCGGCAGAGAGAAAGATCATTGTCTTGAGTCTTTTCTGACTAATTTTCAGTCGGATTTGTCAAAAGGGCACCGTGCAGGATGTGAAAATTAAAATAAAAACACATTTTTGATTCCACTTGGCGGCGCTGTGTGTATAACAAAATAATAACATTAAGATGTCTTCAGGTCGGGACGTTTTATTTACAGGTGAAGGTTTGGATTTTCAGGAGCATGTGCAGGGGAGTTATTAAGCATTCATTTATTTGTATTAGGTTCATTTTGTCTTCTTATTATTGATATTTGACTGATTCATTAAAAGCAGACAATTATGTTTTAGGTTAATTTTTTACCTGACATGTTTCGGCGAGTCTTTCGCCTTCTTCAGAGTGTCGCATGATGGTGTCTTGAGACCCGTCTTTATCAGCTGATGTTCCATGAGGGTGTGACTTACCTGTCAAAAAAATGAAAAATCAGAGCAGTAAAAGAACAAGCACAACATGAACATTACAAATCAGCAATCACTGACCACTGCAAAAGGGAAAACCACATCATGGACCGGGAGAAGGGCAGGGTCATCCGCACCGAAGAGAACAAACAACAGCGCTGGATCAGAGAGGCCATTGAGATCTGCAAGCGAGGCATAAAAACCATGAACAGAGACAAGGGAGCCTTCATCCTCTCTACCACCTAGAGCAGCATCTTGGCGGAGTGAACGGACAGCGGGGGGTGTGACTTGCCTTCATTCTTGTGACAGGTAAGTCACGCCCTCATGGAACATCAGCTGATAAAGACGGGTCACAAGACACCATCATGTGACACTCTGAAGAAGGCGAAAGACTTTCGTATTGTGACATCCTCAAGGCCTAAACACTCATCCGAGCAAATATAAGGTAGATTTTGTGAACCTGCCCGGAGAAAAACATCAACGAAAATAATTTGTATTTGTTTTAACCAGTTGGTGGCGCTACCACTGCGATCAAAAATAAGTTGGCAGCCGTCTTCAGGGCCTGAATATCCTCAAATGTGAAAAATTTCGAGAAGATGGATCATCTGAATCATTTTGCAGGAACTTTTGTTGCCACGGAGAATAATCAGACTCTGCGGCACCGCAATAGCCACGCCCTTCGAAGGAAAGTCACAAAAATAGGGATAGAGTAAGATCAATGTCTTGAGTCTTTTCTAGCCAATTTTCAATCGGATTCGTGAAAAGGGCACCGTGCAGTACGTCAAAATGTAAAAAATGTTATTGATTGGCGCAAGGTGTATAACAGAATATAAACATATAGATGTCTTCAGGTACCGACTCTTTATGTACATGTGAAGTTTTGGATTTTTAGCAGCATGTGCAGGAGAGTTATTAAGCATTTTGTCCATTGCGGCGAAGGAAATCTTAAGTGAAAACTTTGAAGCCCCGCCCCCGTCATATAGTATTTCGGAAACAAAAGATTTTAGCCCCAGTGTTTGTCCCAGGTCTTAAGATGCTACAGACAGAATTTTAAGGCAATCAGATGAAGCCTTTAGGATCAGGGTGCAAAAGAATGACCCCTGTAAACATGCAAAAAAGGGCAAAAGTCGGACTTTCAAAAATTCATAACTCACTTCCTGTTCATATTAGACGTTAAAATATCAAATTTCTCGCCATGCCCGATGAGACTGCCAAGTTTGGTGAGTTTTTGTGCATGTTTCGGGGTCAAAAATGCGATCGTACAATCGGAAAAATAATAATAATAATAATTTCTACAAAAACAACAGGGACTTCGCAGCGGTCGCTGCTCAGGCCCTAATAATAATAATAATAATAATAATAAAAGTAATAATATTTTCTACAAAAACAATAGGGACCTCGCAGCCGTCGCAGCTCGGGCCCTAATAACAATTTCTAGAAAAACAATAGGGACCTCGCAGCGGTCACTGCTCGGGCCCTAATAATAATAATAATAATAATTTCCACAAAAACAATGGGGACCTCGTAGCGGTCGCTGCTCGGGCCCTAATAATAATTTCTACATAAACAATAGGGACCTCGCCGCGGTCGCTGCTCGGGCCCCAATAATAATTTCTACACAAAGTCCATTGTGGTGACCCGCCCCCTTTTAAGTAAATTCAAAATGGCCGACTTCCTGTAAAACCTAGCTTATTGCTCCAAGAGACTTTTTTGTAGGTCTTGGTCTTATACATACAGTGAACCCTCGCTACTTCGCGGTTCACCTTTCGCGCGTTCAGTGCTTCGCGGGTATAAAAAATATTCGGGGGCATTGTAGTTTCGCCGAGCGGCACGACGGGGCGCTGGAGCGGTTAGACGGCCGGCGTGCGCCGAAGAAGAGCGTGGGCGAAGAGGAGAGTGGACGAAGAAGAGCACGTTCCCCCGGACACGATCGGTGACGACGTTTCGCGCGGTTCGGACCGTACCAGAGCTCCGGCCGGCGTGCGTGGCAGTTAAGCCGTAGAGGAGCAATTTCCCCGGGCACGGGCGGTGCCAAGCGGCCCCTAAGTTTAACCGAATGGAAGCTCCGGAGGAGGAGGGCATGCTCGCGTCACAGTAAGCCGAAGAGGAGCACCTTCCCCGGGCACGGGCGGTTCCAAGCGGCCCCTAAGTTTAACCGAATGGAAGCTCCGGAGGAGGAGGGCATGCTCGCGACACAGTAAGCCGAAGAGGAGCACCTTCCCCGGGCACGGGCGGTGCCAAGCGGCCCCTAAGTTTAACCGAATGGAAGCTCCGGGGGAGGAGGGTGGGCGTGTGTCACAGTTAAGCCGAATTGGAGCACCTCTTCCGCCCGGGCACGAGCGGAGCGCGAAGCTGTCAGTTATGAATGAATAAATGAATAAATAAATAAATAAATAAAGAATGCCACCTTTCATTTCACAGGGCACACCGGACGGCGTACCAGCAGGTAAAAGTCGGAGTAATTAAATAAATACAAAAAGAATGGCTGGGGAATAAAAAAATAATACGTTTTAATAATAATTTGTTTTTTTTGTTATAACATGAATTTCACTCTCTCTCTCCCCGTATATATATATATATATACATAAATATATATATATATATATATATATATATATATATGTATATATGTATATATATATATATATATATATATATATATATATATATATATATATATGTATATATATATATTTATATATATATATATATATTGTATTGTTTTTTTTAAGCATTTTTGAAGGTGCGCCGCTACTTCGCGGATTTTCAGTTTTCGCGGGTGGTCTCTGTCCCCATTAACCGCGATAACCGAGGGTTCACTGTACTCCATAAAATTTACAAAAAGCGAGGTGAAACACTCAACCAGGGCTGCTTTTTTGAACATTTCTCGAGGGCCATGGCGAGCCATTTAAAAAAAGCTGCACAACTAACGTATAAAATATTGATAAATTTGCTCTGCCTGATGTGTGTGTAAAGTTTCACGAGTTGTCGTTCATATTTAGAACCTCATAATCAGCGTTGTTTTATTGCCGAACAGTGCAATGCCACTCCCACAACTTTTCACGAAAAAGGACGAATTTCGTATTGTGACATCCTCATGGCCGAAACAGTCATCCGAGCATATATGAGGGCGACCTTGTTGAGTTGCACAGAGAAAAACATCCAAGAAAATAACTTGTATTAGCTTTTACCAGTTAGTGGCGCTACTACTACGATGAAAAATAAGTATGTAGATGTCTTCAGGGCTGAAGTATCCTCAAATGTGTACAACTTGTGTACACGGGCGGTTCCAAGCGGCCCCTAAGTTTAACCGAATGGAAGCTCCGGAGGAGGAGGGCATGCTCGCGACACAGTAAGCCGAAGAGGAGCACCTTCCCCGGGCACGGGCGGTTCCAAGCGGCCCCTAAGTTTAACCGAATGGAAGCTCCGGAGGAGGAAGGCATGCTCGCGACACAGTAAGCCGAAGAGGAGCACCTTCCCCCGGCACGGGCGGTGCCAAGCGGCCCCTAAGTTTAACCGAATGGAAGCTCCGGGGGAGGAGGGTGGGCGTGTGTCACAGTTAAGCCGAATTGGAGCACCTCTTCCGCCCGGGCACGAGCGGAGCGCGAAGCTGTCAGTTATGAATGAATAAATGAATAAATAAATAAATAAATAAAGAATGCCACCTTTCATTTCACAGGGCACACCGGACGGCGTACCAGCAGGTAAAAGTCGGAGTAATTAAATAAATACAAAAAGAATGGCTGGGGAATAAAAAAATAATACGTTTTAATAATAATTTGTTTTTTTTGTTATAACATGAATTTCACTCTCTCTCTCCCCCCGTATATATATATATATATATATATATATATATATATATATATGTACAACTTCGAGAAGATAGGATCATCTGAGTCATGTTGCCGGAGCTTTTGTTGCCACAAAGTACAATCGGACTTTTCAGCACCGTAATAGCCACGCCTTTTGCCAAAACGTCACAAAATTCGGCAGAGAGTAAGATCATTGTCTTGAGTCTTTTCTGACTAATTTTCAGTCGGATTCGTCAAAAGGGCACCGTGCAGTACGTGAAAATTAAAATAAAAACACATTTTTGATTCCACTTGGCGGCGCTGTGTGTATAACAAAATAATAACATTAAGATGTCTTCAGGTCGGGACGTTTTATTTACAGGTGAAGGTTTGGATTTTTAGGAGCATGTGCAGGGGAGTTATTAAGCATTCATTTATTTGTATTAGGTTCATTTTGTCTTCTTATTATTGATATTTGACTGATTCATTAAAAGCAGACAATTATGTTTTAGGTTAATTTTTTACCTGACATGTTTCGGCGAGTCTTTCGCCTTCTTCAGAGTGTCGCATGATGGTGTCTTGAGACCCGTCCGTCTTTATCAGCTGATGTTCCATGAGGGTGTGACTTACCTGTCAAAAAAATGAAAAATCAGAGCAGTAAAAGAACAAGCACAACATGAACATTACAAATCAGCAATCACTGACCACTGCAAAAGGGAAAACCACATCATGGACCGGGTGAAGGGCAGGGTCATCCGCACCGAAGAGAACAAACAACAGCGCTGGATCAGAGAGGCCATTGAGATCTGCAAGCGAGGCATAAAAACCATGAACAGAGACAAGGGAGCCTTCATCCTCTCTACCACCTGGAGCAGCATCTTGGCGGAGTGAACGGAAAACGGGGGGTGTGACTTGCCTTCATTCTTGTGACAGGTAAGTCACGCCCTCATGGAACATCAGCTGATAAAGACAGGTCACAAGACACCATCATGTGACACTCTGAAGAAGGCGAAAGACTTTCGTATTGTGACATCCTCAAGTCCTAAACACTCATCCGAGCAAATATAAGGTAGATTTTGTGAACCTGCCCGGAGAAAAACATCAACGAAAATAATTTGTATTTGTTTTAACCAGTTGGTGGCGCTACCACTGCGATCAAAAAGAAGTTGGCAGCCGTCTTCAGGGCCTGAATATCCTCAAATGTGAAAATTTTCGAGAAGATTGATCATCTGAATCATTTTACAGGAACTTTTGTTGCCACGGAGAATAATCAGACTCTGCGGCACCGCAATAGCCACGCCCTTCGAAGGAAAGTCACAAAAATAGGGATAGAGTAAGATCAATGTCTTGAGTCTTTTCTAGCCAATTTTCAATCGGATTCGTTAAAAGGGCACCGTGCAGTACGTCAAAATGTAAAAAATGATATTGATTGGCGCAAGGTGTATAACAGAATATAAACATATAGATGTCTTCAGGTACCGACTCTTTATGTACATGTGAAGTTTTGGATTTTTAGCAGCATGTGCAGGAGAGTTATTAAGCATTTTGTCCATTGCGGCGAAGGAAATCTTAAGTGAAAACTTTGAAGCCCCGCCCCCGTCATATCGTATTTCGGAAACAAAAGATTTTAGCCCCAGTGTTTGTCCCAGGTCTTAAGATGCTACAGACAGAATTTTAAGGCAATCAGATGAAGCCTTTAGGATCAGGGTGCAAAAGAATGACCCCTGTAAACATGCAAAAAAGGGCAAAAGTCGGACTTTCAAAAATTCATAACTCACTTCCTGTTCATATTAGATGTTAAAATATCAAATTTCTCGCCATGCCCGATGAGACTGCCAAGTTTGGTGAGTTTTTGTGCATGTTTCGGGGGTCAAAAATGCGATCGAACAATCGGAAAAATAATAATAATAATAATTTCTACAAAAACAACAGGGACTTCGCAGCGGTCGCTGCTCAGGCCCTAATAATAATAATAATAAAAGTAATAATATTTTCTACAAAAACAATAGGGACCTCGCAGCCGTCGCAGCTCGGGCCCTAATAACAATTTCTAGAAAAACAATAGGGACCTCGCAGCGGTCACTGCTCGGGCCCTAATAATAATAATAATAATAATTTCCACAAAAACAATGGGGACCTCGTAGCGGTCGCTGCTCGGGCCCTAATAATAATTTCTCCATAAACAATAGGGACCTCGCCGCGGTCGCTGCTCGGGCCCCAATAATAATTTCTACACAAAGTCCATTGTGGTGACCCGCCCCTTTTAAGTAAATTCAAAATGGCCGACTTCCTGTAAAACCTAGCTCATTGCTCCAAGAGACTTTTTTGTAGGTCTTGGTCTTATACATACAGTGAACCCTCGCTACTTCGCAGTTCACCTTTCGCGGGTTCAGTGCTTCGCGGGTATAAAAAATATTCGGGGGCATTGTAGTTTCGCCGAGCGGCACGACGGGGCGCTGGAGCGGTTAGACGGCCGGCGTGCGCCGAAGAAGAGCGTGGGCGAAGAGGAGAGTGGACGAAGAAGAGCACGTTCCCCCGGACACGATCGGTGGCGACGTTTCGCGCGGTTCGGACCGTACCAGAGCTCCGGCCGGCGTGCGTGGCAGTTAAGCCGTAGAGGAGCACCTTCCCCAGGCACGGGCGGTGCCAAGCGGCCCCTAAGTTTAATGGAATGGAAGCTCCGGAGGAGGAGGGCATGCTCGCGTCACAGTAAGCCGAAGAGGAGCACCTTCCCCGGGCACGGGCGGTTCCAAGCGGCCCCTAAGTTTAACCGAATGGAAGCTCCGGAGGAGGAGGGCATGCTCGCGACACAGTAAGCCGAAGAGGAGCACCTTCCCCGGGCACGGGCGGTGCCAAGCGGCCCCTAAGTTTAACCGAATGGAAGCTCCGGGGGAGGAGGGTGGGCGTGTGTCACAGTTAAGCCGAATTGGAGCACCTCTTCCGCCCGGGCACGAGCGGAGCGCGAAGCTGTCAGTTATGAATGAATAAATGAATAAATAAATAAATAAATAAAGAATGGCACCTTTCATTGCAGAGGGCACACCGGACGGCGTACCAGCAGGTAAAAGTCGGAGTAATTAAATAAATACAAAAAGAATGGCTGGGGAATAAAAAAATAAAACGTTTTAATAATAATTTGTTTTTTTTGTTATAACATGAATTTCACTCTCTCTCTCCCCGTATATATATATATATATATATATATTGTATTTTTTTTTTAAGCATTTTTGAAGGTGCGCCGCTACTTCGCGGATTTTCAGTTTTCGCGGGTGGTCTCGGTCCCCATTAACCGCGATAACCGAGGGTTCACTGTACTCCATAAAATTTACAAAAAGCGAGGTGAAACACTCAACCAGGGCTGCTCTGCATGTTGTGCTGGGCCACCTGGAACAACAGCGGAGCTATGCAAGGATGCTCTTTGTGGACTACAGCTCGGCATTCAACACGATCATCCCAGACATCCTCGTCGCCAAACTGGACACTCTCGGCCTCCCTGCCCTCACACACATCTGGATTAAGGACTTTCTGACCAACAGACCCCAGACTGTGTTGCTCGGCCCCTACACGTCTTCCACCCTCATGGTGAGCACCGGTTCCCCCCAAGGATGCGTGCTGAGCCCTCTCCTGTACGCCCTCTACACCTACGACTGCAGCCCGGCCCACGGCAACAACACCATCGTCAAGTTTGCTGACGACACGACAGTGGTCGGTCTGATCTCGGAAGGTGACGAGACAGCCTACAGAGAGGAGGTAGGGAGACTGACAACTTGGTGCAAGGACAACAGACTGCACCTTAACTCTGCTAAAACAAAGGAGATTGTCGTCGACTTCAGGAGGAACAAGACGCTGCCGCCCCCCCTCTGCATCGAAGGCGTGTGTGTGGAGAGGGTCCACACGTTCAAGTTCCTGGGAGTACAGATCTCCGATGACCTTTCTTGGAGTCACAACACCACAGCAGTGGTAAAGAAGGTCCGCCAACGTCTGCACTTCCTGAGAGTCCTCAGGAAATTCAACCTGGACAGGAAGCTGCTGCTGGCCTTCTACCACTCGTCCATCGAGAGCCTGCTGACGTACTGTGTCTCCACCTGGTACAGCGGCTGCACTGAGGCGGACAGAGTGAGGCTCCAGAGGACAGTCAAAACAGCGCAAAGGATTATTGGCTGCCCTCTCCCCTCGCTGTCGGACATCTACACCGCCCGGTGCCTCAGAAGGGCTCTCAACATCGTCAAAGACAATACCCACCCAAACTCACACCTGTTCGACCGGTTGCCCTCTGGCAGGCGCTACAGATGCATCAAATCAAGGACCAATAGACTGAGAAACAGTTTCTTTCCGAGAGCCATCTCCATACTGAACTCTCACACACACACGAGACCACCCTAACCTTGCAAAACAGCATTGTGATGTGTTTCTATATGCCCTATTCAGTACTGAATTCCATTGCACTGTCTTATTTATTTATCTAATTTATATATTGTCTGTATTATTGTTGTATTGCACTGGAGAGGGGAGCCCTCTAATCTCGTTGCACACTTGAGTACAATGACAATAAAGGGATTTCTATTTCTATTCTATTCTTTTTTTAACTTTTCTCGAGGGCCATGGCGAGCCATTTCAAAAAAGCTGCACAACTAACGTATAAAATATTGATAAATTTGCTCGGCCTGATGTGTGTGTAAAGTTTCACGAGTTGTCGTTCATATTTAGAACCTCATAATCAGCGTTGTTTTATTGCCGAACAGTGCAATGCCACTCCCACAACTTTACACGAAAAAGGACGAATTTCGTATTGTGACATCCTCATGGCCGAAACAGTCATCCGAGCATATATGAGGGCGGCCTTGTTGAGTTGCACGGAGAAAAACATCCAAGAAAATAACTTGTATTAGCTTTTACCAGTTGGTGGCGCTACTACTACGATGAAAAATAAGTTGGTAGATGTCTTCAGGGCTGAAGTATCCTCAAATGTGTACAACTTCGAGAAGATAGGATCATCTGAGTCATGTTGCCGGAGCTTTTGTTGCCACAGAGTACAATCTGACTTTTCAGCACCGTAATAGCCACGCCTTTTGCCAAAACGTCACAAAATTCGGCAGAGAGTAAGATCATTGTCTTGAGTCTTTTCTGACTAATTTTCAGTCGGATTCGTCAAAAGGGCACCGTGCAGGATGTGAAAATTAAAATAAAAACACATTTTTGATTCCACTTGGCGGCGCTGTGTGTATAACAAAATAATAACATTAAGATGTCTTCAGGTCGGGACGTTTTATTTACAGGTGAAGGTTTGGATTTTCAGGAGCATGTGCAGGGGAGTTATTAAGCATTCATTTATTTGTATTAGGTTCATTTTGTCTTCTTATTATTGATATTTGACTGATTCATTAAAAGCAGACAATTATGTTTTAGGTTAATTTTTTACCTGACATGTTTCGGCGAGTCTTTCGCCTTCTTCAGAGTGTCGCATGATGGTGTCTTGAGACCCGTCTTTATCAGCTGATGTTCCATGAGGGTGTGACTTACCTGTCAAAAAAATGAAAAATCAGAGCAGTAAAAGAACAAGCACAACATGAACATTACAAATCAGCAATCACTGACCACTGCAAAAGGGAAAACCACATCATGGACCGGGAGAAGGGCAGGGTCATCCGCACCGAAGAGAACAAACAACAGCGCTGGATCAGAGAGGCCATTGAGATCTGCAAGCGAGGCATAAAAACCATGAACAGAGACAAGGGAGCCTTCATCCTCTCTACCACCTGGAGCAGCATCTTGGCGGAGTGAACGGACAGCGGGGGGCGTGACTTGCCTTCATTCTTGTGACAGGTAAGTCACGCCCTCATGGAACATCAGCTGATAAAGACGGGTCACAAGACACCATCATGTGACACGCTGAAGAAGGCGAAAGACTTTCGTATTGTGACATCCTCAAGGCCTAAACACTCATCCGAGCAAATATAAGGTAGATTTTGTTAACCTGCCCGGAGAAAAAAATCAACGAAAATAATTTGTATTTGTTTTAACCAGTTGGTGGCGCTACCACTGCGATCAAAAATAAGTTGGCAGCCGTCTTCAGGGCCTGAATATCCTCAAATGTGAAAAATTTCGAGAAGATGGATCATCTGAATCATTTTGCAGGAACTTTTGTTGCCACGGAGAATAATCAGACTCTGCGGCACCGTAATAGCCACGCCCTTCGAAGGAAAGTCACAAAAATAGGGATAGAGTAAGATCAATGTCTTGAGTCTTTTCTAGCCAATTTTCAATCGGATTCGTTAAAAGGGCACCGTGCAGTACGTCAAAATGTAAAAAATTATATTGATTGGCGCTAGGTGTATAACAGAATATAAACATATAGATGTCTTCAGGTACCGACTCTTTATGTACATGTGAAGTTTTGGATTTTTAGCAGCATGTGCAGGAGAGTTATTAAGCATTTTGTCCATTGCGGCGAAGTAAATCTTAAGTGAAAACTTTGAAGCCCCGCCCCCGTCATATAGTATTTCGGAAACAAAAGATTTTAGCCCCAATTTTAGCCCCAGTGTTTGTCCTAGGTCTTAAGATGCTACAGACAGAATTTTAAGGCAATCAGATGAAGCCTTTAGGATCAGGGTGCAAAAGAATGACCCCGTTAAACATGCAAAAAAGGGCAAAAGTCGGACTTTCAAAAATTCATAACTCACTTCCTGTTCATATTAGACGTTAAAATATCAAATTTCTCGCCATGCCCGATGAGACTGCCAAGTTTGGTGAGTTTTTGTGCATGTTTCGGGGTCAAAAATGCGATCGAACAATCGGAAAAATAATAATAATAATAATTTCTACAAAAACAACAGGGACTTCGCAGCGGTCGCTGCTCAGGCCCTAATAATAATAATAATAATAATAATAAAAGTAATAATATTTTCTACAAAAACAATAGGGACCTCGCAGCCGTCGCAGCTCGGGCCCTAATAACAATTTCTAGAAAAACAATAGGGACCTCGCAGCGGTCACTGCTCGGGCCCTAATATAATAATAATAATAATTTCCACAAAAACAATGGGGACCTCGTAGCGGTCGCTGCTCGGGCCCTAATAATAATTTCTACATAAACAATAGGGACCTCGCCGCGGTCGCTGCTCGGGCCCCAATAATAATTTCTACACAAAGTCCATTGTGGTGACCCGCCCCTTTTAAGTAAATTCAAAATGGCCGACTTCCTGTAAAACCTAGCTCATTGCTCCAAGAGACTTTTTTGTAGGTCTTGGTCTTATACATACAGTGAACCCTCGCTACTTCGCGGTTCACCTTTCGCGGGTTCAGTGCTTCGCGGGTATAAAAAATATTCGGGGGCATTGTAGTTTCGCCGAGCGGCACGACGGGCGCTGGAGCGGTTAGACGGCCGGCGTGCGACGAAGAAGAGCGTGGGCGAAGAGGAGAGTGGACGAAGAAGAGCACGTTCCCCCGGACACGATCGGTGGCGACGTTTCGCGCGGTTCGGACCGTACCAGGGCTCCGGCCGGCGTGCGTGGCAGTTAAGCCGTAGAGGAGCACCGTCCCCGGGCACGGGCGGTGCCAAGCGGCCCCTAAGTTTAACCGAATGGAAGCTCCGGAGGAGGAGGGCATGCTCGCGTCACAGTAAGCCGAAGAGGAGCACCTTCCCCAGGCACGGGCGGTTCCAAGCGGCCCCTAAGTTTAACCAAATGGAAGCTCCGGAGGAGGAGGGCATGCTCGCGTCACAGTAAGCCGAAGAGGAGCACCTTTGCCGGGCACGGGCGGTTCCAAGCGGCCCCTAAGTTTAACCGAATGGAAGCTCCGGAGGAGGCGGGCATGCTCGCGTCACAGTAAGCCGAAGAGGAGCACCTTCCCCGGGCACGGGCGGTGCCAAGCGGCCCCTAAGTTTAATGGAATGGAAGCTCCGGAGGAGGAGGGCATGCTCGCGTCACAGTAAGCCGAAGAGGAGCACCTTCCCCGGGCACGGGCGGTTCCAAGCGGCCCCTAAGTTTAACCGAATGGAAGCTCCGGAGGAGGAGGGCATGCTCGCGACACAGTAAGCCGAAGAGGAGCACCTTCCCCGGGCACGGGCGGTGCCAAGCGGCCCCTAAGTTTAACCGAATGGAAGCTCCGGGGGAGGAGGGTGGGCGTGTGTCACAGTTAAGCCGAATTGGAGCACCTCTTCCGCCCGGGCACGAGCGGAGCGCGAAGCTGTCAGTTATGAATGAATAAATGAATAAATAAATAAATAAATAAAGAATGGCACCTTTCATTGCAGAGGGCACACCGGACGGCGTACCAGCAGGTAAAAGTCGGAGTAATTAAATAAATACAAAAAGAATGGCTGGGGAATAAAAAAATAATACGTTTAAATAATAATTTGTTTTTTTTGTTATAACATGAATTTCACTCTCTCTCTCCCCGTATATATATATATATATATATATATATATATATTGTATTTTTTTTTTAAGCATTTTTGAAGGTGCGCCGCTACTTCGCGGATTTTCAGTTTTCGCGGGTGGTCTCGGTCCCCATTAACCGCGATAACCGAGGGTTCACTGTACTCCATAAAATTTACAAAAAGCGAGGTGAAACACTCAACCAGGGCTGCTCTGCATGTTGTGCTGGGCCACCTGGAACAACAGCGGAGCTATGCAAGGATGCTCTTTGTGGACTACAGCTCGGCATTCAACACGATCATCCCAGACATCCTCGTCGCCAAACTGGACACTCTCGGCCTCCCTGCCCTCACACACTTCTGGATTAAGGACTTTCTGACCAACAGACCCCAGACTGTGTTGCTCGGCCCCTACACGTCCTCCACCCTCATGGTGAGCACCGGTTCCCCCCAAGGATGCGTGCTGAGCCCTCTCCTGTACGCCCTCTACACCTACGACTGCAGCCCGGCCCACGGCAACAACACCATCGTCAAGTTTGCTGACGACACGACAGTGGTCGGTCTGATCTCGGAAGGTGACGAGACAGCCTACAGAGAGGAGGTAGGGAGACTGACAACTTGGTGCAAGGACAACAGACTGCACCTTAACTCTGCTAAAACAAAGGAGATTGTCGTCGACTTCAGGAGGAACAAGACGCTGCCGCCCCCCCTCTGCATCGAAGGCGTGTGTGTGGAGAGGGTCCACACGTTCAAGTTCCTGGGAGTACAGATCTCCGATGACCTTTCTTGGAGTCACAACACCACAGCAGTGGTAAAGAAGGTCCGCCAACGTCTGCACTTTCTGAGAGTCCTCAGGAAATTCAACCTGGACAGGAAGCTGCTGCTGGCCTTCTACCACTCGTCCATCGAGAGCCTGCTGACGTACTGTGTCTCCACCTGGTACAGCGGCTGCACTGAGGCGGACAGAGTGAGGCTCCAGAGGACAGTCAAAACAGCGCAAAGGATTATTGGCTGCCCTCTCCCCTCGCTGTCGGACATCTACACCGCCCGGTGCCTCAGAAGGGCTCTCAACATCGTCAAAGACAATACCCACCCAAACTCACACCTGTTCGACCGGTTGCCCTCTGGCAGGCGCTACAGATGCATCAAATCAAGGACCAATCGACTGAGAAACAGTTTCTTTCCGAGAGCCATCTCCATACTGAACTCTCACACACACACGAGACCACCCTAACCTTGCAAAACAGCATTGTGATGTGTTTCTATATGCCCTATTCAGTACTGAATTCCATTGCACTGTCTTATTTATTTATCTAATTTATATATTGTCTGTATTATTGTTGTATTGCACTGGAGAGGGGAGCCCTCTAATCTCGTTGCACACTTGAGTACAATGACAATAAAGGGATTTCTATTTCTATTCTATTCTTTTTTTAACTTTTCTCGAGGGCCATGGCGAGCCATTTCAAAAAAGCTGCACAACTAACGTATAAAATATTGATAAATTTGCTCTGCCTGATGTGTGTGTAAAGTTTCACGAGTTGTCGTTCATATTTAGAACCTCATAATCAGCGTTGTTTTATTGCCGAACAGTGCAATGCCACTCCCACAACTTTACACGAAAAAGGACGAATTTCGTATTGTGACATCCTCATGGCCGAAACAGTCATCCGAGCATATATGAGGGCGGCCTTGTTGAGTTGCACGGAGAAAAACATCCAAGAAAATAACTTGTATTAGCTTTTACCAGTTGGTGGCGCTACTACTACGATGAAAAATAAGTTGGTAGATGTCTTCAGGGCTGAAGTATCCTCAAATGTGTACAACTTCGAGAAGATAGGATCATCTGAGTCATGTTGCCGGAGCTTTTGTTGCCACAAAGTACAATCGGACTTTTCAGCACCGTAATAGCCACGCCTTTTGCCAAAACGTCACAAAATTCGGCAGAGAGTAAGATCATTGTCTTGAGTCTTTTCTGACTAATTTTCAGTCGGATTCGTCAAAAGGGCACCGTGCAGTACGTGAAAATTAAAATAAAAACACATTTTTGATTCCACTTGGCGGCGCTGTGTGTATAACAAAATAATAACATTAAGATGTCTTCAGGTCGGGACGTTTTATTTACAGGTGAAGGTTTGGATTTTCAGGAGCATGTGCAGGGGAGTTATTAAGCATTCATTTATTTGTATTAGGTTCATTTTGTCTTCTTATTATTGATATTTGACTGATTCATTAAAAGCAGACAATTATGTTTTAGGTGAATTTTTTACCTGACATGTTTCGGCGAGTCTTTCGCCTTCTTCAGAGTGTCGCATGATGGTGTCTTGAGACCCGTCTTTATCAGCTGATGTTCCATGTGGGTGTGACTTACCTGTCAAAAAAATGAAAAATCAGAGCAGTAAAAGAACAAGCACAACATGAACATTACAAATCAGCAATCACTGACCACTGCAAAAGGGAAAACCACATCATGGACCGGGAGAAGGGCAGGGTCATCCGCACCGAAGAGAACAAACAACAGCGCTGGATCAGAGAGGCCATTGAGATCTGCAAGCGAGGCATAAAAACCATGAACAGAGACAAGGGAGCCTTCATCCTCTCTACCACCTGGACCAGCATCTTGGCGGAGTGAACGGACAGCGGGGGGCGTGACTTGCCTTCATTCTTGTGACAGGTAAGTCACGCCCTCATGGAACATCAGCTGATAAAGACGGGTCACAAGACACCATCATGTGACACTCTGAAGAAGGCGAAAGACTTTCGTATTGTGACATCCTCAAGGCCTAAACACTCATCCGAGCAAATATAAGGTAGATTTTGTTAACCTGCCCGGAGAAAAAAATCAACGAAAATAATTTGTATTTGTTTTAACCAGTTGGTGGCGCTACCACTGTGATCAAAAATAAGTTGGCAGCCGTCTTCAGGGCCTGAATATCCTCAAATGTGAAAAATTTCGAGAAGATGGATCATCTGAATCATTTTGCAGGAACTTTTGTTGCCACGGAGAATAATCAGACTCTGCGGCACCGTAATAGCCACGCCCTTCGAAGGAAAGTCACAAAAATAGGGATAGAGTAAGATCAATGTCTTGAGTCTTTTCTAGCCAATTTTCAATCGGATTCGTTAAAAGGGCACCGTGCAGTACGTCAAAATGTAAAAAATTATATTGATTGGCGCAAGGTGTATAACAGAGTATAAACATATAGATGTCTTCAGGTACCGACTCTTTATGTACATGTGAAGTTTTGGATTTTTAGCAGCATGTGCAGGAGAGTTATTAAGCATTTTGTCCATTGCGGCGAAGGAAATCTGAAGTGAAAACTTTGAAGCCCCGCCCCCGTCATATAGTATTTCGGAAACAAAAGATTTTAGCCCCAATTTTAGCCCCAGTGTTTGTCCCAGGTCTTAAGATGCTACAGACAGAATTTTAAGGCAATCAGATGAAGCCTTTAGGATCAGGGTGCAAAAGAATGACCCCTGTAAACATGCAAAAAAGGGCAAAAGTCGGACTTTCAAAGATTCATAACTCACTTCCTGTTCATATTAGACGTTAAAATATCAAATTTCTCGCCATGCCCGATGAGACTGCCAAGTTTGGTGAGTTTTTGTGCATGTTTCGGGGGTCAAAAATGCAATCGAACAATCGGAAAAATAATAATAATAATAATTTCTACAAAAACAACAGGGACTTCGCAGCGGTCGCTGCTCAGGCCCTAATAATAATAATAATAATAATAATAATAAAAGTAATAATATTTTCTACAAAAACAATAGGGACCTTGCAGCCGTCGCAGCTCGGGCCCTAATAACAATTTCTAGAAAAACAATAGGGATCTCGCAGCGGTCACTGCTCGGGCCCTAATAATAATAATAATAATAATTTCCACAAAAACAATGGGGACCTCGTAGCGGTCGCTGCTCGGGCCCTAATAATAATTTCTACAAAAACAATAGGGACCTCGCCGCGGTCGCTGCTCGGGCCCCAATTATAATTTCTACACAAAGTCCATTGTGGTGACCCGCCCCCTTTTAAGTAAATTCAAAATGGCCGACTTCCTGTAAAACCTAGCTCATTGCTCCAAGAGACTTTTTTGTAGGTCTTGGTCTTATACATACAGTGAACCCTCGCTACTTGGCGGTTCACCTTTCGCGGGTTCAGTGCTTCGCGGGTCTAAAAAATATTCGGGGGCATTGTAGTTTCGCTGAGCGGCACGACGGGGCGCTGGAGCGGTTAGACGGCCGGTGTGCGCCGAAGAAGAGCGTGGGCGAAGAGGAGAGTGGACGAAGAAGAGCACGTTCCCCCGGACACGATCGGTGGCGACGTTTCGCGCGGTTCGGACAGTACCAGAGCTCCGGCAGGCGTGCGTGGCAGTTAAGCCGTAGAGGAGAACCTTCCCCGGGCACGGGCGGTGCCAACCGGCCCCTAAGTTTAACCGAATGGAAGCTCCGGAGGAGGAGGGCATGCTCGCGTCACAGTAAGCCGAAGAGGAGCACCTTCCCCGGGCACGGGCGATTCCAAGCGGCCCCTAAGTTTAACCGAATGGAAGCTCCGGAGGAGGAGGGCATGCTCGCGTCACAGTAAGCCGAAGAGGAGCACCTTCCCCGGGCACGGGCGGTGCCAAGCGGCCCCTAAGTTTAACCGAATGGAAGCTCCGGGGGAGGAGGGCGGGTGTGTGTCACAGTTAAGCCGAATTGGAGCACCTCTTCCGCCCGGGCACGAGCGGAGCGCGAAGCTGTCAGTTATGAATGTATAAAAGAATAAATAAATAAATGAATAAAGAATGCCACCTTTCATTTCACAGGGCACACCGGACGGCGTACCAGCAGATAAAAGTCGGAGTAATTAAATAAATACAAAAAGAATGGCTGGGGAATAAAAAAATAATACGTTTTAATAATAATTTGGTTTTTTTGTTATAACATGAATTTCACTCTCTCTCTCCCCGTATATATATATATATATATATATATATATATATATATATATATATATATATATATATATATTATATATTTATTATATATATTGTATATTTTTTTAAGCATTTTTGAAGGTGCGCCGCTACTTCGCGGATTTTCAGTTTTCGCGGGTGGTCTCTGTCCCCATTAACCGCGATTACCGAGGGTTCACTGTACTCCATAAAATTTACAAAAAGCGAGGTGAAACACTCAACCAGGGCTGCTTTTTTTAACATTTCTCGAGGGCCATGGCGAGCCATTTCAAAAAAGCTGCACAACTAACGTATAAAATATTGATAAATTTGCTCGGCCTGATGTGTGTGTAAAGTTTCACGAGTTGTCGTTCATATTTAGAACCTCATAATCAGCGTTGTTTTATTGCCGAACAGTGCAATGCCACTCCCACAACTTTACACGAAAAAGGACGAATTTCGTATTGTGACATCCTCATGGCCGAAACAGTCATCCGAGCATATATGAGGGCGGCCTTGTTGAGTTGCACGGAGAAAAACATCCAAGAAAATAACTTGTATTAGCTTTTACCAGTTGGTGGCGCTACTACTACGATGAAAAATAAGTTGGTAGATGTCTTCAGGGCTGAAGTATCCTCAAATGTGTACAACTTCGAGAAGATAGGATCATCTGAGTCATGTTGCCGGAGCTTTTGTTGCCACAGAGTACAATCTGACTTTTCAGCACCGTAATAGCCACGCCTTTTGCCAAAACGTCACAAAATTCGGCAGAGAGAAAGATCATTGTCTTGAGTCTTTTCTGACTAATTTTCAGTCGGATTTGTCAAAAGGGCACCGTGCAGGATGTGAAAATTAAAATAAAAACACATTTTTGATTCCACTTGGCGGCGCTGTGTGTATAACAAAATAATAACATTAAGATGTCTTCAGGTCGGGACGTTTTATTTACAGGTGAAGGTTTGGATTTTCAGGAGCATGTGCAGGGGAGTTATTAAGCATTCATTTATTTGTATTAGGTTAATTTTGTCTTCTTATTATTGATATTTGACTGATTCATTAAAAGCAGACAATTATGTTTTAGGTTAATTTTTTACCTGACATGTTTCGGCGAGTCTTTCGCCTTCTTCAGAGTGTCGCATGATGGTGTCTTGAGACCCGTCTTGATCAGCTGATGTTCCATGAGGGTGTGACTTACCTGTCAAAAAAATGAAAAATCAGAGCAGTAAAAGAACAAGCACAACATGAACATTACAAATCAGCAATCACTGACCACTGCAAAAGGGAAAACCACATCATGGACCGGGAGAAGGGCAGGGTCATCCGCACCGAAGAGAACAAACAACAGCGCTGGATCAGAGAGGCCATTGAGATCTGCAAGCGAGGCATAAAAACCATGAACAGAGACAAGGGAGCCTTCATCCTCTCTACCACCTAGAGCAGCATCTTGGCGGAGTGAACGGACAGCGGGGGGTGTGACTTGCCTTCATTCTTGTGACAGGTAAGTCACGCCCTCATGGAACATCAGCTGATAAAGACGGGTCACAAGACACCATCATGTGACACTCTGAAGAAGGCGAAAGACTTTCGTATTGTGACATCCTCAAGGCCTAAACACTCATCCGAGCAAATATAAGGTAGATTTTGTGAACCTGCCCGGAGAAAAACATCAACGAAAATAATTTGTATTTGTTTTAACCAGTTGGTGGCGCTACCACTGCGATCAAAATAAGTTGGCAGCCGTCTTCAGGGCCTGAATATCCTCAAATGTGAAAAATTTCGAGAAGATGGATCATCTGAATCATTTTGCAGGAACTTTTGTTGCCACGGAGAATAATCAGACTCTGCGGCACCGTAATAGCCACGCCCTTCGAAGGAAAGTCACAAAAATAGGGATAGAGTAAGATCAATGTCTTGAGTCTTTTCTAGCCAATTTTCAATCGGATTCGTTAAAAGGGCACCGTGCAGTACGTCAAAATGTAAAAAATGATATTGATTGGCGCAAGGTGTATAACAGAATATAAACATATAGATGTCTTCAGGTACCGACTCTTTATGTACATGTGAAGTTTTGGATTTTAGCAGCATGTGCAGGAGAGTTATTAAGCATTTTGTCCATTGCGGCGAAGGAAATCTTAAGTGAAAACTTTGAAGCCCCGCCCCCGTCATATAGTATTTCGGAAACAAAAGATTTTAGCCCCAATTTTAGCCCCAGTGTTTGTCCCAGGTCTTAAGATGCTACAGACAGAATTTTAAGGCAATCAGATGAAGCCTTTAGGATCAGGGTGCAAAAGAATGACCCCTGTAAACATGCAAAAAAGGGCAAAAGTCGGACTTTCAAAAATTCATAACTCACTTCCTGTTCATATTAGACGTTTAAAATATCAAATTTCTCGCCATGCCCGATGAGACTGCCAAGTTTGGTGAGTTTTTGTGCATGTTTCGGGGGTCAAAAATGCAATCGAACAATCGGAAAAATAATAATAATAATAATTTCTACAAAAACAACAGGGACTTCGCAGCGGTCGCTGCTCAGGCCCTAATAATAATAATAATAATAATAATAAAAGTAATAATATTTTCTACAAAAACAATAGGGACCTCGCAGCCGTCGCAGCTCGGGCCCTAATAACAATTTCTAGAAAAACAATAGGGACCTCGCAGCGGTCACTGCTCGGGCCCTAATAATAATAATAATAATAATTTCCACAAAAACAATGGGGACCTCGTAGCGGTCGCTGCTCGGGCCCTAATAATAATTTCTACAAAAACAATAGGGACCTCGCCGCGGTCACTGCTCGGGCCCTAATAATAATAATAATAATAATTTCTACATAAACAATAGGGACCTCGCCGCGGTCGCTGCTCGGGCCCCAATAATAATTTCTACACAAAGTCCATTGTGGTGACCCGCCCCTTTTAAGTAAATTCAAAATGGCCGACTTCCTGTAAAACCTAGCTCATTGCTCCAAGAGACTTTTTTGTAGGTCTTGGTCTTATACATACAGTGAACCCTCGCTACTTCGCGGTTCACCTTTCGCGGGTTCAGTGCTTCGCGGGTATAAAAAATATTCGGGGGCATTGTAGTTTCGCCGAGCGGCACGACGGGCGCTGGAGCGGTTAGACGGCCGGCGTGCGCCGAAGAAGAGCGTGGGCGAAGAGGAGAGTGGACGAAGAAGAGCACGTTCCCCCGGACACGATCGGTGGCGACGTTTCGCGCGGTTCGGACCGTACCAAGGCTCCGGCCGGCGTGCGTGGCAGTTAAGCTGTAGAGGAGCACCGTCCCCGGGCACGGGCGGTGCCAAGCGGCCCCTAAGTTTAACCGAATGGAAGCTCCGGAGGAGGAGGGCATGCTCGCGTCACAGTAAGCCGAAGAGGAGCACCTTCCCCAGGCACGGGCGGTTCCAAGCGGCCCCTAAGTTTAACCAAATGGAAGCTCCGGAGGAGGAGGGCATGCTCGCGTCACAGTAAGCCGAAGAGGAGCACCTTTGCCGGGCACGGGCGGTTCCAAGCGGCTCCTAAGTTTAACCGAATGGAAGCTCCGGAGGAGGCGGGCATGCTCGCGTCACAGTAAGCCGAAGAGGAGCACCTTCCCCGGGCACGGGCGGTGCCAAGCGGCCCCTAAGTTTAACCGAATGGAAGCTCCGGGGGAGGAGGGCGGGCGTGTGTCACAGTTAAGCCGAATTGGAACACCTCTTCCGCCCGGACACGAACGGAGCGCGAAGCTGTCAGTTATGAATGAATAAATGAATAAATAAATAAATAATTAAAGAATGCCACCTTTCATTTCACAGGGAACACCGGACGGCGTACCAGCAGGTAAAAGTCTGAGTAATTAAATAAATACAAAAAGAATGGCTGGGGATTAAAAAAATAATACGTTTTAATAATGATTTGTTTTTTTTGTTATAACATGAATTTCACTCTCTCTCTCCCCGTATATATATATATATATATATATATATATATATATATATATATATATATATATATATATATATATATATATTGTATTTTTTTTTTAAGCATTTTTGAAGGTGCGCCGCTACTTCGCGGATTTTCAGTTTTCGCGGGTGGTCTCGGTCCCCATTAACCGCAATAACCGAGGGTTCACTGTACTCCATAAAATTTACAAAAAGCGAGGTGAAACACTCAACCAGGGCTGCTCTGCATGTTGTGCTGGGCCACCTGGAACAACAGCGGAGCTATGCAAGGATGCTCTTTGTGGACTACAGCTCGGCATTCAACACGATCATCCCAGACATCCTCGTCGCCAAACTGGACACTCTCGGCCTCCCTGCCCTCACACGCATCTGGATTAAGGACTTTCTGACCAACAGACCCCAGACTGTGTTGCTCGGCCCCTACACGTCCTCCACCCTCATGGTGAGCACCGGTTCCCCCCAAGGATGCGTGCTGAGCCCTCTCCTGTACGCCCTCTACACCTACGACTGCAGCCCGGCCCACGGCAACAACACCATCGTCAAGTTTGCTGACGACACGACAGTGGTCGGTCTGATCTCGGAAGGTGACGAGACAGCCTACAGAGAGGAGGTAGGGAGACTGACAACTTGGTGCAAGGACAACAGACTGCACCTTAACTCTGCTAAAACAAAGGAGATTGTCGTCGACTTCAGGAGGAACAAGACGCTGCCGCCCCCCCTCTGCATCGAAGGCGTGTGTGTGGAGAGGGTCCACACGTTCAAGTTCCTGGGAGTACAGATCTCCGATGACCTTTCTTGGAGTCACAACACCACAGCAGTGGTAAAGAAGGTCCGCCAACGTCTGCACTTCCTGAGAGTCCTCAGGAAATTCAACCTGGACAGGAAGCTGCTGCTGGCCTTCTACCACTCGTCCATCGAGAGCCTGCTGACGTACTGTGTCTCCACCTGGTACAGCGGCTGCACTGAGGCGGACAGAGTGAGGCTCCAGAGGACAGTCAAAACAGCGCAAAGGATTATTGGCTGCCCTCTCCCCTCGCTGTCGGACATCTACACCGCCCGGTGCCTCAGAAGGGCTCTCAACATCGTCAAAGACAATACCCACCCAAACTCACACCTGTTCGACCGGTTGCCCTCTGGCAGGCGCTACAGATGCATCAAATCAAGGACCAATCGACTGAGAAACAGTTTCTTTCCGAGAGCCATCTCCATACTGAACTCTCACACACACACGAGACCACCCTAACCTTGCAAAACAGCATTGTGATGTGTTTCTATATGCCCTATTCAGTACTGAATTCCATTGCACTGTCTTATTTTCTTATCTAATTTATATATTGTCTGTATTATTGTTGTATTGCACTGGAGAGGGGAGCCCTCTAATCTCGTTGCACACTTGAGTACAATGACAATAAAGGGATTTCTATTTCTATTCTATTCTTTTTTTAACTTTTCTCGAGGGCCATGGCGAGCCATTTCAAAAAAGCTGCGCAACTAACGTATAAAATATTGATAAATTTGCTCTGCCTGATGTGTGTGTCGTTTCACGAGTTGTCGTTCATATTTAGAACCTCATAATCAGCGTTGTTTTATTGCCAAACAGTGCAATGCCACTCCCACAACTTTTCACGAAAAAGGATGAATTTCGTATTGTGACATCCTCATGGTCGAAACAGTCCTCCGAGCATATATGAGGGCGACCTTGTTGAGTTGCACGGAGAAAAACATCCAAGAAAATAACTTGTATTAGCTTTTACCAGTTGGTGGCGCTACTACTACGATGAAAAATAAGTTGGTAGATGTCTTCAGGGCTGAAGTATCCTCAAATGTGTACAACTTCGAGAAGATAGGATCATCTGAGTCATGTTGCCGGAGCTTTTGTTGCCACAAAGTACAATCAGACTTTTCAGCACCGTAATAGCCACGCCTTTTGCCAAAACGTCACAAAACTCGGCAGAGAGTAAGATCATTGTCTTGAGTCTTTTCTGACTAATTTTCAGTCGGATTCGTCAAAAGGGCACGTTGCAGTACGTGAAAATTAAAATAAAAACAAATTTTTGATTCCACTTGGCGGCGCTGTGTGTATAACAAAATAATAACATTAAGATGTCTTCAGGTCGGGACATTTTATTTACAGGTGAAGGTTTGGATTTTTAGGAGCATGTGCAGGGGAGTTATTAAGCATTCATTTATTTGTATTAGGTTCATTTTGTCTTCTTATTATTGATATTTGACAGATTCATTAAAAGCAGACAATTATGTTTTCGGTAAATTTTTTACCTGACATGTTTCGGCGAGTCTTTCGCCTTCTTCAGAGTGTCGCATGATGGTGTCTTGAGACCCGTCTTTATCAGCTGATGTTCCATGAGGGTGTGACTTACCTGTCAAAAAAATGAAAAATCAGAGCAGTAAAAGAACAAGCACAACATGAACATTACAAATCAGCAATCACTGACCACTGCAAAAGGGAAAACCACATCATGGACCGGGAGAAGGGCAGGGTCATCCGCACAGAAGAGAACAAACAACAGCGCTGGATCAGAGAGGCCATTGAGATCTGCAAGCGAAGCATAAAAACCATGAACAGAGACAAGGGAGCCTTCATCCTCTCTACCACCTGGACCAGCATCTTGGCGGAGTGAACGGACAGCGGGGGGCGTGACTTGCCTTCATTCTTGTGACAGGTAAGTCACGCCCTCATGGAACATCAGCTGATAAAGACGGGTCACAAGACACCATCATGTGACACTCTGAAGAAGGCGAAAGACTTTCGTATTGTGACATGCTCAAGGCCTAAACACTCATCCGAGCAAATATAAGGTAGATTTTGTTAACCTGCCCGGAGAAAAACATCAACGAAAATAATTTGTATTTGTTTTAACCAGTTGGTGGCGCTACCACTGCGATCAAAAATAAGTTGGCAGCCGTCTTCAGGGCCTGAATATCCTCAAATGTGAAAGATTTCCAGAAGATGGATCATCTGAATCATTTTGCAGGAACTTTTGTTGCCACGGAGAATAATCAGACTCTGCGGCACCGTAATAGCCACGCCCTTCGAAGGAAAGTCACAAAAATAGGGATAGAGTAAGATCAATGTCTTGAGTCTTTTCTAGCCAATTTTCAATCAGATTCGTTAAAAGGGCACCGTGCAGTACGTCAAAATGTAAAAAATGATATTGATTGGCGCAAGGTGTATAACTGAATATAAACATATAGATGTCTTCAGGTACAGACTCTTTATGTACATGTGAAGTTTTGGATTTTTAGCAGCATGTGCAGGAATGTTATTAAGCATTTTGTCCATTGCGGCGAAGGAAATCTTAAGTGAAAACTTCGAAGCCCCGCCCCCGTCATATAGTATTTCGGAAACAAAAAATTTTAGCCCCAGTGTTTGTCCCAGGTCTTCAGATGCTACAGACAGAATTTTAAGGCAATCAGATGAAGCCTTTAGGATCAGGGTGCAAAAGAATGACCCCTGTAAACATGCAAAAAAGGGCAAAAGTCGGACTTTCAAAAATTCATAACTCACTTCCTATTCATATTAGTCATTAAAATATCAAATTTTTCGCCATGCCCGATGAGACTGCCAAGTTTGGTGAATTTTTGTGCATGTTTCGGGGGTCAAAAATGCAATCGAACAATCGGAAAAATAATAATAATAATAATTTCTACAAAAACAATAGGGACTTCGCAGCGGTCGCTGCTCAGGCCCTAATAATAATAATAATGACAAGGTTGCTGTTCGGCCGCAGCCGACAGCGTTTGGTGGACTCTAAAAACGCTGACCAGGAAAGGAGGTTTCGACAAGATGTTTATTGTGTCCGGCAGCAAGCAATTAATCCACACAGAACCTACTGCATGAATCTGCAGGGGAGCTAAATAGAGGCAGATCTCGTAACTTACACCCGAGACGAAAACAGACAACGAAAAGCGCTGGTGGGCGCAGCCGCACCAGGAAAGAAGAACGAACACTAAACTTAAAGCGCTTGCAAGGCAAGGAAAATACATAAACGAGAATGGCTTACCGCGAAAGGGAAAGCAAAGTCCAATGAGCGAAAATGCAAACAGAAAGCGAGCCGGCGAATAGCTGAGGCTGAGGATCAAACGAACAAACAACACACGGAGCAAGAAGGGCAGAATCAAAACGTGAACCATGAGCATGAGTGTCGCAGGATAATAATCCGACACCGGTTGTTTCCCGGCGGCGGCTTAAGTAGTCCCGTAATTAGTGGCGTGATCGGAATCAGCTGCGGGGCTCGTCCGCGCGTTTCTCCCAGCTGGTACGGCGCGCGCCGGGGGGAAACGCCCACTCGCTGAAAGCAGGTAAACAAAGCACGGATCGTAACAGTACCCCCCCCTTAACGGACGCCCCTTGGCGGACCACCTGGTTTTGAAGGGTGAGCGCGGTGATAGTCGTGGATGAGGTCGGGACACAGGACCCAGGAGCGGGGAACCCACTGACGATCCTCCGGGCCATATCCCTCCCAGTCGACCAGGTATTGGAAGCCCCTTCCCCTGCGCCTGGAGTCTAGGATCTCCCGAACCTTGTATGCTGGTGCCCCGTCGATGATCTCTGGAGGAGGTGGGGGGGCGGAGGGCGGAACCATGTCGCAGGTAGGTGCCGGCTTGATCAGTGAGACGTGGAAAACCGGGTGAATCCTCATGGTGGGGGGCAGCCTTAGTCGGACGGAGACGGGGTTAATGATGGCTTCTACTTCGAACGGGCCCACGTACCTTGGGCCCAGCTTCCAGGAAGATGCCGCCAAGTTGAGGTCCCGGGTGGACAGCCACACCTGGTCCCCGGGTTGGTAGTCGGGAGCCGGTCGCCGGCGGCGGTCCGCGATGCGCCGATTTCGTTCAGCTGTCCGGGAGAGGGCCGCCCTAGTCTCCTTCCATAGCCTGTGGGCCCGCTTAAGGTGGCGCTGGACCGAGGGGATTTCTTCCTTGCCGGCCTGGGTGGGGAACAGCGGTGGCTGGTACCCGTAGGCGGTCATGAAGGGCGACCGCCCGGTGGCTGACGAGACCAGGGTGTTGTGGGAGTACTCTACCCAGGGCAGGTGATCGACGCAGGTCGAGGGCTGGCTGTGGCAAACGCATCGGAGGGCTGCCTCAAGGTCCTGGTTAGCCCTCTCGGATTGACCGTTGGACTGTGGGTGATAGCCCGACGACAGGCTTGGCGTGGCCCCCAGTGACCGGCAAAACAGCTTCCAGACCCTGGAGACAAATTGTGGGCCGCGGTCAGACACCAGATCGTCCGGAACCCCGTGCAATCTCACCACGTGCTGGACGAGAAGGTTGGCCGTCTGCAGGGCGGAGGGAAGCTTGGGCAGGGCGACGAAGTGGGCTGCCTTGGAGAATCGGTCCACCACCGTCAGGATGACTGTCTTCCCTCTGGATGCGGGAAGACCTGTGACGAAGTCCAGTGCAAGGTTGGACCAGGGGCGGGCAGGGATGGGCAAGGGGTGCAGTAGTCCCGCTGGTGGTTGGTGGGAGGACTTGTTGGCGGCGCAGGAGGGGCATGCTCGAATATAGTCTGTGACGTCGGCCTTCAGTGAAGGCCACCAGAAGCGTTGCCCGATTAGGCCCAGGGTGCGGCGAATGCCCGGGTGACAGGCCAGCTTGGACGCGTGACCCCAGGTGATCACTTCTCCTCGGAGCTGCGCTGGAACGTAGAGGCGGCCCGCGGGGCATCCGGCCGGGGCGCCGGTCTCCTCCTGCGCCTCTCGAATCTGCTGCTCGAATTTCCATTGTAGGGCCCCCACCAGACGATGAGCCGGGACCACGCTGGGCGGGCCCCCCTTCTCCTCTTCTTCCCCGGAGTCGTGGATACGGGACAGGGCGTCGGGCTTGGTGTTCCGAGAGCCGGGGCGGAAGGTGAGTGTGTAGTTGAATCTACTCAGCAGGAGTGACCAACGTGCTTGCCGGGGGTTGAGTCTTTTCATGGAGCTGATGAAGGACAGGTTCTTGTGGTCCGTGTAGACCATAAAGGGCTCCGGGGTACCCTCCAACCAGTGGCGCCACTCCTGAAGTGCCAGGACCACGGCCAGCAACTCCCGGTTTCCCACGTCATAGTTGGCTTCCGCCGGAGAGAGGCGGCGGGAGAAGAAGGCGCAGGGATGGAGCTTCTGGTCGACCGGGGAGCGCTGGGATAAGACGGCCCCCACCCCTGAGTCGGATGCGTCCACCTCTACAATAAAGGAGAGCTCAGGGTTAGGGTGGTGCAGAACCGGCGGATTGGTAAACGCCCTCTTAAGGTTTGCGAACGCGGCCTCGGCCTGACTATCCCACGCGAAACGGATCTTGGTGGAGGTCAGGCGGGTTAGTGGCAGAGCCTGACGGCTATAGTCCCTGATAAAGCGCCGGTAAAAGTTTGCAAAGCCGAGAAAACGCTGGAGCTGTTTACGCGTCGTTGGCGTCGGCCAATCCACTACCGCGCTCGTCTTGGCGGGATCAGCACGGAGCTGTCCGCCCTCTACAATGAACCCGAGAAATTGGACCGAGGGCTGGTGAAAGTCGCACTTTTCGGCCTTTACGTAAAGGCGGTTCTCGAGCAGGCGTTGTAGGACGGTTCGGACATGCTGCTGGTGCTCGTGAGCGGAGCGAGAGAAAATAAGAATGTCGTCGAGGTAAACAAAGCAGATAACATTAAGCAAATCTCTTAGGACATCGTTTATCAGCGCTTGAAAAACCGCGGGTGCGTTTGACAGACCGAAAGGCATGACCAAGTATTCGAAGTGGCCTAACGGGGACTTGAAAGCCGTCTTCCATTCATCCCCTTCCCGAATGCGGACCAAATGATAAGCACTGCGGAGGTCTAATTTAGTGAAGATGGTCACGGATTGCAGGGGGGCGAAGGCGGAGTCTAACAGAGGGAGCGGATAGCGGTTCTTGATCGTTATTTCATTTAAGCCCTTGTAGTCGACGCAGGGCCGGAGCGTCTTGTCTTTCTTTTCTACAAAGAATAAGCCGGCGCCCACCGGTGACTTGGAAGGCCTAATTAAACCTGCAGCCAAGCACTCAGTAATATACTCCTTCATGGCTGCCTGCTCGGGCTGGGAGACCTTGTAAAGGCGGGCTGACGGAAGGACCGCGTTTGGGATCAAGTCGATAGCGCAATCGTAGGGGCGGTGAGGCGGCAGGCACTTGGCGCGCTCCTTGCAAAAAACCGCGCTGAGGTTGTGGTAGATCTCGGGGACGTTCTCGAGGTTCGGTTTCTTAATGGGGTCGGGCCTAACCTTTAACCCCTCTTCGGCGGACCCCAAGCAGCGGGCATAGCAGAAGGTTCCCCAATTCAAGATCGACAATCGTTCCCAATCTATCACTGGATTGTGCGCCCTCAGCCAGGGAAGGCCAAGGACGAGCGGAGCGGATCTAGAGGGCATGACCAAAAACGACCGCCGTTCGACGTGGTTACCCGAGATCTTAAGCGACAGCGGCTCAGTCAGTCGGCGGATGGCCGCCAGGACGCGACCGTTGAGGTCGTACAAGGACTCGGCCTGCTCCAGTTCAGTCACTGCGCATCCGAGCTCGGCCACCAGGCCGGCATCGATAAAACAGTCGTCTGCTCCCGAGTCGATCAAAGCGCGCACGCGGACGGTTGAGTTCGCGCCCGAGATCTCCCCCTCGATCTCCATTCTCAACGCGACCCGGGAGTTACCGTCCCCCCGTCCTGGAGCCCCGACGCCGGGCGGCTCCTGTCCGGGACGGGTTACCGGGGGAAGGTCGGCCGCGCACTCACAGTGGGCGACGCTGTCGGATGACGAGTCACGGCGAGTAGCTTTCTTGGGGCATGAAGCCACGCGATGACCCTGGAGACCGCAGTAGAAGCACGCCCCCGTTCTCCGGCGGCGCTCCCGCTCGAGTGGGACCAGGCGTCCCGCGCCCAACTGCATCGGCTCCTCAGCGGCTGCTGGCTCAGGAACCCGGAAGGCGGCTGGGTCGGCCCAGTGCTGTTCGGCCACCCTCTCGCGGCGGCGCTCTCGCAGGCGGTTGTCCAGCCGGATCGCCAGGGAGATGAGCTCCTCCAGCGACGAGGAGTCCTCTCGCACGGCCAGCTCGTCTTTGAGTACGGAGGTCAATCCCCGCCGGAAGATCGTCCGCAGGGCGCAGTCGTCGAAGCCGCTCTCCGCAGCCTTAATGCGGAAGCCAATGGAGTACTCCGCGACCGATCGGGACCCCTGGGTGTAGTCCAATAGTTCGGCACCCGCCTCCTTTCCCCTGATCGGGTGGTGGAAAACCCGCTGGAACTCCTCCAGGAAAGCGGGGAGTGACGACCGAATTTCCGGGCGAGCGACACTCACGGCCATGGCCCACGCACTCGCTTGGCCAGTCAGGAGACTCATCATGAACGCAATCTTAGAGCTATCGCGGGCGTACGTGAGGGGTTGCTGGTCGAAAATCAACCGGCAGTGGTGGACAAAAACGCCGCAAAGGCCGGGCTCGCCACCATAGCGGCTGGGGTGGGGCAGGCTGGGTTCTCTAATCGGCAGCCCCGGTGGGGGCGCGCCGGACGCCGCGGCGCCCGGGTCTGAGCCGGGAACGAACGAGGGACCCAAACGAGCATCGTAAGTCTCTAGGTGTCGTGCCATGCGCTCGATCGCTTCGCACAGGGCCGCGAGCTCATTGCCCTGTTGACCGACTAAGCGTCCTTGATTGGCCACAGCTGTCACGATCCGATCGCGGTCAGCAGAGTCCATGGTCGGATTATTCTGACAAGGTTGCTGTTCGGCCGCAGCCGACAGCGTTTGGTGGACTCTAAAAACGCTGACCAGGAAAGGAGGTTTCGACAAGATGTTTATTGTGTCCGGCAGCAAGCAATTAATCCACACAGAACCTACTGCATGAATCTGCAGGGGAGCTAAATAGAGGCAGATCTCGTAACTTACACCCGAGACGAAAACAGACAACGAAAAGCGCTGGTGGGCGCAGCCGCACCAGGAAAAAAGAACGAACACTAAACTTAAAGCGCTTGCAAGGCAAGGAAAATACATAAACGAGAATGGCTTACCGCGAAAGGGAAAGCAAAGTCCAATGAGCGAAAATGCAAACAGAAAGCGAGCCGGCGAATAGCTGAGGCTGAGGATCAAACGAACAAACAACACACGGAGCAAGAAGGGCAGAATCAAAACGTGAACCATGAGCATGAGTGTCGCAGGATAATAATCCGACACCGGTTGTTTCCCGGCGGCGGCTTAAGTAGTCCCGTAATTAGTGGCGTGATCGGAATCAGCTGCGGGGCTCGTCCGCGCGTTTCTCCCAGCTGGTACGGCGCGCGCCGGGGGGAAACGCCCACTCGCTGAAAGCAGGTAAACAAAGCACGGATCGTAACAAATAATAATAAGAGAAGATAAGATAAGATGTCCTTTATTAGTCCCACAATGGGGAAATTTGAAAGTAATAATATTTTCTACAAAAACAATAGGGACCTCGCAGCCGTCGCAGCTCGGGCCCTAATAACAATTTCTAGAAAAACAATAGGGACCTCGCAGCGGTCACTGCTCGGGCCCTAATAATAATAATAATAATAATTTCCACAAAAACAATGGGGACCTCGTAGCGGTCGCTGCTCGGGCCCTAATAATAATTTCTACATAAACAATAGGGACCTCGCCGCAGTCGCTGCTCGGGCCCCAATAATAATTTCTACACAAAGTCCATTGTGGTGACCCGCCCCTTTTAAGTAAATTCAAAATGGCCGACTTCCTGTAAAACCTAGCTCATTGCTCCAAGAGACTTTTTTGTAGGTCTTGGTCTTATACATACAGTGAACCCTCGATACTTCGCGGTTCACCTTTCGCGGGTTCAGTGCTTCGCGGGTATAAAAAATATTCGGGGGCATTGTAGTTTCGCCGAGCGGCACGACGGGCGCTGGAGCGGTTAGACGGCCGGCGTGCGCCGAAGAAGAGCGTGGGCGAAGAGGAGAGTGGACGAAGAAGAGCACGTTCCCCCGGACACGATCGGTGGCGACGTTTTGCGCGGTTCGGACCGTACCAGAGCTCCGGCCGGCGTGCGTGGCAGTTAACCCGTAGAGGAGCACCTTCCCCGGGCACGGGCGGTGCCAAGCGGCCCCTAAGTTTAACCGAATGGAAGCTCCGGAGGAGGAGGGCATGCTCGCGTCACAGTAAGCCGAAGAGGAGCACCTTCCCCGGGCACGGGCGGTTCCAAGCGGCCCCTAAGTTTAACCAAATGGAAGCTCCGGAGGAGGAGGGCATGCTCGCGTCACAGTAAGCCGAAGAGGAGCACCTTCGCCGGGCACGGGCGGTTCCAAGCGGCCCCTAAGTTTAACCGAATGGAAGCTCCGGAGGAGGCGGGCATGCTCGCGTCACAGTGAGCCGAAGAGGAGCACCTTCCCCGGGCACGGGCGGTGCCAAGCGGCCCCTAAGTTTAACCGAATGGAAGCTCCGGAGGAGGAGGGCATGCTCGCGTCACAGTAAGCCGAAGAGGAGCACCTTCGCCGGGCACGGGCGGTTCCAAGCGGCCCCTAAGTTTAACCGAATGGAAGCTCCGGAGGAGGCGGGCATGCTCGCGTCACAGTAAGCCGAAGAGGAGCACCTTCCCCGGGCACGGGCGGTGCCAAGCGGCCCCTAAGTTTAACCGAATGGAAGCTCCGGAGGAGGCGGGCATGCTCGCGTCACAGTAAGCCGAAGAGGAGCACCTTCCCCGGGCACGGGCGGTGCCAAGCGGCCCCTAAGTTTAACCGAATGGAAGCTCCGGGGGAGGAGGGCGGGCGTGTGTCACAGTTAAGCCGAATTGGAACACCTCTTCCGCCCGGGCACGAACGGAGCGCGAAGCTGTCAGTTCTGAATGAATAAATGAATAAATAAATAAATAAATAAAGAATGCCACCTTTCATTTCACAGGGCACACCGGACGGCGTACCAGCAGGTAAAAGTCGGAGTAATTAAATAAATACAAAAAGAATGGCTGGGGAATAAAAAAATAATACGTTTTAATAATAATTTGTTTTTTTTGTTATAACATGAATTTCACTCTCTCTCTCTCTCTGTATATATATATATATATCTATATATATATATCTATATATATATATATATATATATATATATTTATTATATATATTGTATTTTTTTTTAAGCATTTTTGAAGGTGCGCCGCTACTTCGCGGATTTTCAGTTTCCGCGGGTGGTCTCGGTCCCCATTAACCGCGACAACCGAGGGTTCACTGTACTCCATAAAATTTACAAAAAGCGAGGTGAAACACTCAACCAGGGCTGCTTTTTTGAACATTTCTCGAGGGCCATGGCGAGCCATTTCAAAAAAGCTGCACAACTAACGTATAAAATATTGATAAATTTGCTCTGCCTGATGTGTGTGTAAAGTTTCACGAGTTGTCGTTCATATTTAGAACCTCATAATCAGCGTTGTTTTATTGCCGAACAGTGCAATGCCACTCCCACAACTTTTCACGAAAAAGGATGAATTTCGTATTGTGACATCCTCATGGCCGAAACAGTCATCCGAGCATATATGAGGGCGACCTTGTTGAGTTGCACGGAGAAAAACATCCAAGAAAATAACTTGTATTAGCTTTTACCAGTTGGTGGCGCTACTACTACGATGAAAAATAAGTTGGTAGATGTCTTCAGGGCTGAAGTATCCTCAAATGTGTACAACTTCGAGAAGATAGGATCATCTGAGTCATGTTGCCGGAGCTTTTGTTGCCACAAAGTACAATCGGACTTTTCAGCACCGTAATAGCCACGCCTTTTGCCAAAACGTCACAAAATTCGGCAGAGAGTAAGATCATTGTCTTGAGTCTTTTCTGACTCATTTTCAGTCGGATTCGTCAAAAGGGCACCGTGCAGTACGTGAAAATTAAAATAAAAACACATTTTTGATTCCACTTGGCGGCGCTGTGTGTATAACAAAATAATAACATTAAGATGTCTTCAGGTCGGGACGTTTTATTTACAGGTGAAGGTTTGGATTTTTAGGAGCATGTGCAGGGGCGTTATTAAGCATTCATTTATTTGTATTAGGTTCATTTTGTCTTCTTATTATTGATATTTGACTGATTCATTAAAAGCAGACAATTATGTTTTAGGTTAATTTTTTACCTGACATGTTTCGGCGAGTCTTTCGCCTTCTTCAGAGTGTCGCATGATGGTGTCTTGAGACCCGTCTTTATCAGCTGATGTTCCATGTGGGTGTGACTTACCTGTCAAAAAAATGAAAAATCAGAGCAGTAAAAGAACAAGCACTGTCAGGACTCGCCGGTCGGCGAGGAGGAGGTGGACCCAAAAGGCGAGGAGGCAGAGAGGTCAGTAACGTGAAGGGAATTTATTAACTGAAACAACCAGGGCAAACAATGTGGCAGGGTGAAAAATAACAAAAGACAAACTTAACGTGACCAGACTGGGAGGCAGGGCGAGGAACAACACTGAAAGACGGGAACGAAGAGGGGAACCAGAGCATGAACATGAACAAAGAGCAGAACGTGAACAAAGGTGGTCGTGGCTGTCCGTGATTTTCGGCAATGACCCGACACTGGGTTGAGAGCATGGAAGGCTTAAGTAGTCCGGTAATCAGGGGAGCAGATGGGGAGCAGGTGTGTGATCATTGATGAGGAGCAGGTGCGTGGCTGGTGAGGGCGAGGTGCTGAGGGGAAACGCCCCTGCTCAGCTGATCAAAACAGACAGGAAAAGGCACATGGCAGGAAGGAGGGGAGAAAATAACAACAAAAACAATAACAAAAACCGCATGCATATGAAAACAATAACAAAAGGCTGTCATGCCTGACGCGGATCATGACAGTACCCCCCCCTCAAGGGACGGATTCCAGACGTCCCAAAAAAAAGGAAAAGAAAAGAAAAGGAAAACCATGTCCAAGAACGAGGGTGGGCGGAAGGGGTCGGGAGGTGGGTCAACGACCCGTGATCGAGACCGGTCTGGCGGATTCCCGGGAGGCCAGACCAGCGAGTCTTTTCGTGACCCTTCAGGGGGCCGTGAGGGTGGCCAGGCCAGTGCGTCCCATTGGGGCCATTCAGGCGGACGTCCGGAACGACCCGAACGCCACATGAAGTCCGCTGATGGAGCTGGGGCGAGGAGCGGCGGCAGGCCATGGAACGTCGCCGAGTCAGGAACGTGGCGCGGCGGCTAGTCGTTGAACCCTGCCGAGACAGGAACGTGGAGCGGCGGCAGATTGTCGAGCCCCGCCGAGACAGGAACGTGGAGCGGCGGCTGGTCGTCGAGCCCCGCCGAGACAGGAACGCGGAGCGGCGGCTGGTCGTCGAGCCCCGCCGAGACAGGAACGCGGAGCGGCGGCTGGTCGTCGAGCCCCGCCGAGTCAGGAACGCGGAGCGGCGGCTGGTCGTCGAGCCCCGCCGAGTCAGGAACGTGGAGCGGCGGCTGGTCGTCGAGCCCCGCCGAGACAGGAACGCGGGGCGGCGGCTGGTCGTCGAGCCCCGCCGAGTCAGGAACGTGGAGCGGCGGCTGGTCGTCGAACCCCGCCGAGTCAGGAACGTGGAGCGGCGGCTGGTCGTCGAGCGTCGTCGAGACAGGAACGTGGAGCGGCGGCTGGTCGTCGAGCCCCGCCGAGGCGGGAGCGTGGAGCGGCGGCTGGTCGTCGAGCGTCGCCGAGACCGGAACGTGGAGCGACGGCTGGTCGTCGAACCCCGCCGCGTCAGGAACGTGGAGCGGCGGCTGGTCGTCGAACACCGCCGAGACCGGAACGTGGGGCGGCGGCCCATCGTTGAACCCCGCCGACACAGGAACGCGGAGCGACGGCTGGTCGTCGATCCCTGCCGAGACAAGAACATGGAGCGGCGGTGGGTCGTCGTCCACCGCCGAGGCAGGAACCAAGAGCGGCCGCGGGCCGTCGAGCGCCGCCGGGGCCAAGGCGAGCAGTGGCGACGGGTCGTCGGATGCTGCCGCGGCCAGAGCGGGGCGCGGTGGTGGGTCCTCGTGCGTCGCCGAGACTGAGGCGTGACGCGGCGGCGGACCGTCGTCCATCGCGGGCACCGGAACCGGGAGCGGCGGCTGGTCGTCGACCCCTGCCGAGACAAGAATGTGGAGCGGCGGTGGGTCGCCGTCCACCGCCGAGGCAGAAACCAGGAGCGGCCGTGGGTCGTCGAGCGCTGCCGGAGCCAAGGCGAGCAGTGGCGTCGGGTCGTCGGATGCTGCCGAGGCCAGAGCGGGGTGCGATGGTGGGTCGTCGTGCGTCGCCGAGGCTGAGGCGTGGCTCGGCGGCGGACCGTCGTCCATCGCAGGCACCGGGACCGGGAGCGGCGGCGCTTCATCAGGCGCCGCTGGGACCGATACGGCAGGCGACTGCTCGTCGTCCACCACGGGTGCAGGGACCGGGAGTGACGGCTGCGGGCCGTGTTCTGCCAAAACGTGAGCTTGGAGCGGAGGCAAGGCGTGCCCCACCGGAACATGGGCTTGGGACGGACGCACAACGTGCTCCGCCGGAACGTGAGCTTGGGACGGACGCGCAGCGTGCTCCTCCTGAACGTGAACCTGGGTCGGAAGCAGGGTGTGCTTCCCCTGAACGTGGACTTGGGACGGACGCACAACGTGCTCCACCTGAACGTGAGCTTGGGACGGACGCACAGCGTGCTCCGCCTGAACGTGAACTAGGGACGGACGCCGGACGGGCTCCGCGTGAACGTGAACTTGGGTCGGGGGCAGGATGTGCTCCGCCTGAACGTGAACTTGGTTCGGGCGCACAGCGTGCTCCGCTGGATCGGGAGCTGGGATCGCCATTGGGGCCCCGGGACGGGGCTCGGCCGCTGACGGGGAGCCGGGACACGGCTCAGCAGCTGGCGGGGAGCCGGGACTGGGCTCAGCAGCTGGCGGGGAGCCGGGACTGGGCTCAGCAGCTGGCGGGGAGCCGGGACTGGGCTCAGCAGCTGGCGGGAAGCCGGGACTGGGCTCAGCAGCTGGCGGGGAGCCGGGACTGGGCTCAGCAGCTGGCGGGGAGCCGGGACAGGGCTCAGCAGCTGGCGGGGAGCCGGGACAGGGCTCAGCAGCTGGCGGGGAGCCGGGACAGGGCTCAGCAGCTGGCGGGGAGCCGGGACAGGGCTCAGCAGCTGGCGGGGAGCCGGGACAGGGCTCAGCAGCTGGCGGGGAGCCGGGACAGGGCTCAGCAGCTGGCGGGGAGCCGGAACGGGGCTCAGCCGCCTTCGAGGAGTCGGCACGGGACTCTGGAGGCTGCGGCTCGCATGGAGGCGGCGGGGTCCGTGCAGCGGGAGCTGCATTGGTCACTGCTGCAGGCGTGGAGGCGACAGCGGGCCGGGTGCAGCAGTCGATCCGGGCACAGCCGAACCGGGGGCCCTGATCCCTGTCAGCCTGCCGCCATAGGGAATCAGGAAAACGGGAGACCTGAGGGACCGTGACTGCGGGGGCTGGTGAACGCGAGCTAGGAGACGCCAGGGGAGCGTGATCCGGTGCTGAAACTGATGGTGAACGATGTGCGCGACGTGACCGTGACTTCCGGGATTTGGGACGTGAAGCGCGCGAGGGGGAGTGGGAGGTGGTCGCGAAAAACTCAAATGGCTCGGGGGGAGGAAGGTGACGGCTCAAAAATAACTCCGCGTTGCGCTGAGCGACTAAGAGAGTGGCAATATATTCAAAATCATAGTCGTGATCTGGATCGGAAAAAATGTGAGGGGCAAGGTGCTCAAAATCAAACTCGTGACCGGACTTACTCGAACCGTGAGGGGGTGAAAGGGCTTGGTGCTCAAAATCGTCCTCGTAATCCGAATCTATGATCAGGTGAGGGGGTATGACAGGCTGGTAATCGGTGCTGTAATCGGGGGGCAAAAGGGGAGAAACAGACGTCGAGCGGAAAATGGAACCTACTTGAAGGACACGGGGTTGGTCGGCAGGCTGAGGGGGGTTGTCCGTCCGGCGGCGTCCGTGAGCCTCTCGCTGGGTCCTTCTTTGGTCGGGTCATTCTGTCAGGACTCGCCGGTCGGCGAGGAGGAGGTGGACCCAAAAGGCGAGGAGGCAGAGAGGTCAGAAACGTGAAGGGAATTTATTAACTGAAACAACCAGGGCAAACAATGTGGCAGGGTGAAAAATAACAAAAGACAAACTTAACGTGACCAGACTGGGAGGCAGGGCGAGGAACAACACTGAAAGACGGGAACGAAGAGGGGAACCAGAGCATGAACATGAACAAGGAGCAGAACGTGAACAAAGGTGGTCGTGGCTGTCCGTGATTTTCGGCAATGACCCGACACTGGGTTGAGAGCATGGAAGGCTTAAGTAGTCCGGTAATCAGGGGAGCAGATGGGGAGCAGGTGTGTGATCGTTGATGAGGAGCAGGTGCGTGGCTGGTGAGGGCGAGGTGCTGAGGGGAAACGCCCCTGCTCAGCTGATCAAAACAGACAGGAAAAGGCACATGGCAGGAAGGAGGGGAGAAAATAACAACAAAAACAATAACAAAAACCGCATGCATATGAAAACAATAACAAAAGGCTGTCATGCCCGACGCGGATCATGACAAGCACAACATGAACATTACAAATCAGCAATCACTGACCACTGCAAAAGGGAAAACCACATCATGGACCGGGAGAAGGGCAGGGTCATCCGCACCGAAGAGAACAAACAACAGCGCTGGATCAGAGAGGCCATTGAGATCTGCAAGCGAGGCATAAAAACCATGAACAGAGACAAGGGAGCCTTCATCCTCTCTACCACCTGGAGCAGCATCTTGGCGGAGTGAACGGACAGCGGGGGCGTGACTTGCCTTCATTCTTGTGACAGGTAAGTCACGCCCTCATGGAACATCAGCTGATAAAGACGGGTCACAAGACACCATCATGTGACACTCTGAAGAAGGCGAAAGACTTTCGTATTGTGACATCCTCAAGGCCTAAACACTCATCCGAGCAAATATAAGGTAGATTTTGTTAACCTGCCCGGAGAAAAAAATCAACGAAAATAATTTGTATTTGTTTTAACCAGTTGGTGGCGCTACCACTGCGATCAAAAATAAGTTGGCAGCCGTCTTCAGGGCCTGAATATCCTCAAATGTGAAAAATTTCGAGAAGATGGATCATCTGAATCATTTTGCAGGAACTTTTGTTGCCACGGAGAATAATCAGACTCTGCGGCACCGTAATAGCCACGCCCTTCGAAGGAAAGTCACAAAAATAGGGATAGAGTAAGATCAATGTCTTGAGTCTTTTCTAGCCAATTTTCAATCGGATTCGTTAAAAGGGCACCGTGCAGTACGTCAAAATGTAAAAAATGATATTGATTGGCGCAAGGTGTATAACAGAATATAAACATATAGATGTCTTCAGGTACCGACTCTTTATGTACATGTGAAGTTTTGGATTTTTAGCAGCATGTGCAGGAGAGTTATTAAGCATTTTGTCCATTGCGGCGAAGGAAATCTTAAGTGAAAACTTTGAAGCCCCGCCCCCGTCATATAGTATTTCGGAAACAAAAGATTTTAGCCCCAATTTTAGCCCCAGTGTTTGTCCCAGGTCTTAAGATGCTACAGACAGAATTTTAAGGCAATCAGATGAAGCCTTTAGGATCAGGGTGCAAAAGAATGACCCCTGTAAACATGCAAAAAAGGGCAAAAGTCGGACTTTCAAAAATTCATAACTCACTTCCTGTTCATATTAGACGTTTAAAATATCAAATTTCTCGCCATGCCCGATGAGACTGCCAAGTTTGGTGAGTTTTTGTGCATGTTTCGGGGTCAAAAATGCAATCGAACAATCGGAAAAATAATAATAATAATAATTTCTACAAAAACAACAGGGACTTCGCAGCGGTCGCTGCTCAGGCCCTAATAATAATAATGATAATAATAATAAAAGTAATAATATTTTCTACAAAAACAATAGGGACCTCGCAGCCGTCGCAGCTCGGGCCCTAATAACAATTTCTAGAAAAACAATAGGGACCTCGCAGCGGTCACTGCTCGGGCCCTAATAATAATAATAATAATAATTTCCACAAAAACAATGGGGACCTCGTAGCGGTCGCTGCTCGGGCCCTAATAATAATTTCTACATAAACAATAGGGACCTCTCAGCGGTCGCTGCTCGGGCCCCAATAATAATTTCTACACAAAGTCCATTGTGGTGACCCGCCCCCTTTTAAGTAAATTCAAAATGGCCGACTTCCTGTAAAACCTAGCTCATTGCTCCAAGAGACTTTTTTGTAGGTCTTGGTCTTATACATAGAGTGAACCCTCGCTACTTGGCGGTTCACCTTTCGCGGGTTCAGTGCTTCGCGGGTCTAAAAAATATTCGGGGGCATTGTAGTTTCGCCGAGCGGTACGACGGGGCGCTGGAGCGGTTAGACGGCCGGTGTGCGCCGAAGAAGAGCGTGGGCGAAGAGGAGAGTGGACGAAGAAGAGCACGTTCCCCCGGACACGATCGGTGGCGACGTTTCGCGCGGTTCGGGCAGTACCAGAGCTCCGGCCGGCGTGCGTGGCAGTTAAGCCGTAGAGGAGAACCTTCCCCGGGCACGGGCGGTGCCAAGCGGCCCCTAAGTTTAACCGAATGGAAGCTCCGGAGGAGGAGGGCATGCTCGCGTCACAGTAAGCCGAAGAGGAGCACCTTCGCCGGGCACGGGCGGTTCCAAGCGGCCCCTAAGTTTAACCGAATGGAAGCTCCGGAGGAGGCGGGCATGCTCGCGTCACAGTAAGCCGAAGAGGAGCACCTTCCCCGGGCACGGGCGGTGCCAAGCTGCCCCTAAGTTTAACCGAATGGAAGCTCCGGGGGAGGAGGGCGGGCGTGTGTCACAGTTAAGCCGAATTGGAACACCTCTTCCGCCCGGGCACGAACGGAGCGCGAAGCTGTCAGTTATGAATGAATAAATGAATAAATAAATAAATAAATAAAGAATGCCACCTTTCATTTCACAGGGCACACCGGACGGCGTACCAGCAGGTAATAGTCGGAGTAATTAAATAAATACAAAAAGAATGGCTGGGGAATAAAAAAATAATACGTTTTAATAATAATTTGGTTTTTTTGTTATAACATGAATTTCACTCTCTCTCTCTCTCTCTGTATATATATATATATATATATATATATATATATATATATATATATATATATATATATATATATATATATTTATTATATATATTGTATTTTTTTTTAAGCATTTTTGAAGGTGCGCCGCTACTTCGCGGATTTTCAGTTTCCGCGGGTGGTCTCGGTCCCCATTAACCGCGACAACCGAGGGTTCACTGTACTCCATAAAATTTACAAAAAGCGAGGTGAAACACTCAACCAGGGCTGCTTTTTTGAACATTTCTCGAGGGCCATGGCGAGCCATTTAAAAAAAGCTGCACAACTAACGTATAAAATATTGATAAATTTGCTCTGCCTGATGTGTGTGTCAAGTTTCACGAGTAGTCGTTCATATTTAGAACCTCATAATCAGCGTTGTTTTATTGCCGAACAGTGCAATGCCACTCCCACAACTTTTCGCGAAAAAGGATGAATTTCGTATTGTGACATCCTCATGGACGAAACAGTCCTCCGAGCATATATGAGGGCGACCTTGTTGAGTTGCACGGAGAAAAACATCCAAGAAAATAACTTGTATTAGCTTTTACCAGTTGGTGGCGCTACTACTACGATGAAAAATAGGTTGGTAGATGTCTTCAGGGTTGAAGTATCCTCAAATGTGTACAACTTCGAGAAGATAGGATCATCTCAGTCATGTTGCCGGAGCTTTTGTTGCCACAAAGTACAATCGGACTTTTCAGCACCGTAATAGCCACGCCTTTTGCCAAAACGTCACAAAACTCCGCAGAGAGTAAGATCATTGTCTTGAGTCTTTTCTGACTAATTTTCAGTCGGATTCGTCAAAAGGGCACCGTGCAGTACGTGAAAATTAAAATAAAAACAAATTTTTTATTCCACTTGGCGGCGCTGTGTGTATAACAAAATAATAACATTAAGATGTCTTCAGGTCGGGACATTTTATTTACAGGTGAAGGTTTGGATTTTTAGGAGCATGTGCAGGGGAGTTATTAAGCATTCATTTATTTGTATTAGGTTCATTTTGTCTTCTTATTATTGATATTTGACAGATTCATTAAAAGCAGACAATTATGTTTTAGGTAAATTTTTTACCTGACATGTTTCGGCGAGTCTTTCGCCTTCTTCAGAGTGTCGCATGATGGTGTCTTGAGACCCGTCTTTATCAGCTGATGTTCCATGAGGGTGTGAATTACCTGTCAAAAAAATGAAAAATCATAGCAGTAAAAGAACAAGCACAACATGAACATTACAAATCAGCAATCACTGACCACTGCAAAAGGGAAAACCACATCATGGACCGGGAGAAGGGCAGGGTCATCCGCACCGAAGAGAACAAACAACAGCGCTGGATCAGAGAGGCCATTGAGATCTGCAAGCGAGGCATAAAAACCATGAACAGAGACAAGGGAGCCTTCATCCTCTCTACCACCTGGAGCAGCATCTTGGCGGAGTGAACGGACAGCGGGGGGCGTGACTTGCCTTCATTCTTGTGACAGGTAAGTCACGCCCTCATGGAACATCAGCTGATAAAGACGGGTCACAAGACACCATCATGTGACACTCTGAAGAAGGCGAAAGACTTTCGTATTGTGACATCCTCAAGGCCTAAACACTCATCCGAGCAAATATAAGGTAGATTTTGTTAACCTGCCCGGAGAAAAACATCAACGAAAATAATTTGTATTTGTTTTAACCAGTTGGTGGCGCTACCACTGCGATCAAAAATAAGTTGGCAGCCGTCTTCAGGGCCTGAATATCCTCAAATGTGAAAAATTTCGAGAAGATGGATCATCTGAATCATTTTGCAGGAACTTTTGTTGCCACGGAGATTAATCAGACTCTGCGGCACCGTAATAGCCACGCCCTTCGAAGGAAAGTCACAAAAATAGGGATAGAGTAAGATCAATGTCTTGAGTCTTTTCTAGCCAATTTTCAATCGGATTCGTTAAAAGGGCACCGTGCAGTACGTCAAAATGTAAAAAATGATATTGATTGGCGCAAGGTGTATAACTGAATATAAACATATAGATGTCTTCAGGTACCGACTCTTTATGTACATGTGAAGTTTTGGATTTTTAGCAGCATGTGCAGGAGAGTTATTAAGCATTTTGTCCATTGCGGCGAAGGAAATGTTAAGTGAAAACTTCGAAGCCCCGCCCCCGTTCATATAGTATTTCGGAAACAAAAAATTTTAGCCCCAGTGTTTGTCCCAGGTCTTAAGATGCTACAGACAGAATTTTAAGGCAATCAGATGAAGCCTTTAGGATCAGGGTGCAAAAGAATGACCCCTGTAAACATGCAAAAAAGGGCAAAAGTCCTTAAAATGTAAATTTTAGTGCTGTAAATGCATTTTCAGCTCGCGCTGTACACATTTGCTATGAGAGGCATTATCTCATAAGGGAAATATTGGACAATGAAATTCATGACTGCCCAGGCTTCAGGATGTCTTTTTACACTATATAAATGTGGAAATTTACTTTGGAAACGTTTGGTTTAGCTGTTATAAAAGTTTGTTTTTTTAGTGCTGTAAATGCATTTTCAGCTCGCGCTGTACACATTTGCTATGAGAGGCATTATCTCATAAGGGAAATATTGGACAATCAAATTAATGGCTGCCCGGGCTTCAGGATGTCTTTTTACACTATATAAAGGTGGAAATTTACATTGGAAACGTTTGGTTTAGCTGTTATAAAAGTTTGGTTTTTTAGTGCTGAAAATGCATTTTCAGCTCGCACTGTACACATTTGCTATGTGAGGCATTATCTCATAAGGGAAATACTGGACAATCAAATTAATGATTTCCCAGGCTTCAGGATGCCTTTTTACACTCTATAAATGTGGAAATTTACATTGGAAACGTTTGGTTTAGCTGTTAATGAAGTTTCGTTTTTTTAGTGCTGAAAATTCATTGTCTGCTGGCGCTGTACACTTTTTCTAAGTGTTGCAATTTCTCATGAAGGAAATACTGGACAATCAAATTAATGACTTTCCAGGCTTCAGGATGCCTTTCTACACTATATAAAGGTGGAAATTTACATTGGAAACGTTTGGTTTAGCTGTTATAAAAGTTTGGTTTTTTAGTGCTGTATATGCATTTTCAGCTCGCGCTGTACACATTTGCTATGAGAGGCATTATCTCATAAGGGAAATATTGGACAATCAAATTAATTACTGCCCAGGCTTCAGGATGTCTTTTTACACTATATAAAGGTGGAAATTTACATTGGAAACGTTTAGTTTAGCTGTTAATGAAGTTTCGTTTTTTTAGTGCTGAAAATTCATTGTCTGCTGGCGCTGTACACTTTTTCTAAGTGTTGCAATATCTCATGAAGGAAATACTGGACAATCAAATTAATGACTTTCCAGGCTTCAGGATGCCTTTCTACACTATATAAAGGTGGAAATGTACATTGGAAACGTTTGGTTTAGCTGTTATAAAAGTTTGGTTTTTTAGTGCTGTAAATGCATTTTCAGCTCGCGCTGTACACATTTGCTATGAGAGGCATTATCTCATAAGGGAAATATTGGACAATCAAATGAATGACTGCCCAGGCTTCAGGATGTCTTTTTACACTATATAAAGGTGGAAATTTACATTGGAAACGTTTGGTTTAGCTGTTATAAAAGTTTGGTTTTTTAGTGCTGAAAATGCATTTTCAGCTCGCACTGTACACATTTGCTATGTGAGGCATTATCTCATAAGGGAAATACTGGACAATCAAATTAATGACTTCCCAGGCTTCAGGATGCCTTTTTACACTCTATAAATGTGGAAATTTACATTGGAAACGTTTGGTTTAGCTGTTAATGAAGTTTCGTTTTTTAGTGCTGAAAATTCATTGTCTGCTGGCGCTGTACACTTTTTCTAAGTGTTGCAATATCTCATGAAGGAAATACTGGACAATCAAATTAATGACTTTCCAGGCTTCAGGATGCCTTTTTACACTATATAAAGGTGGAAATTTACATTGGAAACGTTTGGTTTAGCTGTTATAAAAGTTTGGTTTTTTAGTGCTGTAAATGCATTTTCAGCTCGCGCTGTACACATTTGCTATGAGAGGCATTATCTCATAAGGGAAATATTGGACAATCAAATTAATGACTGCCCAGGCTTCAGGATGTCTTTTTACACTATATAAAGGTGGAAATTTACATTGGAAACGTTTGGTTTAGCTGTTATAAAAGTATGGTTTTTTAGTGCTGAAAATGCATTTACAGCACGAAAAAAAACAAACTTTTATAACAGCTAAACCAAACGTTTCCAATGTAAATTTCCACATTTATATAGTGTAAAAAGGCATCCTGAAGCCTGGGAAGTCATTAATTTGATTGTCCAGTATTTCCCTTATGAGATAATGCCTCACATAGCAAATGTGTACAGCGCGAGCTGAAAATGCATTTACAGCACTAAAAAAACAAACTTTTATAACAGCTAAACTAAACGTTTCCAATGTAAATTTCCACCTTTATATAGTGTAAAAAGACATCCTGAAGCCTGGGCAGTCATTAATTTGATTGTCCAATATTTCCCTTATGAGATAATGCCTCTCATAGAAAATGTGTACAGCGCGAGCTGAAAATGCATTTACAGCACTAAAAAACCAAACTTTTATAACAGCTAAACCAAACGTTTCCAATGTAAATTTCCACCTTTATATAGTGTAAAAAAACATCCTGAAGCCTGGGCAGTCATTAATTTGATTGTCCAATATTTCCCTTATGAGATAATGCCTCTCATAGCAAATGTGTACAGCGCGAGCTGAAAATGCATTTACAGCACTAAAAAACCAAACTTTTATAACAGCTAAACCAAACGTTTCCAATGTAAATTTCCACCTTTATATAGTGTAGAAAGGCATCCTGAAGCCTGGAAAGTCATTAATTTGATTGTCCAGTATTTCCTACATGAGATATTGCAACACTTAGAAAAAGTGTACAGCGCCAGCAGACAATGAATTTGCAGCACTAAAAAAACGAAACTTCATTTACAGCTAAACCAAACGTTTCCAATGTAAATTTCCACATTTATATAGTGTAAAAAGGCATCCTGAAGCCTGGGAAGTCATTAATTTGATTGTCCAGTATTTCCCTTATGAGATAATGCCTCACATAGCAAATGTGTACAGCGCGAGCTGAAAATGCATTTACAGCACTAAAAAAACAAACTTTTATAACAGCTAAACTAAACGTTTCCAATGTAAATTTCCACCTTTATATAGTGTAGAAAGGCATCCTGAAGCCTGGAAAGTCATTAATTTGATTGTCCAGTATTTCCTTCATGAGATATTGCAACACTTAGAAAAAGTGTACAGCGCCAGCAGACAATGAATTTGCAGCACTAAAAAAACGAAACTTCATTAACAGCTAAACCAAACGTTTCCAATGTAAATTTCCACCTTTATATAGTGTAAAAAGATATCCTGAAGCCTGGGCAGTCATTAATTTGATTGTCCAATATTTTCCTTATGAGATAATGCCTCTCATAGCAAATGTGTACAGCGCGAGCTGAAAATGCATTTACAGCACTAAAAAACCAAACTTTTATAACAGCTAAACCAAACGTTTCCAATGTAAATTTCCACAATTATATAGTGTAAAAAGGTCTCCTGAAGCCTGGGAAGTCATTAATTTGATTGTCCAGCATTTCCATTATGAGATAATGTCTCACATAGCAAATGTGTACAGCGCGAGCTGAAAATGCATTTACAGCACTAAAAAACCAAACTTTTATAACAGCTAAACCAAACGTTTCCAATGTAAATTTCCACCTTTATATAGTGTAAAAAGGCATCCTGAAGCCTGGAAAGTCATTAATTTGATTGTCCAGTATTTCCTTCATGAGAAAATGCAACACTTAGAAAAAGTGTACAGCGCCAGCAGACAATGAATATGCAGCACTAAAAAAACGAAACTTCATTAACAGCTAAACCAAACGTTTCCAATGTAAATTTCCACATTTATATAGTGTAAAAAGGCATCCTGAAGCCTGGGAAGTCATTAATTTGATTGTCCAGTATTTCCCTTATGAGATAATGCCTCACATAGCAAATGTGTACAGCGCGAGCTGAAAATGCATTTACAGCACTAAAAAAACAAACTTTTATAACAGCTAAACTAAACGTTTCCAATGTAAATTTCCACCTTTATATAGTGTAAAAAGACATCCTGAAGCCTGGGCAGTCATTAATTTGATTGTCCAATATTTCCCTTATGAGATAATGCCTCTCATAGAAAATGTGTACAGCGCGAGCTGAAAATGCATTTACAGCACTAAAAAACCAAACTTTTATAACAGCTAAACCAAACGTTTCCAATGTAAATTTCCACCTTTATATAGTGTAAAAAAACATCCTGAAGCCTGGGCAGTCATTAATTTGATTGTCCAATATTTCCCTTATGAGATAATGCCTCTCATAGCAAATGTGTACAGCGCGAGCTGAAAATGCATTTACAGCACTAAAAAACCAAACTTTTATAACAGCTAAACCAAACGTTTCCAATGTAAATTTCCACCTTTATATAGTGTAGAAAGGCATCCTGAAGCCTGGAAAGTCATTAATTTGATTGTCCAGTATTTCCTACATGAGATATTGCAACACTTAGAAAAAGTGTACAGCGCCAGCAGACAATGAATTTGCAGCACTAAAAAAACGAAACTTCATTTACAGCTAAACCAAACGTTTCCAATGTAAATTTCCACATTTATATAGTGTAAAAAGGCATCCTGAAGCCTGGGAAGTCATTAATTTGATTGTCCAGTATTTCCCTTATGAGATAATGCCTCACATAGCAAATGTGTACAGCGCGAGCTGAAAATGCATTTACAGCACTAAAAAAACAAACTTTTATAACAGCTAAACTAAACGTTTCCAATGTAAATTTCCACCTTTATAGAGTGTAAAAAGGCATCCTGAAGCCTGGGAAGTCATTAATTTGATTGTCCAGTATTTCCCTTATGAGATAATGCCTCACATAGCAAATGTGTACAGTGCGAGCTGAAAATGCATTTTAAGCACTAAAAAACCAAACTTTTATAACAGCTAAACCAAACGTTTCCAATGTAAATTTCCACCTTTATATAGTGTAAAAAGACATCCTGAAGCCTGGGCAGTCATTAATTTGATTGTCCAATATTTCCCTTATGAGATAATGCCTCTCATAGCAAATGTGTACAGCGCGAGCTGAAAATGTATTTACAGCACTAAAAAAACAAACTTTTATAACAGCTAAACCAAACGTTTCCAATGTAAATTTCCACCTTTATATAGTGTAGAAAGGCATCCTGAAGCCTGGAAAGTCATAAATTTGATTGTCCAGTATTTCCTTCATGAGATATTGCAACACTTAGAAAAAGTGTACAGCGCCAGCAGACAATGAATTTGCAGCACTAAAAAAACGAAACTTCATTAACAGCTAAACCAAACGTTTCCAATGTAAATTACCACCTTTATATAGTGTAAAAAGATATCCTGAAGCCTGGGCAGTCATTAATTTGATTGTCCAATATTTTCCTTATGAGATAATGCCTCTCATAGCAAATGTGTACAGCGCGAGCTGAAAATGCATTTACAGCACTAAAAAACCAAACTTTTATAACAGCTAAACCAAACGTTTCCAATGTAAATTTCCACAATTATATAGTGTAAAAAGGTCTCCTGAAGCCTGGGAAGTCATTAATTTGATTGTCCAGCATTTCCATTATGAGATAATGTCTCACATAGCAAATGTGTACAGCGCGAGCTGAAAATGCATTTACAGCACTAAAAAACCAAACTTTTATAACAGCTAAACCAAACGTTTACAATGTAAATTTCCACCTTTATATAGTGTAAAAAGGCATCCTGAAGCCTGGAAAGTCATTAATTTGATTGTCCAGTATTTCCTTCATGAGAAAATGCAACACTTAGAAAAAGTGTACAGCGCCAGCAGACAATGAATATGCAGCACTAAAAAAACGAAACTTCATTAACAGCTAAACCAAACGTTTCCAATGTAAATTTCCACATTTATATAGTGTAAAAAGGCATCCTGAAGCCTGGGAAGTCATTAATTTGATTGTCCATTATTTCCCTTATGAGATAATGCCTCACATAGCAAATGTGTACAGCGCGAGCTGAAAATGCATTTACAGCACTAAAAAAACAAACTTCATTAACAGCTAAACCAAACGTTTCCAATGTAAATTTCCACCTCTATTTAGTGTAAAAAGGTCTCCTGAAGCCTGGTAAGTCATTAATTTGATTGTCCAGTATTTCCCTTATGGGATAATGCCTCACATAGCAAATGTGTACAGCGCGAGCTGAAAATGCATTTACAGCACTAAAAAACCAAACGTTAGGAGTGTTTCCTTACACTTAGATACGTTTATACTGTGTATATTTGCATGCTTTTTCTGAATGTCTGCTGCTAATGTTATACATTAACGGCTACATTACGCCGCCGACTCTGTGTGATCTATATCTTTGCTGCTGTAACACCTCAAATTTCCCCATTGTGGGACTAATAAAGAACATCTTATCTTATCTTATCTTATCTTATCTTATCTTATCTTATCTTATGTTTATAACAGCTAAACCAAACGTTTCCAATGTAAATTTCCACCTTTATATAGTGTAAAAAGGCATCCTGAAGCCTGGAAAGTCATTAATTTGATTGTCCAGTATTTCCTTCATGAGATATTGCAACACTTAGAAAAAGTGTACAGCGCCAGCAGACAATGAATTTGCAGCACTAAAAAAACGAAACTTCATTAACAGCTAAACCAAACGTTTCCAATGTAAATTTCCACATTTATATAGTGTAAAAAGGCATCCTGAAGCCTGGGAAGTCATTAATTTGATTGTCCAGTATTTCCTTCATGAGATATTGCAACACTTAGAAAAAGTGTACAGCGCCAGCAGACAATGAATTTGCAGCACTAAAAAAACGAAACTTCATTAACAGCTAAACCAAACGTTTCCAATGTAAATTTCCACATTTATATAGTGTAAAAAGGCATCCTGAAGCCTGGGAAGTCATTAATTTGATTGTCCAGTATTTCCCTTATGAGATAATGCCTCACATAGCAAATGTGTACAGCGCGAGCTGAAAATGCATTTACAGCACTAAAAAAACTAACTTTTATAACAGCTAAACTAAACGTTTCCAATGTAAATTTCCACCTTTATATAGTGTAAAAAAGACATCCTGAAGCCTGGGCAGTCATTAATTTGATTGTCCAATATTTCCCTTATGAGATAATGCCTCACATAGCATTTACAGCACTAAAAACCAAACTTTTATAACAGCTAAACCAAACGTTTCCAATGTAAATTTCCACCTTTATATAGTGTAGAAAGGCATCCTGAAGCCTGGAAAGTCATTAATTTGATTGTCCAGTATTTCCTTCATGAGATATTGCAACACTTAGAAAAAGTGTACAGCGCCAGCAGACAATGAATTTTCAGCACTAAAAAAACGAAACTTCATTAACAGCTAAACCAAACGTTTCCAATGTAAATTTCCACATTTATATAGTGTAAAAAGGCATCCTGAACCCTGGGAAGTCATTAATTTGATTGTCCAGTATTTCCCTTATGAGATAATGCCTCACATAGCAAATGAGTACAGCGCGAGCTGAAAATGCATTTACAGCACTAAAAAACCAAACTTTTATAACAGCTAAACCAAACGTTTCCAATGTACATTTCCACCTTTATATAGTGTAAAAAGGCATCCTGAAGCCTGGGAAGTCATTAATTTGATTGTCCAGTATTTCCCTTATGAGATAATGCCTCACATAGCAAATGTGTACAGTGCGAGCTGAAAATGCATTTACAGCACGAAAAAAACAAACTTTTATAACAGCTAAACCAAACGTTTCCAATGTCAATTTCCACATTTATATAGTGTAAAAAGGCATCCTGAAGCCTGGGAAGTCATTAATTTGATTGTCCAGTATTTCCCTTATGAGATAATGCCTCACATAGCAAATGTGTACAGCGCGAGCTGAAAATGCATTTACAGCACTAAAAAACCAAACTTTTATAACAGCTAAACCAAACGTGTCCAATGTAAATTTCCACCTTTATATAGTGTAGAAAGGCATCCTGAAGCCTGGAAAGTCATGAATTTGATTGTCCAGTATTTCCTTCATGAGATATTGCAACACTTAGAAAAAGTGTACAGCGCCAGCAGACAATGAATTTGCAGCACTAAAAAAACGAAACTTCATTTCCAGCTAAACCAAACGTTTCCAATGTAAATTTCCACATTTATATAGTGTAAAAAGGCATCCTGAAGCCTGGGAAGTCATTAATTTGATTGTCCAGTATTTCCCTTATGAGATAATGCCTCACATAGCAAATGTGTACAGCGCGAGCTGAAAATGCATTTACAGCACTAAAAAAACAAACTTTTATAACAGCTAAACTAAACGTTTCCAATGTAAATTTTCACCTTTATATAGTGTAAAAAGACATCCTGAAGCCTGGGAAGTCATTAATTTGATTGTCCAGTATTTCCCTTATGAGATAATGCCTCACCATAGCAAATGTGTACAGCGCGAGCTGAAAATGCATTGACAGCACTAAAAAACCAAACTTTTATAACAGCTAAACCAAACGTTTCCAATGTAAATTTCCACCTTTATATAGTGTAAAAAGGCATCCTGAAGCCTGGGAAGTCATTAATTTGATTGTCCAGTATTTCCCTTTTGAGATAATGCCTCACATAGCAAATGTGTACAGCGCGAGCTGAAAATGCATTTACAGCACTAAAAAACCAAACTTTTATAACAGCTAAACCAAACGTTTCCAATGTAAATTTCCACCTTTATATAGTGTAAAAAGGCATCCTGAAGCCTGGGAAGTCATTAATTTGATTGTCCAGTATTTCCCTTATGAGATAATGCCTCACATAGCAAATGTGTACAGCGCGAGCTGAGAATGCATTTACAGCACTAAAAAAACAAACTTTTATAACAGCTAAACCAAACGTTTCCAATGTAAATTTCCACCTTTATATAGTGTAGAAAGGCATCCTGAAGCCTGGAAAGTCATTAATTTGATTGTCCAGTATTTCCTTCATGAGATATTGCAACACTTAGAAAAAGTGTACAGCGCCAGCAGACAATGAATTTGCAGCACTAAAAAAACGAAACTTCATTAACAGCTAAACCAAACGTTTCCAATGTAAATTTCCACATTTATATAGTGTAAAAAGGCATCCTGAAGCCTGGGAAGTCATTAATTTGATTGTCCAGTATTTCCTTCATGAGATATTGCAACACTTAGAAAAAGTGTACAGCGCCAGCAGACAATGAATTTGCAGCACTAAAAAAACGAAACTTCATTAACAGCTAAACCAAACGTTTCCAATGTAAATTTCCACATTTATATAGTGTAAAAATGCATCCTGAAGCCTGGGAAGTCATTAATTTCTTTGTCCAGTATTTCCTTCATGAGATACAGCAACACTTAGAAAAAGTCTGTGTGACAGCCTGGAGAGACTGCTGACAGGAGGGAATAGACCCCACTGGGGCTGACATGGGCTAGCTACCCATGCTGGCAGTCTCTGACACTGTGTTCAGTTTGTTGGAGACACCCGCCAAGTGCTACAGAAAGTCTACAAAGAATGACACCCCTACAGCCTGCGAGAGCGGGGGCGCAAGATGGCTCAATGACTGACCACACGGTTACAGACCTAGGAACAAACATGACTACGAGCAAGAACACGGTGCATGACACAATGGCAGCAGGACACTCACTTCAGGTCTGCACCTGTGGCTGGGCAAAAGTAACATCAGTTACAGGGTTGAAGATCCACCAAGGAAAGAAGCGGTGTTTGGGAAAGCCGAGTCAAGGGCCTCGCATTGACCAATACTTCTTACGAAGTAATGCGTCAAATCAGTCGAGTGAAGCACAGCGACGGGAAAAAAACCAAAGTTCGCAGAGCATCAGCCCCCCTGTCACTGAGGAGGGTATTATAAACACAGAATTGCAGGAGGTAGAACCCACCCAGCCACAGAGACCTCCCAAAGAGAACAAGATCAAAGGGCACAGACAGAGTGTGAGGTGGCCCAAAACTATTGAGAAGAGAGAGTGGGAAACCGTCAATAACGACCTGGTGAAAATGTTGGAGCAACAAGTGGGCACTGCAGAGAGAAAGCTGGAACACATCGGTGACATCATCTACCACTATGGAGAGGAGCGCTTTGGAGTGAACAGCTGGAAAACCACCAACAAAATACCACCACCAACCAAACCTAGGAGGCAACAAGAGATAGAGAGACTGATCAGGGAAAGAAGGGACCTGCGGAAACAGTGGAGAAAAGCCTCTGATCCAGAGAGAGAAGGTCTCATGCTGCTCCATGGGGACATCAAGCTCCGGTTGAAAACCTTACGAAGAGCAGAGAACTTGAGGAAACTTCGCAGGAAGAAGGAACACACAAGAACCCTGTTCTATAAAAATCCCTTCAAGTTTGTCAAAGATCTCTTCGCTAAGGACAAAAGCGGGTTCCTGCAAACTTCAAAGAAGGAACTTGAAGAGCACCTGGAAAAGGTCTACCAAGACACGAAAAGGCATGAACAGCTAGCCATCCCACATGATATCCCCCCCATTCGACCACCAGAGGTCAACATCGAGACCGGCCCTCCAAAATGGAAAGAAGTGGAGAACATGGTGGGCGTGCAAGATCAGGATCTGCACCAGGACCAAATGGAGTGTCATATAAGCTCTACAAGAACTCACCAGATGTCCTACGCTATCTTTGGAGGCTAATGAGAATCGTCTGGCAGAAGGGGATAATACCAAAGGCATGGCGAAGGGCTGGAGGTGTACTAATTCCAAAAGAGAAGGACGCAGATATCAGTCAATTTCGGCCAATCAGCCTTCTCAACGTTGAAGGGAAAATCTTTTTCAGCGTCTTGACACACACCACCTACCTGGAGAAAAAACGAGTACATTGACACATCCGTACAAAAGGCTGGAATTTCTGGATTCTCTGGCTGCTTGGAGCACACCAGTATGATCTGGCATCAGATTCAAGCAGCGAAGAAGAACAAAGGGGATCTTCATGTCATCTTTCTCGACCTAGCCAATGCCTTTGGTTCAGTTCCGCATAGCCTTCTCTGGGAGTCCTTCAACTTCTTCCGCGTTCCAACATCCATCACTACCTTGGTAAAATCCTACTTTGAAGACCTGCAGCTGTGCTTCACAACACCCGACTTCAAAACATCATGGCAGCAAGTAGAAGTAGGCATCATGGCAGGTTGCACGATCTCACCCCTGGCCTTTACAATGGCCATGGAGGTCATCATCAGGGCCTCAAAATGGGTGGCGGGGTGAGCGAACCAGGAACGGGATCCGCCTTCCACCGTCCGAGTATATATGGACGACATGACCACTCTGACCACCACTGCAGCTTGCACCAGGCGGCTACTTGGTAAGCTGCAGGAAAACATCAGCTGGGCCCGGATGAAAATCAAGCCGAACAAGTCACGTAGCATCTCGATAATCAAGGGAGAGCTAAAAGACGTGAAGTTCTGCATTGGTGACGAACCAATACCAACGGTGGCAGAACAACCTGTCAAAAGCCTGGGCAGATGGTATGACTCAAGTCTTAAGGATAAAAACCAGGTGCAGCAGCTAAGACAGGATATCATCAACGACCTGAACAACATCAACAAGACTCCACTACCAGGGAAGCTCAAGCTCTGGTGTCTGCAATTTGGGCTTCTCCCTCTCGTGATGTGGCCACTCACTGTCTACGAGGTCCCACTAACAACTGTGGAGAAGATGGAGCGAGCCATCACAGTATATGTGAAACAGTGGCTTGGTGTCCCACGCTGTCTGAATAACATCAGCCTCTATGGCAAAGGAGTCCTCGAACTGCCCATCACAAGTCTCACTGAAGAATACAAGTGCTCTAAAGTGAGACTACAGATGACGCTGACGGACTCCAGAGACCGGACCATCAGTGAAACGGCACCACCCCTGTCAACTGCACGGAAATGGACACCATCCAGTGCAGTGCAGCATGCCACAGCAGCCCTGAGGCACAGCGATATTGTGGGACACGTCCAGAGGGGAAGAGGAGGCTTTGGCCTTACAGCAAGCAAACCAACTTGGTGTAAGGCCTCAACCGCAGAGAGGAAAAAAATGGTCGTGGAGGAGGTGCGCCGCCAGGAAGAGGCTGAAAGGTCTGCAAAGGCTGTCTCGCTTGCCAAGCAGGGACAGTGGATGAGGTGGGAAGGCCTGGAGAAAAGAAAGCTTGGCTGGAGGGATCTCTGGGAGATGGAAGCTAGCAACATCAGCTTCATCATCAGAGCTACCAATGACGTGCTGCCATCCCCAAAAAACCTCCACCAGTGGTATGGCGAAGATCCAACCTGTGCCCTCTGCCCAACACCAGCAACTCTCAAACACATCCTGACTGGTTGTAAGACCAGCCTCACACAAGGCCGCTATACCTGGAGGCACAACCAGGTCCTCAAGAGCTTGGCAGCAGTGCTTGAAAGCAGGAGAACTACCATCAACTCCTTGCCCTTAAGAGCCACCACTACCATTACAGCACCAAAATTTGTCCGAGAGGGACAGGAAAAGCCCAACCATCCTTTTCTCAAGCCAGAAGTTGGTCAGCTAACCAAGGCTCGGGATTGGAAGATGCTGGTCGATATAGGTCAGCAACTAATCTTCCCAGCAGAGATTGCAACCACCACCCTAAGGCCAGACTTAGTGCTGTGGTCCCATTCATTGAAGACTGTCTACATTGCAGAGCTCACAGTCCCGTGGGAAAATGCAGTTGAAGAGGCCTATGAGCGTAAGAAGTTGCGCTACACTGAACTGGCGGCGGACGCACAACAACGAGGGTGGAAAGCCAAGGTCTATCCCGTCGAAGTTGGATGCAGAGGGTTTCTGGCCTCATCAACCATCAAGCTGCTGAAAGACCTGGGAATCCATGGACAGGCTCTGCGGCACACAGTCAGATCGCTCTCTAAAGCGGCTGAAAGAAGCAGCCAGTGGATCTGGATGAAGAGGAAGGACCCCTACTGGGCTCATAGATCAGCAACATGACCCCCGTCCCCCCTCCCCATCCCACCACTAATCTGCGTCATCCCACTTGAGTACCCAGGGCAGAACCATCCACCACAGTTAATTGGGCATGGGACATAAGCGCGGGCGTGATCAACCGGCCGCTGGCCACCATCGATGAGGGTGTCTAGTGATAAAGGCCGAAACACCCAGTGATTTGATGGAACACTACTGACGATGTGTCCCAAATTGACATCTTTCCCATTCCAACCATGAGACACAACCCCCATGCCACTCTCCATAGCAAGCCTAACCTCATGAGAATACCATCTATCGGCACAATGGACAGTTTACCATCACGTCCATGTTTTTATGATTCTGCTATGTGAGGCATTATCTCATAAGGGAAATACTGGACAATCAAATTAATGACTGTCCAGGCTTCAGGATGTCTTTTTCCACGATATAAAGGTGGAATCTTTCATTGGAAACGTTTGGTTTAGCTGTTATAGAAGTTTGGGTTTTTATTGTGCTGCAAATGCATTTTCAGCTTGCGCTGTGCACATTTGCAAAGTGAGGCAATATCTCATAAGGGAAATACTGGACAATCAAATTAATGACTGTCCAGTCTTCAGTATGTCAGTTTACACTATATAAAGGAAGAAATTTACATTGGAAACGTTGAATTAAGCTGTTATAGAAATGTGGTAGTTTAGTACTGCAAATGCATTTTCAGCTCGCGCTGTACACATTTTCTAAGTGAAGCATTATCTCATGAGGGAAAGACTGGACAATCAAATTAATGACTGTCCAGTCTTCAGTATGTCAGTTTACACTATTGTTAGGTTGAAGATATATTTTATCCCATATTTTACTCTATTAGTATTGCAAAAGAATTGTTCCACAGCGTGACCTATGTTTGACCATATGGATGAGAAGACTTCAAGAGAAGCGGATGCCTGAAGACAGGATCAACGTCTACAACATCAAAGGAGGTGTGCCGAGACACACCTCTGAACCAAAAGGACTGAGACTTTAGTGCCAGAGCACTAAAAGGCATATCTGCCTTTTCAATCAGTAAATGACTGCCATTGATGTCTGTCTTTCCTCTTGTGTCTGAAATGTTTACATGTTCCTGCTGGTGCTCCCCCCTTCGTTCCTTAGTGCAAATACATTGTATTGTTTAGGGACTTCCCAAATAAAATAGAGGGCTCGGCGGAGTGTGCTCCAGAACGAAGTTGGAGATGTAACTGAGCACACCTCCGTTCGTTCTCCTCGCGAGTAAAAGATCAACTCTTGTCTTCCTTTCATTCATTTTGCCTTTGTTCAGTGAATGCTTAGGTGATTGAACCTGACATTATTTTGGTCCTTCGAGCGGGAAGCCAAGATACCTGAGGATTCCAGCGGGTGTGGTGAACTCCAGAAAGACCATGGCCATGGCAGGCTCACTAGAGAGAGCCTAAAAATCCTTTTCCAGGACTGGACCTCACCCCACCAGCTGGGATCTGGCGGTTGACGGCGATCCAATGGAGGGAAGACAACAGTGGTGAGATATTTTTTTTTAGGGGGGAAGTGACTGACTGGAGGTCATTGCGCGTTAAGAATAAATAAATAAGTGTTCAGAATAAATAAATGAGCATTAAGAATAAATAAATAAAAATAAAACATAAAAAAGAAAAAAAAGCAAAGAAAGACATGAAGTAGAGATGAAATAAGAAAAGAGAAAGAAAGAAAGATAGATAGAGAAAAGAGAAAGAAATTGTGTATAGATAAGAAATCCTGTGCATACTAGTCGATGGCAGGTCCATGAAGGACAGTGGAGTGAGAAATAAAAAAACCCTGTGAATACTAGTCAATGGCAGGTATATGACGGCGGAGTCCGAGAAATTCCGTGGAGAAAGTAGGACGGCGGAGTCTGTGTGTACACTTAAATTCCGTGTGTGAATGTTTGCGCAAACCGTATGTAAAGTGAGTGAACGGTGTGATTGGGGATTACAAATACCACTTGGTATTTTATCCGATGTAATACAGTAGGGTTGTACACAGCAGACTGGTGTGGATGCAAAGGCAATAATTCTCCACCTGAAAAGGTTGAATTGAGAATTACCACAACAGGAAATTTGAGTTGCTGTCCTACTGATGAGAAACCAGTTTTTAGAACACCTTAGGTGTTGACAAACTGGTCCAAATTTTCTAAAATGGGGATATTAGGTAGTAAAATAAAACCCAGGGATACGCTGCAGTGTAGAGATTGGAAGTTCATCGAAAAACAGGATCCTGATAAAACTCAGTATTTAGATACATGGATAACTGAACATGGCTTTAATGGTCAGTTAAATACACAAAAAATAGCCGCATTGCAGGGATCAATCATAGGAAAGACGAAAAAGACCCCAAAAAGATGAAGAAAAATGGCTTTGAGGAAACAGAATATTGGATGAGGGTAGCCTTAAAAAGAGAAGAGGGATACAGGAAACAAAAAGAGAATGAAAACAAAATAAGCAAAGGAAAGGAATGCGAAAAGTCAGATAGAGCAAATTACACTGAAATAGGAAGAGTAAAACAAAAGGATGATGAGACTTTTGAGCAACACAAAGTGAGAATGACAGCTGTGTTTAAAAATCACAGCGGGCTACAGGAAAATGGTAATGTAAATGGGCCATTTCAACAGCAGTTGAAGAATGCTTTACATGCAGGCTCAAGAGAGGTAATTCATAAGTGGGTAAATAAACATTTCATTTGCCTGCCAACAGGTACCCTGGAGGAGTATGTAAATCACGCCCTCCATGCTGAGAAGATAGAAAATAAAAAGAAGCAGAGGTCTATAGACAGGACAGGTCAGGTAGGACAGGTAGGACAGGAGGTCTTTTATCGAGGTGGAAAGGGCCTAGGTAGCTTTAGAGGACAAAGGGGCAGACGACAGAGAGGAGGAAGAATAGGAAGAGGAGCAAACAGGCAAAATACATCAGGCTGCTGGCGTTGTGGTAAAGAAGGCCATATAGCAAGAGATTGCCCTGAGAAAAAGCAACCTTCAGCATGACTAGGATAGGAAGCATCTAAACAGGATTTAGAGGCTGATCAAGGAACAGATGAGTTTCTAGATGAAGAGGTCCTCCTAAATTTACAAGAGATATTGGCCTTTGATGAAATAACTGAGCTGAAATAACCTTATTGGTAAATGGGTCACCAATTACCTTTTTATGTGACACTGGTGCATGTAGGATTGCTTGTAATAAATTAATTCCAAATGATAGAGCAAGAGAAATGTGTCATAGTCAGATTTGCAAGTGGAAAACTGTCTAGAGTAACAGAATTAGAACCTGTGTGGTTGAGGGACCCAGAAGGACACTGAGTTGGTTGCATGAATTGAAATTAGGTTTACTTTTACAGAACAATGAGAGCCCAAGTTGTGGGGATGTGATTAATTTACAGAAAAAGATTATTGATGGCACAATTTATACTTACATGATCCGACAGACAAGGTATATCATTCTGATGATGGGTTTTACTTAATTGTATACTTGTGTCTTTTTCAGAAAGAGAGGAGTAGGTGTTGTGAAATCTTAATTGAATGAAGAAGTGAGCATGAGAAACCCTTGTAGGAGCATAGGTGTTTCCTGATTTTGTAGTTTTTGATTTGATACCTTGATAGTTTTGAGTGGCTTTGGTAAGGCTACAGTGAATTTGGAAAATTAAAAAAAAAAAAAGGAGTGAGGAAAGTTTGACAGAGGGCAATGGGTATTGGTGTAATCGTAACTCATGAGTGTGCTGTAACAAAGAGTTAACAGCTCTTTGAAGTTAGATGCTCGTTCCCAAGTAGGGGGAGGAAGTCAGAGAGAGAGTTTGGTGATTGAAGAAGGTGTGACTTGAACAAATGAATAAGGATAATAATTAGGTTCTGCTGTAAGGATGATTTGAAGAAATAAATATGTTATGTTTCATACTTCAGTTGATGATCTTTCTATTAAGGTAACTGTAGTTAGTAACTGGAATGAAATGCACAGATGGAAATGACACGGAAAAAAAAGATGGTAATTTGATAAGAAGGGCTAGTATTTACATTAGAAATAGAAATAGAAATAGAAATAGAAATCCCTTTATTGTCATTGTACTCAAGTGTGCAACGAGATTAGAGGGCTCCCCTCTCCAGTGCAATACAACAATAATACAGACAAATATATAAATTAGATAAATAAATAAGACTGAATAGGGCATATAGAAACACATCACAATGCTGTTTTGCAAGGTTAGGGTGGTCTCGTGTGTGTGTGAGAGTTCAGTATGGAGATGGCTCTCGGAAAGAAACTGTTTCTCAGTCTATTGGTCCTTGATTTGATGCATCTGTAGCGCCTGCCAGAGGGCAACAGGTCGAACAGGTGTGAGTTTGGGTGGGTATTGTCTTTGACGATGTTGAGAGCCCTTCTGAGGCACCGGGCGGTGTAGATGTCCGACAGCGAGGGGAGAGGGCAGCCAATAATCCTTTGCGCTGTTTTGACTGTCCTCTGGAGCCTCACTCTGTCCGCCTCAGTGCAGCCGCTGTACCAGGTGGAGACAGAGTACGTCAGCAGGCTCTCGATGGACGAGTGGTAGAAGGCCAGCAGCAGCTTCCTGTCCAGGTTGAATTTCCTGAGGACTCTCAGGAAGTGCAGACGTTGGCGGACCTTCTTTACCACTGCTGTGGTGTTGTGACTCCAAGAAAGGTCATCGGAGATCTGTACTCCCAGGAACTTGAACGTGTGGACCCTCTCCACACACACGCCTTCGATGCAGAGGGGGGGCGGCAGCGTCTTGTTCCTCCTGAAGTCGACGACAATCTCCTTTGTTTTAGCAGAGTTAAGGTGCAGTCTGTTGTCCTTGCACCAAGTTGTCAGTCTCTTTACCTCCTCTCTGTAGGCTGTCTCGTAACCTTCCGAGATCAGACCGACCACTGTCGTGTCGTCAGCAAACTTGACGATGGTGTTGTTGCCGTGGGCCGGGCTGCAGTCGTAGGTGTAGAGGGCGTACAGGAGAGGGCTCAGCACGCATCCTTGGGGGGAACCGGTGCTCAGCATGAGGGTGGAGGACGTGTAGGGGCCGAGCAACACAGTCTGGGGTCTGTTGGTCAGAAAGTCCTTAATCCAGATGCGTGTGAGGGCAGGGAGGCCGAGAGTGTCCAGTTTGGCGACGAGAATGTCTGGGATGATCGTGTTGAATGCCGAGCTGTAGTCCACAAAGAGCATCCTTGCATAGCTCCGCTGTTGTTCCAGGTGGCCCAGTACAACATGCAGAGCAGTGTCGATGGCGTCCTCAGTGGATCTGTTAGCCCGGTATGCAAACTGGTAGGGGTCCAGAGTGGGAGGAAGGCAGTCCCTGATGTGCTGGAGAACCAGCCTCTCGAAGCACTTCATAATGACTGGTGTGAGAGCAACAGGACGGTAGTCATTCAGGTGGACGGCTGGTGACTTTTTGGGGACAGGAATAATGGTGGAGGTTTTCAAGCAGGAGGGGATGACTGCCTGAGCCAGGGAGCGGTTGAAGATCCTGCAGAAAACATGTGACAGTTGGTGGGCACATGCTCTGAGGACCTTGCCTGGTATTCCGTCGGATCCAGTAGCTTTTCCTGGGGTTGACCGTGTTCCTCTACGATGAGTGGGGGGGAGTTGGAGCTTGAAGTGCGGGGGTGTGATGGTTGGGGCGAGTCAAAGCGAGCGAAGAAGCAGTTAAGCTCCTCTGCCAGCGATGCACTCGGGTCTACAGAGGTCGTGCTGCTGCCACGGAAGTTGGTGATGCTCCGTAGACCCTGCCACACCTCCCGTGGTCTGTTACTGGCAAGGTGGGCCTCCAGCCTCCCCTTGTAGGTTGCCTTTGCTAGCTTGATGCCTTTGCTCAGGTCAGCACGAGCCACCCTGTACTGGGCTTTGTCGCCTGACCTGAAGGCAGCGTCACGGGCCTTGAGGAGAGCGCGAACCCTGCTGGACATCCAGGGCTTCGCATTTGGGAAGGTCCGTATAGTCTTTTGTTGGGACACAGTTTCCATGCAGAACTTGATGTAGTCCAGTACACAATGCGTGTAGACATCAAGGTCCTGATGATCAAAGAGGTCCCAGTTTGTGTCATGAAAGCAGTCCTGTAATTCACTCATGGCGTCGTCACGCCAGGTTTTCACAGTCTTTGTGGTAGGCCTGAATCTGCGCCTGAGAGGGGTGTACGCAGGTGCGAGCTGCAAGGACAGGTGGTCTGACTGGCCGAGGGGGGCGAGTGGGAGGGCTCTGTATGCGTGCTTGATGTTCGAGTACACATGGTCGAGAGTGTTGTCTCCCCTCGTCGGGCACTTGACATGCTGGTGAAACTCTGGGAGTACAGTCTTTAAATTGGCCTTATTAAAGTCTCCCGCTACAATGTGACCGCCATCAGGGTGCGCCCGCTGATGTTTATTGATGACGCACGCGAGTAGCGAGAGCGCCGTGCTAGTGCTAGCGTCGGGAGGGATGTAAACAGCTGTGAGAATCACTACCGTTAGCTCCCTCGGGAGAAAATAAGGCCGGCATTTAACGGACATGAACTCGATGTCGGGGGAAGAGTGCTTCTCGACGATCGTGCTATCGCCGCACCAGTTCTCATGCACGTAAACACAGAGCCCCCCGCCCCTCCTCTTACCGGTGTCCCTCGTCCGATCCGCGCGATGTAGCGAGCGCCCGGCCAGCTGGATGCTAGCGTCGGGGACGTCTGCGTGCAGCCAGGTTTCCGTGACGACGATCACACTGCTATCGCGCACATAGCGGTTTCCCAGGATTTGTAATCCCAGGTCGTCGATTTTGTGGACCACGGATCTGGCGTTGGTGAGGTGCAGACTCGGTAGTGGTTGCCTATGGGGCTGCCGTCGCAGCCGTTGCAAGACACCGGACCTGCAGCCTCGCTTCTGCTTCCTCTCTCTGCGTCGCCTGCGCCGCCTCCCGGTCCCGATGACCAGCCACGGTGAGCCGGGCAGCCTCGCCAGTTTGTTCGGAATTTTGCGATCATAGCAAAATTCCTCTGTGATGGTTATTTCGCATCGATATCCAATGTTCACGATGTCCTGGCGGGTATATCGATGTTGTGCCTCAGTTGATGCCAATAAGAGCAAGCAAACACTAATAAAAAGTAATAAGGAGCACTGTGAGGGGGAGCTGTTAGCCGCTGCGTCCATGCGCGCCGCCATCTTAACATCCAAGGAATTAAAGCAGAGAAGAAATTAGAGACTACAAATAACATTGATGTGTACTTGTTCACTTTGAGGTAGAACTGGTTGAAGTAAAATGAGTCATAAAGTTAGAAAAATAGGAAATAAAAATAAAATTAACATGCTTAAGATTAACAAATTATTGTAAAGTCTGAGTTCCAAATTATGCAGAAATTACTGTGCCACTGAGTAAAATGATGAATGAGGAAAACCTCTAAATGACATTGTCCTTACACTGGACTGATAAAGCATATTCAGCTTTTGTGAAAGGAAACAAGTGTTCGTATTAAGTATGGCACTGACCCTTTGTCCAGATGCAAAAGGCCTTAGTTTTAGTGTAGAAACATGGAGATAAGATGAAACCAATCGCATACTTCTATTCCAAACTAGACAACGTAGAATGTGCATTGAAGCACTGCATGAGAACAGTTAATGCAGTATCTATTGCTGTAGATATAAGATTAAGATAAAGATGGTCTTTTATTAGTCCCACAATCTGGAAATTGCAGAAACAAGTGCAACCATAGTTTTGTTCCATCCTCTGGTTTTGAGAGTACCACGTGCGGTTTCTGCATTGCTTTTGCTGATGAACATGACGTTTTTGTCACCGGCGGGACATTTATAGTGTATGAATACATTGTTATCAAAACCACATCTGATTATAGAGAGATGTACAACATTAAACCCGGCTGTCATTATTATGTCAGGAGGATGGTACAAAACTAGATTGTTATGAGTTAGTAGAAAAAAGTAACCAAAAGTAAAGGCATCAAAAAGATTCGCCTTCAGAAAACGGAGAAGTGCTATTTGTAGATGGAAATAAATAAATAAATAAATAAATAAAATACTGTAGTTGTATCAAATGACACTGGGAAAAAGAACTTAGCAGTTACTCCTCAAATTACTCAGCTCATGCAACAGAATTAGTATCTTAAACAAAAGCGTGTAAACTAAAGAGAGTAAATTGTGTTACTATTTACACATATAGTCGTCTTAAAATGTGTAGCGCATACATTGCATAAGTGTTTTCCTTGAATACACATTGCAGACAATACAGCTAAAGAAGCTGTTGCGGACATACACGTTTTAGTGATAGAAGTCCCAAAGTTAAACAAAGGCTTTGGAGGAAAATGGTGTAACATCGCTACGTGATCTCTGTATGACCAAACAATAATCTTTACAAATGGGCTGCTATATTGAGTCATGGGATAACACATGTCTCAACAGGGGAAATGGTGCATCAGATATTACGTTATTATACGGCTTACGGCTTTAATGCTTATTCGAAACATTTTTGTAGGGCATGTTTAACGTGTGCGAAACACAATTCACAAGGTAATTTGAGTCCACGCAGAGGACGCTTTCCTACACCACAATATCCATTTCAAATTATTCATATGGACTTATTTGATAAAAACCAAAGTGAAGAAAAAAAATAAAATAAATGTTTGGTCATCATAGATGTGAATTCGAAATGGTTAGAACTCTTTCTAACCAACAAATCCAGATGCATTGACAGTGGCAAAAGTACTTTGTAAGGATATCATTCCGAGATATGGTATTCCTGAAAATAATAAACAGTGATAATAGTACCCATTTTGTTAACTAACTTGTGAAAGAGATAGGAATGTTTCACGTTGATTTGAAAGATAATTGTGCTTACCACCCTCAAAGCTCTGGATTGGTGAAAAGAATGAACAAAAAAAAAAAAGTGAAAAGGCTATGCATTGAGGAAACGGGGAGGCAGTGGACACAGTGTATGGAAATTAGTAAAACTGTTTGTAAAAACGACAAGCACTGTGACTTTCCATTGAATGTTATGCGAGTCGCCTCTCTGTCCACTTTTAAACCTCGCTTGAAGATGAATATTCGGGCCTTTGACTCAGCATGAGACTGTTGCTGTTCTGTTGTTTTTCTGGTATCTACTGTAAATGTGTTTATGTGAGTTAATTTGAGTTATATACAGAGAGTTGCACTGTATTGTATTTCATTGTATTTAGGACCGAGACGTTGTAAAACATTGTTTGGAAGGCCTTATAGAATACCTCAAATTTAAGAACAAATGGGAAATAGATGCTGAAGCAACTTTAGCTGACTACATGTGAAAAGTGTTAGAAAAACAAAGACAGGCACAAATTTAGAGTGGTGAGGATCTTTCTGTCTCCTAGCAGGGCACTAAACTAGTGGAGCCAGGAGACTGGATGCTTGAAAGAAGTTTGAAGATAAGACATATGTAATTACCCAAGGGGGAATGCCATGTTTAGTTTTATTGACAGCTCTCACAGCTGTAAATATAGTAGAAGAGTCAACATTGGTTCATTTGACACATGTAAAAAGGTCATTTTGGTTGAAATCTCCTACAAAGGAGATGAGCGGAAGTCTGATGATAGGGTGGTCTTATTTCATAAGACACCAGACTAAGTAGAGGGGATATTTCAGACAAAATGACCCTGAAGTGGTTAAAAGCAGCTGTTCTATGTTGGATGTATACAATTTTATTCTGATATTTTTGTTGTTGTGTTATATGTGGGAACAACCCAGAGTTACATAAACAAACTATGATGTGACTATAGTACAATACCAACAGTAAGAATCCCAATTACTAATCAAAATGGATTTGCAAACACCAAGCAGATAATTGAAAAAAAAAAAGTGATGGGACATATTTGTGGAGCTTGGACGACATGTTGATAGATTTGAGTTGGAACCATGAGTAATACTCAAGTGGGCAACTATTGGTCCACAGAACAAAGTTACAGGAGAAAGTCTGTACTTTCGTGAAAAGATAGCAATTGGACAACGAGATATCCAAAATAAGCAAATGAAATTGTATTATTGATATTATATTAATGCTTATCTTGATAATACATGTATGGATTGGGTCAGCGTGTATCCTGTGACTAGAGTTGATGTAGATGAACATGTTTTCTATGATAGTTGCTCTTGAAAATTTAAATAGCATTAATGTTGCTGACAGAGCTAAGCGGTTAGGAATCTTTTCACCACCACTGTGTCTGGTTTTGATAGTGGTTGAAATAAACTTCAATCACTATCAAGAGGGGAAATCTGGTGGTGGTGTGGATATGATAGATCATTTGATAAATCACCCAAAAATGTAAAAGGTTTTGAGACTTAGTGCATATCTGTATGTGTTTTTCATAACTAGGCCCTGCTTATAAATTATTGGTAGTTTCTGGAGAGTGCCATTTCACAAAATGTAATTGATTGATCGTAAATGGTATGTTTTATATTGTTTGTTAATAAACTGTGTGAACTGTCCAATGTCATGACAGGACATCGGTGACGTTAAAAAAGAGAAAGCAGAGTATCACGGCAAAAAAAAAAAAAAAAATGATTCAACATACATGGAAGCCATCGGTGTTCTCCTTAGTGTAAGTAAGTAAGTAAGTGTAAATTAACAGATCAAGTAACAGGATTTGAGTCCTCGAACGAAGAACAAAGAACGCAGACAGGTCAACTGCATCATCACAACGTGCAAAAATTAGGTAATTGGACGCAAAGTGGGTTTGAAACTGTGCATGAACGGCTATCAACCAATCTCTAATGGCATTCCGAAACAGGATGACTGTTGATGTATTGTTGAATGAGAGAGGTGGTGTTTGTGCTATGTTCGGTGAACAATGTTGCACATTTATTCCCAACAACACAGCGGTGGGTGGTCGTCTAACCAGGGCCATAGAGGTCTCAGGACTCTTCATGGTAAAATGAAAGGACAACTGGTCTGTGTATATATATATATATACACATATATATACACATATATATATATATATATATATATATATTTGTTACTTTGGAATAAAGACATTAAATTGATGTAATTTTGTTTTAGAAAAATGCTGTAGTTTTTTTCTCTGAATACAACCTACAAACGGTTAAAAAGGACATTCTGAAATGGTTTTTTTTTGGGCTATCAAATATTTAGTTTGACACTCAAACCGCACACTATTCGTGTCAATTTGTTTGGTTCTATCTCCATGAGTATTTTTTTGTGGTGCATCAAAAGCGTGTTTTAACTTACTTAGGTAAGACAGGTTTAGTGGAGAGATGAGGCCAAACAGCATCACACATCTATGTGCAAGAGATGGCAACTGACAAAGAACCTTCACACCTACAATAACTGCCCCGATGTAATGTGGTGGCTGAAGATCCTCTTCCTCCCGGACAACAAACACCACCATGGTGCACTTGGCAGGCTCTTGATCCAATTCATCCTACAGACCACCATGATAAAAGACAAATTCATTAGAGTTATTTAGATGAAATTTTTTTCCACCATGAAAAAAAAACAAACAACATATATATGTGTGTGTGTGTGTGTGTGTGTGTGTGTGTGTGTGTGTTTATATATATATATATATATATATATTTTTTTTTTTTTGGAAGCATCTTTCAGGACACTCAAGGCCGCTGTACAGAGTAAAATACGAAAGTAAAAACACAAATACGGGTAGAAACACCAACACGTAAATCAAGCAGGATAAAATACAATAAAGTGGATGAGGGACATATCTGGAATTGGAGAGAGTAATTAAGGCGGAACAGATTGGTTTTGAGTTTAGTTTTAAACACAGGGAGGGTGGTGCAATTACAGAGGTCAGGTGGAGAGAGTTCCAGAGCTGGAGAACCGAATCGCTGAAGGCTCTGTCCCCCATGGTGGCAGGCAAGGGGTGGAGTGAGGAGGATGAAGACCGGAGAGCGCGGGATGGAGTGGGAATATGGATGATGTCTGAAAGGTAGGGAGGGGCGAGGTTGTGAAGAGATTTGAAAGTCATGTGTCATGTCATTATCCACACCGCTTATCCGGTACAGGGTCACGGGAGGGTGCTGGAGCCTATCCCAGCTGACTACGGGCGAAAGGCGCACTACACCCTGAACTGGTCGCCAGCCATAGATTTGAAAATATATAGAAGAATTTTGAAAATGATTTGTTGATTGACTGGAAGCCAGTGGATCTGCTGAAGGATGGGGGGTTGATGTGATAGGTGGAAGGTGATTGGAATCCATTGCACATCCTTGAGGCACCCTAAAGCTCCCGTATGTCTGTCACTGAGTCTTGAATTTTTACTTAGTAAACTGAATTTGAGCATATGCAGTATTGAATTTTTGGTGAGGAGACCTTTTTTTTGAGGAATTAAAAACGCATTTTAAAGTCCTACATTCAAGTTTATTGGGATATAGTTCTTAACAAAAACATTATGATCGAAAAATTCAGAATCAAATTAAAAATATACAATTTATGTAATTCGAATTCAGTTTTTCAATTCAATAATTCAGTGTTCAATTCAAAACATTCAGGTTTCAATTCAAATATCAAAGTTAAGATATTCACATTCAAATAACCAATATTCAGATTTAGTTTCAAGTGGGACAAATATCAGACCATAGTCCAGCAATTAATCCAAACTCTGTGTCAAATTAAGTGATGATTGTACTGCCTTTATTATTTTAGAGGAGGAGTAATACCTGCTGCTGTATCTTCTAGTGCTGGACGATTAATCAAAATTTAAATCGTGATTTAGATTTCTTAATTTTGAAAATGTTCTAATTGAGGGAAAAATGTTTCAGATTAAGAAAGAGTTCAAACAAATTACATATGTTCAATTTGAGAGAACCTGGCTAACCAAGATGGAACTTTACACCCTGGAATTGAAGGAGATACTTGGAAAAAAAGGCCGAGTTACTGGCACTGAAATAAGACCTATGCTCAGTTCACTCAGTCATGTAAGAGGGTTGTGTTTTATTACTGCAAATATAATTTGCATCAAACTATTTTGGATAAGTCCATCATAAGCATTAACAGAATAAAACAATAAAAGATCTGTTAGAGCTTATGGATATCTTGCTATTTTTTTTATTTAAAGTTGAGATGCACTTTTTGGGATGTAAGCAATGCATATGTGAGCTTTTATTTATTTAAGACACTTAATCATCTTGTGTCTTTTTAAATAGCAAAACGTTGAAGCTGGAAGGCATAATCCATTCCTTGATGAAATTCCTCGGACAGTCTGCAGAGGAACTCATCACGGACTACCAGGTAAATTACAACAGTATTACGTTTTTAAAGCTGCAATTAACTCATAGACTGTGCAGCAAACATTTTTATTTGTCACAATATTCAAATAAATTAATTGCTGCCAGTATGTGACCTGCTCTGGCTAAAGGGTTGGCATTTGGCAAAGGTTACTTTCGGGTAATTGACAAAATAAATCAGAAGGTCCAAAGTTTCGATTTTGAGATTTCGACAAAAATCCTATCCTTGAGGTTGAGGTTTCTATTTTAATTTCCGTTTTCATTGCCCTTTTTATTTATTTTTTGATTCTCATATATGCTGTTATAAACATGTAATGCAGATTGCAAATACTGTCACATATCACTGGTGTCCGGCTGAAACATGTTGTCATAATTTGAGTAATTTCATGTTTTTCTAGATCTAATCTATTGGTCAATCCACACGAGTGGGTGTTACTTGTAAATATTACTGACCAATCTCAAATGTTGAAAATGGTTTGCTCTCTTTGGATGATGCAGTGTTAATGATTGCAAAAACGTGCCATTGGAAGTCTCCTGCAAGGTGAAGATTCTGGAGCTTCTTGGATACTGCCTGAAGACAGCGATATTCAGAACTATAAAAAGCAAACACAAATTTGGGACATTATGCACCTAACCATGGATGTATATGCTCTTTCAGGAAGTCAGCAGAGAACAAGCAAAAGAGGACCAGGCCAAGCAAGTACTGAAGGTCTATGTCAGGGGTGTCAAACTCATTTTTATGGACGGGCCACATCGTAGTTGTGGTTTCCCTCAGAGGGACTGTGAACCCATATAAATTGATTGGAAAGCCAGTTTTGAAATCAGAAGCTAGTAAGTAATTGTTCAACAATTTTTCAATTTATTTTAAAAGGGGAGGATTGGTAACAAATAATTGGCAATATCTCATATCTCAGTGTTGTTGTGAAGAAAATATGCTAGAAACAGGAAGTTGATGCAGATGATTTGCCCTTTGCGGGCAACATAAAATTAGGTTGTGGGCCAGATCTGGCCCCGGGCCTTGAGTTTGACACAGGTACTCTATGTCTTCCAAGCAAGTGAGGGACAAGAAGACACATCCCATGCCTCTGTTTCCATTGTTGCTTAAGAAAATGAGGTTGTGGAAATGTTGCCAGTCTCCTGCTCATGGGAATTAACTATGCGCTGAACTTACTAAATTTGCAGTACCCGTTTGAGGTGCATCAGAAGCTCTTTCTTGAGATAGATGGCCTGAAACTTGCACTCGGAGTCCATTCCCTGACTCTCCATTGAATGTTAGGCAAGCCCCCTCTCTGTCCACTTTTAAAACGTTTTGAAGACACATTTTTATTCTTTAGCTTTCGACTCAACATGTGACTGTCGTTGTTCTTCTTGTATCTACTGTACGTGTTTTAATTTGTGTTCTAATTTCCTGCTAATTTATACAACACCGTATGAAAAACACTTTGTTACAGCTCCAACTATTATAATTGCAAGTTATTTGTACATGGGTATTTCTTGTTTCGTGGACTAATACTGTGCGCAAATGCAAATGCTCGGCCTTTTATCACAAAAAATGTCCGAAGGGCAAGATCTTAATTCCTCCTCTAATATAAAACCTTCCCGAAGAACAAATCGTATAATTCTAACTTGCTAGATTTAGTCCAATGCACGATACATTTAGGCTAACTCGACGTCGCTCCAGTCAGTAAAGCACGCTTTATAGTTCACCAAAATGCATACCGTGAAATTCTTACCTTGTTTATGCGACGAGGATATTATCCCGTAAGGAGTTACACTGACGCTGTACTGCTTCTTTTTGTATTTCTCTGTTCAGGTCGTCCCTCCCGCATTTCGCCCAAAGTCAGACGGGATAGGCGGCAGCACCTCCCCGCAAGCCAGTACAAGATAGGCGGTGTGGAAGATAAAGATAACACGTCCCTCCGTTTGGATCGGGAATTGTGTTTTCTTTAGAGCTTTTGGTTCGTGTGCACTGTGCAACACAGTCTGAGCGCAAATACAAATGCTCGGCCTTTTATAAATAAAAAAAAAATCCGAAGAACAAGACCATCCTCGTCTAATATAAAACCTTCCCGATGAACGAACCTTATAAAACTTGCCCTCCGTCACAGCAAAACCATTTCTGCAACAATTTCATAATCCATTTGTAAAAAGACAACGGTAAGATTTCGTCCAGTGTACGATCAGTTTAAGCAAACTGGGTTTAGCTAGTCAGTAAAACACTCTTTATAGTGTAGCAACGTTAGTAACGCTAAATTCTTACCTAGTTTATGAGACGAGTGCTGTACTTGACTATTTTTTGTAATTTATTATTATTATTTTTTTTTTAATGCTTTATAGAGCAAATTGCACCTATGACAGTTGTTATTACCACAGAAGCCATCTCAAATGGTTGCAAACTCTGAGGGTGACTTTGAACCGGAAGTCCCGCCTCAATCGTCATCTGATTGACAGCGGAATCCTGGAGCCAGAGAAGAGAAAAGAATCAGACACGAAGTTGAAGAAGCGAAAAAAAATAAACATCGAATCTCCAAGTTCTCGCAACGAGGGTGACTGTTGGGGTCTGGAGAAGTGACCGGGAGATGGAGAGCCCCGTATTTTGGTCTTGGTAAGAGGGTAACTCACTTGATGTTGACGAGGGAACCTATGCCGCTATGCTATATACCGACGTGAGAAAACTACGGCCCGGGGGCCACATGCGGCCCGTTAAACGTTTTAATCCGGCCCGCCGAATTTGAAAAAAAAAAAAAAAAACCTTGTTAATGTTTTATTTTCAAAATAGTGTGGTTTTTCAAAGACAAGCTTTTGTTCACTTTCATTTAAAATTAAATGTATTTTTTTTCTCAGATGAGATGAGGTTACCAAAACACTCCATCCATCTGCTCCTGGTCCAGCCCCTCTGTCAAATTTTAGAACCCATTGTGGCCCGCCAATAAAAACGTTTTCCCACCCCTGCTATATACTATAAGCTATGTTAATGTCGTCAGGCCATTATAGAGTATTTCTTCTGACATTTTGAAGGAGAAATAATACTCAACGTTTTATTTTTTTATGATGTTTGAGGCATTCTGACTGAAATACAGTTCAATTGAGGTTACCAGTAGTCATTTCCACTACCTGTCAATGTAAATTAGAATGTAACTTACTACAGTGAACCCTCGGTTATCGCGGTTAATGGGGACCGAGACCACCCGCGAAAACTGAAAATCCGCGAAGTAGCGGCGCACCTTCAAAAATGCTTAAAAAAAAAAAAGTGCGAAGTAGCGGCGCACCTTCAAAAATGCTTTTAAAAAAAAGTGCGAAGTAGCGGCGCACCTTCAAAAATGCTTAAAAAAATAAATAAATAAAATAATATATATATATATATATATATATATATATATATATATATATACGGGTAGAGAGAGAGAGGGTGAAATTCATGTTATAACAAAAAAAAAAAATTATTAAAACATTTTTTTATTCCCCAGCCATTATTTTTGTATTTATTCAATTACTTCTTTTTGTATTTATTTAATTACTTCGACTTTTACCTGCTGGTACGCCGTCCGGTGTGCCCTGGCATTCTTCATTTATTTATTCATTTATTCATTCATAACTGACAGCCTCGCGCTCCGCTCATGCCCGGGCGGAAGGTGTTCCTCTTCGGCTTAACAACCACGCACGCCGGCCGGTCTCCTCCGGAGCTCTCGCACGGTCCCAAACGGAGCGAAATGTCGCCCCGCTAGTGCCCGGGCGGAAGTTGTTCCTCTTCGGCTTAACTGCCACGCACGCTGGCCGGAGCTCTGGTACGGTCCGAACCGCGCGAAACGTCGCCCCAAATCGTGCCCGGGGGAACGTGCTCTTCTTTGTCCACTCTCCTCTTCGCCCACGTTCTTCTTCGGCGGACGCCAGCCGTCTAACCACTCCAGCGCCCCGTCGTGCCGCTCGGCGAAACTACAATGCCCCCGAATATTTTTTAGACCCGCGAAGCACTGAACCCGCGAAAGGTGAACCGCGAAGTAGCGAGGGTTCACTGTATTGCAACCAGATACCTATAAAATGTCATTTAATTTGCACTGTTTTGATCGCCACTGTTTTGCTCATTGAACAACAAATGAAAAGATGAATCATACACAGTGTTTGTAAAGATAATTGTCAATGTTTTATTAAATGAAATTCCAATGTAAAATTGTGTAATATTGTGTTATATAATGGGTCTACAACATACATTTCTCACAGACAAGTAGAGCTTTTTCTCATGAAATGTGTTGAAAAAAAACTAACATTTGAACATTGTTTTGCGTTACAACATCCGTGTTTACTGGTCATAAATTATTAACTTAAGTTTAATATACACTACACGAGCTGGGTAGCCACCACGCCTCAACCACCATAACAAGTTCGCTAACCCTTTAAGTCGAACGAGGTAGCTAACATATCGGGTTCAATTTGTACCAAAAATATGCTGTTGTGCCTTGTGTCTCTGTATATGTCGTCATGACGTGTCATTTGACAAAGCCTTGTGTCGATGTTAGTTGTCGATGTAACAGTCTATGTTAGATGTCAATGTATGTCTATGTTAGATCTCAATGTGTCGATGTTAGATGTCAATCTATGTGTCTATATTAGATGTGTTTATGTTAGATGTCTATGTAAATGTTTGTTAGATGTCGATGTGTGTAAGATGTCTATGTAGAGGTTGGTTAGATGTCGATGTCTATGTAAATGTTTATGATGGATGTCGATGTGTCTGTTAGATGTCCGTGTTTGTTAGATGTGATTGTAATGGTTTATGTTATAGACGTCAATGTAAGTGTCAATGTTAGATGCCCATGCATGTTTGTTAGATGTCGATATATGTGTCATTGTTACATTTCAACGAAAATGTTGTTCGTGCAAGTTTCCAGTCCTCCAGCCACGTGACATCATGCGCGTCAAAGTGATAACTCGTACATTTCACGGAGGGAAAAAAAACAGACACCATTGGTAGTTTTGACCGGGAAAAAAAAAAATCATTTATTTTTTTCGAACACCTCATGTCTCTTTCAGCGTAAGAATAAACATGACACGACCAAAATAAAATATACCAACACAGGCAAATATTTAAGGAGCACTCAAGAGATACACTTCAGCTCATTTAATCCCACCTATTTTTACTAACGCAAACCCTTCAATTCTAGCGCCCACAGAATAGTGTGCTATAATGCTATAAAAATATGGAGCCTTTACCTGACAGCGTTTGAATATAACTGAATTCCCATTGCTCACGAAAAACTGAGAAACTAAGAACAAACATTTCAAGCACAAGCTTGACTTGACTTCAACAGTTCTATTTTTTCTTTTGTGACAGCTCAGACATCAAAATAATGCTTTCCTTCTATAAAATAAAAACAGCATGACAAAAGGTGCTGAAATAAACTATATACGGAAGTGCGTGAGTGACAGTGTGTGCATGTGTTTTTGCAACGCATGTGTACACCCCGCCATACAAATTACACAATTCGTTGGGTATGTGGTATACACTTAAAAACAATTGCCTTGGAGCAAGTGAACACAACACGTCTCACACTGTATACATGCTGTAGAAGGGCTGGGCGATATGACCTCAAATCAATATCGCGAGAAATCGAGCAATTTTACCTCGATAACGATAAATGCACAATAAATTCCCACGTGGACTAAAATCAAAATAAATGCAGGAATTGCATATTGACTGTTTTTTTTATTGACCAACTGGTACACTTTACTTTCAATGAAAAATAAAAGTACAAAAATCATTTGTATGAACATTCCAAATAGCTTGCAGGGTTCGCGGTTAACTTTAAAAACTGCTTGCCCATAGGGCAAGTGCCACTAAAATTTGCCTTGCCCGAGTGGCCAAATTACTTGCCCGACTTGGGCAAGTGACATTTTTTTTTCTCTAAGAATAAAATGTTTATGGTTGTAAAATGTGCGCCACAAATGTAAATAAACATATAATCTGATAAGCATAAATTAATCTTGTTTTCATCATCAACCATGAAACCCTACTCACAAGAGCAAATGTATCATCCTGTGCAGTTATTGAAAATGTTAATTGTAGTTTTAATAATTAACAAATCTGCATGTTAAATTGGGAAAATGATATTACAGCAATCCAGATGATCAATTTTAAGTCCAGGAGAGCGTATTAATTGAGGAATCACATGAGTAAATTATGAGTGTGGCAAATTTGTGTATTCCTTTAAGACCAGTGCCTGTGGTGCTGCCTCCATAAGTTTCATAGCATAAACAGAACACAGTCACTGACACTATGTCAGGTCACATCATGGAGCTAATGAATTAACAGCCAATAATCAAATATTACTCCCTTCCTTACTCACAACTGAATTGTCTACTTAAAAATATTCGAGCTATTTTAGTCATGTCAGAGGAATCCGAAATGTTCGGATTTGAACGAACTCGTCGCCACTCGTAAACATGCGCAGAAGGTAAGAAAACTTCCGGCTGTCAATTTTCGGCCAAAATATCGTAGGTTTTTGTTGTGTTTTTCAAACTTCAAATGAGGATGCTACGACAGCGAGTTCCAATACTGCGGGATTTATTGACGTCCACTTTAACTCGACATTCACTGAACTAACTGATCCCCGTAGCGCCCGCCCATTACCCCCGATAAGGCCAATGGACCATACCAAAACATAAGGGGTTGTCTGGGTTAAACCATCACCATACAGTGCACACAAACAGATCACACCACCGTTTTCGTCAAAATTAAAGATATTTGGCTGCTTTAAAAAATGCTTGCCCGGTCGGGCAAGTTGCCCATAATTTTACCTTGCCCGTGGCCAAATTTCACTTGCCCCGGGCAATCGGGAAGCGGTTAACCGCGAACCCTGAGCTTGCTTTGCATGACTTGAACAATGTCACAAAGAAAAAGGGTACCTCTTGCGAAATCTTTTTCTGCAAATAGATTGCGCCAAGATGCTCTCATGATGTAAATAATGGCAAATAAAAAAACGCGAAATAAAATGAAAGAAAATGTCAATGCAAGCCAAATAAACAAGTGGGTATTATCGGGGAAAATGTGCCGTCTCGAGTACTCTGCTGCGCAGTCGCCACTTGTCATCTATGTAATGCACAGTTAGGCTCAATCAGGGATCCATGTTGCGACCCGACCACAAGTCGGATGTAGATGCAAAATGCTTGACATGTCTAAGCTCCCGGCCCGATGTAGTCCATATCGGGAAATACGGCTTTCATGAAGCGTTTAAATCCTGTGCGCGCCACGTAACTAGAGGAGCTTTATCTTTAGCTATGTGCTAGGCTATCGCGTCCACCTCTGAGACGTTCTCTCGTATGGTGTCGCCTCCGTTCATGGGCTGTTGTCACTTGTCGAACCTTGCTTCTCACTTTGAACTTTCAGCACAGCATGGTTGTGTTGTGGGTGGTGAGAAAGCTTCTGGATTTGAATCGCCAGCAACGAGAGCGACAGACGGGTGGAGTCACATGACTAGAGGCGCTGTAGCGGTCTTAAAGGGGCATGAACATTGCCGCAGACAAAAGGCTTTTCTTTTTTTATTCATCGAATTTACCGACATGGGCAAAATGATTTCGGTCATTGTAATAAATTTCGGTAACGGTAAATTTTCGGTTTATCGCCCAGCCCTATGCTGTAGCATGGCTTTTTTTGCCGTGGGTGTCAAATATTTTACTTTGTTTTCAGAGTGCTTACAGACCTCTTGGTTTTGCCTCAAAATAATTGTCTGCAAAGCAGTCTGTGTCATCCGCATCATTGATGTGCAGGAGTAGCTTGTTGGTAATAAATAGCTGCAAGAAGTCCGCTGTTTGCCGCAGCATCCAGTGGTCCAGCGCTCGCAGTGAAAGTCTTGTCTGGCAGCCCGAACCATCCCCAAACATTTCGAGATGCACGCCCACTAAATTCCAGAAATATAAACATGGACAAACTTGACATTCTTCCAGATTCTGTCTCTTTGCATTGTTTTGAAGTTACTCCTGCAACTTTTCCACTTCTTCGATCCTCCCCATTGTCTGAAAAAGAAGTGTATATTTTGATTTGAAATAATGACCTCAACATACCAATACATTTGTTTATCATCTGAACTGGATTATTTTGAAACAACATTTGGGATGGACATCTGGGATTTGTTGTTGTGTATATTCAGAGTAATCCTTTTCTTGTATATAGCTAAAGCAATAGTCGCTGGCCTTGAAAATGGGTACAAGACTTGACCAAATTAAGATGCCATAAGGTCTAATTTGCCCCTTCTCTACCACAACCGATTTAGAGGCCATTAGTAACAGATTTGAGAAGACCACTTTTAAAGATATGAAGCCAGAGCTCGGCACCGGACCCATTTTTATTATTTATTATAATTTTAATGTATTATTGAGCAAATGACACAATATGTCAGTAGTGATTACCACAGAAGTCATGTCAAAATAGTGCAAATTCTGAGGTCGACTTCAAATCAGACAGGCGGAGACGAGCGCCAGAGAAGAGATGAGAATCAGAAGAGATGTTGAAGAAGCTAATAACAAAAAAAACAAAAAAACACATCAAATCTCCATGTAGTAGCAACGGGGATGGCTCATGGGGTCAGGAGAAGTGAGCGGGAGATGGGGAGTATGAGGTGCCGTTGGGGACAAAAGTCAGGAATCGCTTCACACTTCTGAAATGCACTCTTACACACCAGTGAAATTGTTGTTGCTCATGCATACTTATGAAACGCTATCATACATACGAGTGAAACGCTCTCATACACACTAGTGAAATAGTTGTTGCTCATACACTCGTCAAATGCGCTCATACACATAGGTGAAACATTCTCATACACACCAGTGAAAGGCGCTCAGGCACAATTGTGAAATTATTGTTATTCATAAATACAACTGAAACATGCTCATGCCCATACACGAGTGAAATGCTTTCATACAAACACCCACACTGTTGAAAATGCTGTCATGAACACAAGATCGCTTACAAATACTAAAATGTAAAAATTAATCATTTATTTAGCAGGGATGCATGGTGGGCGACTTGTTAGCACGATGGTCTCACAATGCAGAGGTCGCGGGATTGATTCCGGCTTTCCTGTTTGGAGTTTGCATGTTTCCCACACGCCTGCGTGGGTTCTCCGGTTTCCTCCCACATTCCAAACACATGCATGGCAGGTTGTTTGGACACCCTAAATTGGTGTGAGTGTGAGCGCGGATGGTTGTTTGTCTTTGTGTGACCTGCGATTGGCTGGCAACCAGTTTAGGGTGTACCCCACCTACTGCCCCAAGATAGCTGGGATAGGCTCCAGCACCCCCCGCAACCCTTGTGAGGAGAAGCCGTACAGATAATGGATGGTGGGATGGCATTCATAATGGACGGCCGCCACGGTGGGCGACTTGTGAGCACGATGGTCTCACAATGCAGAGGTTGTGGGATCGATTCCGGCTCCGGCCTTCCTGTGTAGAGTTTGCATGTTCTCCCAAGCCTGCGTAGTATTCTCTGAGTTCGCCAGTTTCCTCGCACATTGCAAAAACATGCATCCATTTACTCTGATGCCAATGTTTTCTGTACCTTATGGCAGATTTTTCTCTTTGCCGAAGACTATTAGCACTTGTAGAGCGAGGACCTGTGCCACAGTCGTCAACTGCACCCTAAAATCTGATCATTTTGTATTTTAGACATTACACACTACACAGTTAAAGATGGTCCAAAAAAGAAAAATGGATTAATGTATTTCAACTTACATAATACTCTTTAAAGAGCTGACCAGCTCATTCCCAGAGGTACGTATTGGGGCGTATTGGTCGTCTTTACAGAAGACTCCAGGAGGTAACTCAGGTTTGACCTTCAGCCACAACAGAGTGTTGGGTGTGAGTGCTTCCAAGTCGTTGAGGTCGGAAGATGTCCTTGTGATAGGCCTGCTGTTTATAACTGCTTCAGCCTCACCAAGCAAGGTATATTGACTTTCTTCACCCGAAATTTGTTCTTTTACAGTGACATTCAGGATTTTTCTCACAGACCAAATAAGTCGCTCACAGCTTCCTCCGTGGTGGGAACCTGCTGGGGGATTGCTATGCCACTGAATACCTTTTTGCAGCAAGTGTTTCTCGATTTACTTAGTGTTCCATTCTTTGATTGATTTCTTCATTTCACTGTCAGCTGATCTAAAGTTGGTTCCGTTATCAGAATACATCTCTCTCACTTGTCCTCTTCTGACAAGAAATCTTCGGATTGCGTTGAGACAAGCATCTGTGTCACGTGAAGATGCAATTTCCAGATGTACGGCTCGTACAGCGAGACATGTAAAAATCACGCCGTATCTCTTTACTTGTCCTCTAACCCTACTTACTTAGAATGGACCAAAATAATCAACGCCAATTCTCTTGAAAGGCGGATCGTCAGGTAGCACTCTTCTGATGACTCTAGCAGCTCGAGGTATCCAAAACTGTTGATGCAGATTAGCCATCATGTGGTTCCTTCCAGCGTGAGCTGTAATCTCATGAATGTATCTCAGGACTAGCTTTGTGTTATGTGAATCCTTGGCAAGATGGCTTGCTGTTTTGCTGTTTCAGGCATGGCTGCGTGGCTCAACTGTCCACCAACCCTCATGACACCATCTTGAAGTACTATATTGAACTTGTAAAGTGGGCTACTTTTCTTCACCCTTTTTTGTTTTTCAAATATGGCTAAATCTTTTTTGAAACTTCGCCTTTGACAGTATTTCACAAGTTCTCTTTCTGCTTTATCCAAGTCGTCGCAGGTCAAATACTTTCCTTTGACAGTTCTCTTGAATAAATTCATCTTGCCTTCTTCACCTAATGTGATTAACTCCTTTCTATTTTCCTTTACTCTGTCAGTAAGTCTTTCAGCTTTAGAAACCAGGCTACGGCCTGCTTCAATGCTGTCCAAGACGAATAATGGTTCATCCACTGGCCCAGAGAATCTTTGGGCTACAGTGACTGAATTACATGCACTTGAGTCACTCATTTGACCTCCAGGTCATTAATTGGTAATTTGAAGTGGTTTTTGTGTTTAACTAAATTCCTGGACACTGCCTGATTTTTTTCAGAGCTGTACAACCACTAGAAAGGGTGGTTCCCACAATGTGAGTTTTGCTCAGGTGGCCCAACAATGTCAAAAAAAACAAGTAGGGGTGTGTGTGTGTGTTTGTATAAGCTACATGTTGGGGACCAACATCGGACAGCACACCCACTGTAGGGGACCAAAATTTTTGTGGGGACCAAAAATCCGGGCCCCACAAAAAAGAGCATTGAATTCAGTGATAAGAAGCTCAGGGGGAGGTCCTGTCAAAGTTTCAGGGCTTCCCAGGAAGGTCACAAAAACAAGACGAGTGTGCTAGAAATGTGTGTGCGGAAAAATTACTCAGGATCGCTGTCTAGTGGTCGGTCCCGGTACTGCACTTACGCACACTTCACACACTCGGCTGGTCTGCGCATGTGCAGGACAGTCTGCTTTTTGTCAGGCAGCCACCCTCCCCTCCCCCACAGCCCAACCCGAAAAATTGAGATGTTAGTTAAGTATTTATTCCTATTATTGAGTGAGATTACATATTTTTACTTGGCAGCTGGCACAACAGCTAAGCTTGGAGCACAGTTATTGCAAAATAAAATAAATAAACAGTAACAACAATAACGATTGTTAATATTGTTATACTTTATAGCGTAACCTATTTATACAAATTTTCTGTATGCAATTTCAAGTGCAACTAATATAGTTGTGCATATAGATAGCCACCAAACTCCATACATTAGATAAAAATAAGAGCCACGATGTTAACCAATTAACAGTTCAAGAAAAAAGCAGACATCCAAGAACTTGCTTTGTTACTTTTGCGTGGCCAGAACTACAAACCCCAAAGCAGAGCAAACCCAAAACATCAGAGAAAGTACAATACTTTTGTCAAGGAGTGGTGCTGCTGCTTTGCGATCGCTGCCACCATAGTGAACGCGCTCCCACATTCGTGCACACGCACACATGCCACACACCTGTTTTCCACGTCCTGTCAGTCCACTCCGTCGGTCCGCATTTATTTCGTTGGTCAGCCATCACGGTTGGGTGCGCACTAGATCGCTGTTAAACCATCTTCTACGCCACAGTCCTCGTGTTCAACAAACATTTCTCCCGAATTCGCCTACCATGCACAACTCTCCACTTTCAAACCGAGCGCCGCTGTTACTTCCGGGTTTTTAGCGCCAAGCACTTGACGCTAGCGTGTGACGTCATGGCGAAATACTAGGTTTTAAAATAAAAATTTTCTTTTTTTTGTACAGTCTAAGTGCATGGGGTTATGATAGATCGAATGAGTATACCTTTATGTACTCACTAACATTTATGTTGATCATAAAATGTTGTTTTGATGAAGAAAACTGTTATTTTTTAGAATCAATTGGCTTAGGGCACTTGGGCAAACTACGGCCCGGGGGCCACTTGTGGCCCGTTAAACGTTTCAATCCAGCCCCCCAAACTTGAAAAAAATTAAATGAATAAGCCTTGTTAATGGTTTATTTTCTAAATACTGTGGTTTTTCAAAGACATATATATTGTTGTAATGCTTTTGTTCACTTTCGTTTAAAATTAAATGTATTTTAGGACTCATTGTGCCCCCCCCCCCTCCCAATCAAAAAGTTTGCCCATCCCTGGCATAGTGGATGGGCCGAGGAGTTTAAAAGGCACACATCATGCATTTTTCAGTCAGTTTTAGCCAGGGCTTGGTATGGGGAAGACCAGCTGGTTTACATGTAATCATTAAATTTTCCCAAGTTTTATTTAAGTTAATTGGACAAAACAAAAAAACGCAATATTCTTCTGCCAGAGAGTATGTAATATTCTTCTGCCATTTTATTGTAGAGGGCCATTTTGAGCCCCTAACAATATTATTCAACCAAGAGATCATGAGTCGTCGCCCACTTACTTTCTGAAGTCAGCTGGGATGTCACGGCTGTGACCCTCGTGAGGATAAAGTGGTTCAGATGGAAAAGTAGGACTAAGGGCTTTTTCTCAGGTTTCCATGCGCAAATCCATGTATATTAGGTTAATTGGAGACTCTAAATTCTCTACTCATCAAATGACATTCGTGACCCTGATGGATAGATAAAATAGATTATTAATCTGCCATGGGAAGTCCAAGGTGTCTGGTAGAAAGAAATGCATTCATACACTCATTACACAGTCAACCAAGCAAAGACACAAAGCCTAGGGCAGGGGCGGGCAAACTTTTTGATTGGAGGACCACAATGGGTTCTAAAATATGACAGAGGGGCCGGACCAGGAGCAGATGGATGGAGTGTTTTGGAAACCTCACCTCATCTGAGAAAAAAAATACATTTAATTTTATATGAAAGTGAATAAAAGCATTCCAACAATAATATTTGTCTTTGAAAACCACAGTGTTTAGAAAATAAAACATTAACAAGGTTTATTCATTAAATTTTTTTCAAGTTCGGCGGCCCGGATTAAAACTTTTAACGGGCCGCATGTGGCCCCCGGGCCGTAGTTTGCCCTCGCCTGGCCTAGGGCATAAACACATACATGTAATATCCAATCCGCTTATTCTCACAAGGATAGCGTGCTGGAGCCTACCCAGCTGTCAACGGGCAGTAGGCGGGGCACACCCTGAAGTGGTTGCCAGCCAATCGCAGGGCACGCAAAGACGAACAACCATCTGCGCTCAAACTCACTCACAAATGCAACCTCCACACAGGAAAGCTGGGTCCCGGGATCGAACCCTGCACCTTGGGACTGCGAGCCGGATGTCCTAACCAGTCTTAACTCATTAAATACCAGCCATTTTCACTGGAGCAACCCACTCAATCCCAGAGTTTTCCTGGGTTTTGACTAATATTGCAAGGCCCACAGAATATTGTATTCTAATGCTATATAGATATGGAGCACACCCGAAGAAAGATGAGACTCTCTTCTTTCAACAGAAAAAAAATGTTTGTTCCTATCTTTTTCCATTCTTGAACAATCGGCATTTGAAAATAGCTAAATTTCATGAAAACTCCAATCCCTGGGGAAAAAACTGAGAAAATGAGCTTTTTGTAAACTGATGCATTTTGACCATAATTTGAACTTTGACACTATTATTTATGGCTTTTATGACACCTCTAACATCTAAATAATGCATGCCTTCTATAAAATAACAAAAAAAAGCACAAAAAATATGTTTTTGATAAAATAAATTTATTTGCACATAACACTAAACGACTGAACTGTTGAACTATGTACAAAAATGAAATACATCAGTGTCATACATACTTTTTTTTTGTGTGATATAAAATAAAACAGTTGCCTTGATGCAAGGGCACACAACATAGTTCACACCACATTCTTGTTTCACTCCGTTTGCCTTTGCGCAAACAGACCCGACACTTTCGTTGTGGTCTGGCTTTGCTGGTCCGTGGAAAATAGGCGAGCTTGTGTTTGTCCACTGGGGTTTGTGTGAAAATAATTGTCTGGGAAGTGATTGCTGGCATCCGCGATGTGCTGCAGAAGCTCATCCGTGAGAAACAGCTGCAGGAAATCAGCTGGCTCCTCAGACTCCAAATGGGCAGCGGCATTCAGTGGTCCAGGGGTTGCTGTAAAGTCGATTTTCCTCGGTTGCCATCCAGTGTGACGCCATCCGGAACCACTGCTTCCTGATGCACAACCTGTAAATTACAGAAATATAAACAATTGGAAATATATATTTATTGCTGCATTTTATTGCTGGCGTGTGAAGTTTCATATTATAATTTACCTTTCTTTACACCAACAAGACGAGGAGGAACTTTCTTGCCGCGGGATGCACAATCTGTGAATTTTAGAAAGTATGCATGATTACCACACCATTCAGTATTGTTGTTTCCTCGTCGGGGAGGAGATACGCTCGCGTCTAACTGCACATTTATGCGACATTTTCTGCCCGCAAGATGCATGATATGTACAATAAAAGCATGAGGGGTAAAACCACATGTTCAATGGTAACTTGCGAGCGCTTACCTCCTCGTTCGGGGGGATCTGGTGAGGACTCTCAGCTGCTTTGGCTATTGTCCGAAGGCAGGCGATGCAGGCCGCAAGGCACGCGCACCCTCTTTAGACGCCTGTTTGTTGTGACGACGACGAAGCGTCATCCTCTCAACCAAAGCGTCTCCATCGCCTTGATGCTTTTAGGAAGCTTTTTTTTACAAAAACGCATTCCTCGATCGTCATTTGCTTGGAGGATTTCATTGCTAACGCTACTAATGCGACTGCTGCTAGTGCTGCCGATGCTGCTGCTACCCACGCTGCTCTCCACACTTATAAGTCTACCCCAGGATCCCGCCCCCCATTTGTACCTCTGGCGCAGATTCAAGGCGGATCTTTTGCACCTCTGCCCCCTGCTGGGTGATTTTTACATGATTCACAATGCGGACAAGGCTGATTCTCAGTCAGAGGTTGCATCAGACCCTTATGTACACTATGACGTAAAAAAGACAGGAAACGTACTTATACGTCTTTGGTAGAGGGCGCCATTGCATTAAAAGACGTCTTTGTACGTCTAAGGGAGTAAATGAGTTGAACAAAGTACAGGGTCCTTCACCTGACTACAGATGATCTTCTGGGGACTTTATTTGGTTTTAATCACTTTTGGGGTCTGTATCTATGCACACTCCCTGGTTTTGCTACCTTCCCGGGTACCACATACACACTGCTTAGTTTCTCTGCCTTCGTGGGTACCACATACATATTGCTTGGTTTCTCTGCCTTCCTGGGTACGACATACACACTGCCTGGTTTTGCTACCTTCCTGGGTACCAGTCACACAAACGTCAGACGACTCAGCACATACCGACTGTCTCAGCACTACACACTTTCACTCCAAGGCAGTGCTGTGAACCAACTTACTGACAAGAGGTAGTATTTAGAATTTTAAAAAGTGCTTGAAAGGTTTTGTTCATGTAAAACCAACAGATTATGACATTATTATTATTATTTAAATCAGTATTAAACAGCATCAGCATAGGTTAAAGATATTATACAGACTATATACGATAAAAAAATACTAAACCACCCTTGCTTTTCCGTCATTTCTTGTATAAGTTAACACACAGATGTATAACATTTGTTTATACAAATATAACGATTAAAAAGTAGCTGATTAGAGTTTTAATTTTGTATTCATTAATCTGTAATAAAAATGGACATATTTTGGTTAATAAAATTAACAAGAAATAAAAGTAAAGGGTGTTCTAATACTTTTTTCAAGATTGTCCTAACATACATTTAATGTTTACAGTATATGTCTTCGGAAGAAGCGCAGCATTAGATTTTTTTTTTTGTTCTCTCTCTTTGACTTCTGAATTTGAATTTCTGTCACAGATGTGCTTGAATTCTATTTTGGATGATTTGTGTTAAACTGCACAAATATTTGAAGAGCCATAGAATTCAAGAATCACACCAGTGCTGCTACTCCTCCGAACGGGTGAACGCCCTTGATTAACAACCTGCGTTGAGGTGGCTTTTGAGATTCGTGGTGTGGGAGAAAAATCTCTGAAGGCATTCTTAGACTTCAAGAGAGGGTCCACAATTTTCAAAGATTCACTTCCGTCTGAATCAGAGGCCTCACTTGTATCCGGAATATATTCATCTCCACCGTCATCTGAGTTGGAGTAATAATGCTTCTCCATTCCAAAGTCAGCCTGTTTTTTTAATCTAAAAAACAACAACAACAACGAAATATAAAGGATAGAAGGCAGGAGACCAATAAAATATATGCAATTTGCTTGTAAGATTCCCTGAAATCTATATGGGTTGTTTACCTGTATACTTTTGGTCCTCCTGAGCCTTGGGATAGTAATATGGTCTGGGTCTGAGGCGCAAAGTTCAGGGGCAGGATTTGACAATGATTCGTCAGAATCTGTGTCGTTATTCCAAGGAAGATTCAGCCCATATTTTTTGTCCAAGGGAGGAGACTGGGTTGCATCAGAGTCCAAGAGAAAATTGAGAACCCATTAAATACTTAATCCCCAGAGGAATCTGCACAGAAAAAGGTCTTAATTCTATTTGAAAAAAAAAAAAAAACTAAAATATTAATGAATGATATGACAAAATAATGTAATAACAAAATTAATTGACCGTAACAAAAAGCTCCCGGGAGGAAAACTACATTAAATGTTTTTTTAACAGGGCAGTGAAAATATTGGAAAATAAAAACGATAATAAATAAAATAATATAAAAAAAGAATTCAATGTGTATCGATGGACCCATATGAAATACTTATATCGCTATGTACTTATCAGCCATATCGCCCAGCCCAATATGTAACTGCAACTTCAAAACCTCGGGCCATAACAGGATTGTAACATGGGATGCATATCTTCATTCCTAAATTTGTAGATCCCGAGGAGGCTGCTCAATGGTCCTGGTAATCTAAACCTCAACCAATTCGGTCACAGCCAATGTTCTCCATCCTTGTTAAGAAGTTTTGAAATGATTTAATAGATATACTATTGCAAACTATACCAGAATTTTAGACATTTTAAACTTTTGATCACAATTTTACCTATTTTCTAAAAATCTGAAGAATCCACATGCCAAATCACCTGCTGTAGACACATAGGTTCTGTTCTGACAGATAATTCAGTTACAGGTTGTGTACTTAAAGCCAATAAGAGGGCAATGCAGCAGTCGACAACCTGACGAAAGCTTAAGTCTCCCAATGAGAGAACTGTAGTGGCTGGTAGGTTCTTAGATTGTAACATAGTAAAGACATATACTAGGCATAACTGTATATCATATGATGATGAGGGAAAATATTATTAGCTACGATTTATGTCCAGATATATTAGAAAACTTGTCCAACCAGCACAGGTCTATCTAACTGTAATTTTAACATCTCAAGACACGACAGGATGACCACATGATACGCATACCTCCTTTTCAGAGTCTGTCAAAACTTGAGAAGGCTGCTTCGATGTTCTGGTGGCATCAACCTCAGCCGATTCAGTCATTGTCGGTTGTCCTCCATCCTAATGAACAAGTTGAATATTAATTTAATGAATTAAAAAAAGAAAATGGATCAGAATTTTACACATTTTAGGCTTTGGCCACCCAAAACAAAAACTAACAAGTTCACGAATGAAACAAAACCAATTACTTTAGCGCATGACAATTAATCTTCAGTAGAGATATGTTGTGACTGATATTTCAGTCACAGGTTGTCTTTTGAACGCCACCAGGGGCGCAATGGAGCACAGGACAGCCAAAAGTCTTCTTGTCGGACACCTGTAGTGGCTGGTAGGTTCTAAGATTATAACATAGTAAAGGCACATACAACTCCTAACTGTATTTCATATGATAATGAAGGAAAAGATGATTAGCTATGATTTATGTCAACAATAAAAATGGCTCTACGGGGTCCCCACAAACACAAACCTGACAGTTGGGTGTCAGATGGCCAACATACCTGACACGCAATTCAACTCAACTGGACCCCACAACACAAGAAAAAGCTGAGTGAGCCTCAAACCAGACATACACATTCACTGACAAATATCCTGTGACACCAGATATATTAGAAGTCTTGTCTAATCAGCACACGTCTATCTAACTGCAATTTTAACATCTCGAGACACGACAGGATGAGTACACGATACGCATACCTCCATTTCTGAGTCTGTAAAGCCTGGAGGAGGCTGCTTCGATGTTTTAGTAGCATCATAAATTTATTGAATTAATTATATTTGAGGTTGGATTAGATTTTTACACATTTTAAGCCTTAGCCACCCAAAACAAAACATAAGCTCATGAATGAAATAAAACTAATTAATTTCGCCCATGCCAATTAATCTTCTGTAGACGCGTGTTGTGACCAGTGTTGTTTTTGGCAGGCATTTTAGATTTTGTCCAAGTCATTTGGACAAAGTGCTGATTTGTTTACATCACATTTAGTCATCCCAATTCGTTATAGTTTTAGTCCAGTTTTAGTCAACGAAAACTAAAAAAAGGGTTTTAGTCCAGTTTTAATCGACGGAAACGCAAAAAAAGTTTTACCCTAGTTTTCGTCAATTTATTCACAAAGGTTTTAGTCCAAGCGGCACGGTGGCCCAACTGGTTAGCAGGATGGCCTCACAATATTGAGGTCGTAGGTACGATTCTGGCTCCGGCCTTCCTGCATGGGTTTCCTCTGGGTAATTCGGTTTCCTCCCATATTCTTAAAACATGCATGGCAAGTTGCTTGGACACTCTAATTGCCCCTAGGCATGAGTGTGAGCGTGGATGGTTGTTCGTCTATGTATGCCCTGCGATTGGCTGGACACCAATTCAAGGGTGTACCTCGCCTACTGCCGAAGACAGCTGGGATCGGCTCCAACACCCCCCGCGACCCTAGTGAGGAGAAGCGGTACAGATAACGGATGGATGGATGGATGGGTTTAAGTCCATTTGAGTTAAAACAAGGCATTCAAGGTTTCCACCCAATAACAAAGACTTTTGGATGGACTACAAAGGATTCTTCATTACAAACAGAAAAAAGTGGCAACAGTGGAATCAATGCTCACTGCTCCAAAATAAGCAGAGAAGCAAAACATTTTGTTGGGCAACTGTTGTGGCTTTATTTCACTAAAAGCAACATAAAATAATTTATGAACCACATGCTAACAATTTTGTCTCGTCAACGAAAAAAATTCATGTACATCACGTCATGTTTTCGTCATAAAAGAACCTCGTTTAGCTTGTCATCGTCATTAAAAAAGGGGCGTTAACGAAGTATTTTCGTCATAGTCATCAGTGACGAAAACAACACTGGTTGTGACTGATATTTCAGTCCCAGGTTGTCTCCTGAACACCACCAATTGGGCAAGGGGGCGCAGGAAAGCCTGGGGTCTTCTATTTTTACAGTATAGAAAGGCTAAATATCAAATTGAAACAGTGTTTTATATCATGAATATACAGGGTTGGTGCTGGTTCTGGTAGGGAAACCACAACATAAAGATGTCCTTAATTAGTCCCACAATGGGGATATTTGCAATATGGCATATGATGGCCTAACAGGGCCACCGCCCAGAAAAGAGTAACGCAGAACTTTGTAATACTGTCACTCCCTGACCAGTTCGTTGTTCCTGAAGAGCCAAACTTTGACTCAGACCCACAAATTTGAATTACAGATAGTGGACAATGGAGAACTCCCCCAGTCAGTCAGCATGTTCAACTTCCATAGAAACCTCAACATACATTTATTAGATTGCCAAACTAATTGGAAACTACATCACCAGAACACCACAAGTGGGCTCTGTTATTGTACTTAAAGATGCATCTTACAAACCTGTGTTCTCCAAGGCCAGCTGGTCCATAGTCTTAAGTTATTTCTTCGCCAACATCAATGTCTCGGAGCGCAAACAGACAGAGGTGTGGTCTGTCCTCTGTTGTCTTCTTCTTCATTTTACAGTTGGGGTGCATGTGGTCATCATTAACCAGTCTTCCCAGACTGCCATCTTCTTGAGCGGCATCAACACTTAAAATAGATTTAAAAAAAAAAAAAACAATTATTCAATCAATGTCAGAAATTAATCTTTGAGACAATCTTGTGTACACAAAACATAAAAATAGGAAATCCACAATTTTTAAATCTTCTAAATCAAATCATACAAGAAATTTCTATTGGAATCAGACCCTATTAACAGCTGGTCTTTGAGACTTCATGGTCTATATTTTCATTTGTACAGATTCAACGCATGAATAAAAGTAATTACCGTATTTTCGCAGTCATAAGCAAACAAAGCGCCCTGTCAGTCGATGCGTCCATTAAATGGACAAAGTACCACTCACGTCCATCAGCCCTTGTCATCAACGAGCTGTTGGAAGTGCATGTTAGCACACCCTGCTGGGCAAAGAGTGAGTTGTCCATGCTTACAATCGACCGTGACAAATACACCATCTGACTATAATGTTTGGGTGATGGTGTTGGAAAAAGCTGGACAAAGGGCAGCTGTCCACAATGTTTTAGTCTGTCTTATCATTTATGTTATTGCAAGCAAGAAACGTCCCAGGTTTAGACAACAGACAAAAAGTCCAAAGCATAACAGCACATCTCTTTAAACAGCCATGCAAATCTCTCTAAACAGCTATGGGATTGTGGGTCTCTGCTCCCAGAATGCATTGCTTGAATTAGCTAAGGCTGAGTGGCTTTTGTATTATTTTCATTTTTTTTGGGTATATTGATGGCATGAGAGATACATGTTTGTGTTAATCTTATTTCTATGTTTCATTGTTTGCTTGTATGATGAGTTTTTTATTTTTTTTTGAAACCGTGACTCTAAGGAGTGTGGTGAGCAGCCAAGTCCCTCCCCTGACGTTGCTTTGTAGGCTATTGCCAATGCACCTAATATTGGCCTGAGCCATTGTCAGCTATTGTCAATAGAGACTTGGCGTCTGCTGCAACAATGGGGTGATTGCTCATGTTATTGGGGCATAGTAGGCTGCTATCGGCTGTGTCAGTGTGGGCAGCTCTGCCAAGTTCATGCTATGCTAACAGCAGCTGTGCTATCGTCTTGTCAGGCGGTGCGTCCAGTATATGTTACAAAGACAGAAATAGCGGCCTCAACAGGTGTTGCGCCCTTTGACACGGCGCGTCTTTTGGGTGCGAAAATACGGTATACATTTTTGCCTAGAGAATGATTTTTCCCCTAACACTTATGGGATGAGTATGTGTTTATTTTTTTAAATAAAAACAAAAATAAGATAACATCTCAATCTTTGCCTCACCTCCAAGTTTTTTCTTGCCGGCGGAAGTCAAACAAAAAGACAGTGCCTCTTCCATCCATCTTCCTGCGTTGAGATTTATCAGAATCTATCAATTTTCCTCTGTACTCCATAATAAAGAATAAAGTCGTCTTTCCTGAAAGGGGCCTTGGTAAATACTCCTCGACCTAGTTAACAGGGAAATCAAGATAGCTTCGTCATATTTTTAAGCACACAAATAAGGAGTCATCATATTCATTTGGGCCACTATACTAATGTAGGGTGGTTTGAAACATTGCTTCTTGTGAGGGATAGAGCAGAGCCCTTCTTTATGATTTTAAAGGAACAGACCAGCCAAAATTCATTTTCCAGCATTGCATTAGCCAGTATGTATTAGGACTGAAAGTACAAATGTCAATGGCACCTGGTTACGTAAAAAAAAAACTTTAAGATTATTTAGTTTCATAACAATGACATACACTGTATACACAGTCATATTGGATCGCGTCACGTGATCTCTGTGACGTATAACGTGCTTTACACTAGACTATCAATATCGGACTTGTTCACTGGTCTATTGTGGTATAAAAATGCCGGAGGGCGTCATCAAGTACAGCCTTAATTTAGATAGAACTCCTACCATCAGGTTTCACGCTCACTGAAATAACTTGAAACTGACAAAAGAAAAGGTCAAGACACTCTTAATGTAAAATAACCACTTAAAAAACGATGTCAGCTTGGTTATCAGAAAACAATAATATATCTTAGCAAAAGCGTTAACATCATACCTTTAAATGAGTTTATATACTTCGCTTCTAACTCTGCAGTCTTGTCCAGACCCTTGACTGCATGTTCAATAGTATCCTGCTTTGGGGACTTCCTGCATCTCAGGGAAGGCATTGTTTATTCTATAAAGAAAAAAGACAGTTTTGTGTTGAGAATTATTAATACTATAGGCTAAATGGAGTTTTAACAATATCAGTGTAAGAAAAATAAATTATAAATTAAAAAAATATCAATCCCTCCATCCCAATTAATGATTTCAACCATAATAGTTTATATTGAAGTTTAAACAACAGACAGACAGATTTATGCAGTGTGACTACAAAAATCTTACCAAAATTGCATTCACAGTAACCTTTGCTTTAAGAATCATGTAATTAACCAGTGAACATCGTGTCTTACACAAAAATTAATGACAGAAATTATCATGGTACTTGCATTCTGTTGTTCTATAACAAAAGTGCAAGCTGTTAGCTCCGCAAAGCTAACGCAACAAGCTAGCGTCCCTCGTGCTCACATTCAATGCAAACCTGACCACCGGATGAAAATACGCGTCGGTTTAGTTCTTTAAATGAGTAAAAGCACCATGACGTTTTATAATTATTCAATGCTTAACTGGAGCTCGTCAATTATGTCGATGTAGGAGCACATGTTTGCTAGGCCAGTGTTGTAGGCCCACATCCATGGTGCTACTTTGTATAGTGTTTTCCACACAACTATCTCTAACCATGAACAAATGCACTCGAGGCATGTTTTGAATAAAAACAAACGAAAAACACTTACCTCTCCGTTTCAACAGCAGTTCGAACTTCGAAGTGGTGATATTCTCCAGCGTTAAGCACCTGCTCGAACTGCGAATAGGTCAAATTCAACAGCGTCTTTTTTCTGTCTTAATAAGGACGCGATGAGAGGAGGAGCGCTTGCCTTTTCGTCAGCACGCCCCGCGCGGGTGGTGCTGCTTTATCACTCTCTATCTGTGCCCGCCCGCCGGCATGTCGATAGAAAAATAATATTCCTTCAAACATTACTTTCATCTTCTTAACGTTTTGTAGTGAATTTAACAGGTTCACCACTTTTTTCAAATACACCAATGGAAAACAGGTCTTAATTGAGGAAACATACAAAGAGCGTCTCACAAACACCTTATGATGAGCAATGTAATTTGATCACGTTTTTTGTCACTGCCTGGACGTCGGTTCACTGGCCTGGTGGCAGTGGCTTGTAGACACTGTCACTGAGTGGGAACGGATCTCAAGGTGGGTCAAACTAACCCAAGCAGTGGATCGGTCCGTTTTTTAAATTTATTAATTTTTTTATTTTATGTATTTATTTATTATTTAATACAAGGGCTTCGGCTCACTACCAGTGGGCGGGACCAAAGAATTTGGGTTTCCTTTGAGCTAGGAGGCAGTCAAAGGCAGTCCAATCCCCGGCAACATAAAGCGCCTAGCTCTGGGGACATGGAATGTCATTTCTCTGGTAGGGAATGAACCCGAGCTGGTGTGTGACTAGACCAGTGGTTCTCAATTATTTCCTGTCATGCCCCCCCTACCAAGAAGAAAACAATTCGCACCCCCCCCACCACAATTTTTTTTTACATTTCGTACTAATGTACATGTTCTTTGCATATTAATGTTAGATTGTCAATAAAATATCTTACCTTAACAAAGCTAAATTGATAAAAAAATATATCATTTTGAGAACGACTATTGTGAGGATCTCGAAACTCAGTACTCTGTGGTGCTAATATTGATGAGATGATAAATATGTTGAAGCCACAGAACAAAAAGATTAGATATTGTTTGGAAATTAATGACGTACATAACAAAGGAATATCAGCCTTGATTGGAGTACATTACTGCATTTAAATTTTTAATAAAAATGAAACAATTATTGATGTTATGACCACTATGAAGAATTTAAAAAAACAATATATAGGGATAATTATAGTTTTCATTTTGTTATGTTTAGTCTGTTCATGTTGCATTATTTTTATGACAAAGATGATGGTTAATCGTAGGTTTGTTGCCCAAATGTACCGTTACAACCTGATTAATGTTGAGAATGACGAACTCAAACTGGACACTAAAACGTAAAAACACATGGACTTCTTGCCCCTGTCCACACACGTGCACACACACACACACACCATACACGAAGATCCGGGAGGTAAGGACGGCTGTCCTCTCCTACAACGAGGCAAGGGCCTCCACCAAGTCACCCCAGGGACAAGTTTTATTCCCTGATGGTCATCAAATTATGAGGATCTCATTCTACGCCGGAAGGGAGGAGGGGAATTTTTCCCTAATGTGAGGTTTTCGCTCCTCCACTGATGATCACACTGTTGTATGATTTCATTATGATGATCTGTCTTAAAGCCGTAAGGACATGATTTTTAAATCCACAACAGGGGGGAAATGTAAGATGGGCTGAGGATAGGTAATCAGTTTGTGTATTCATAATCATGTTTTTATACACTCATTAATGTTTAACACACACAGAGACACTTACTTGTTATTTTAACACACACACACACAGACACCGTATCCTGAAGATGTGTTTAGTTAAACTGACCTTGGGTTATGATTTTCTGCCTGCTGGAGTCCCTGGTGATTAGTTATTGATGCTTTAGTTAAACTGACCTTTATACCGTGAGTTATTGATGTTTTCTGTCTCTTGGTGATTAGTTGTTGATGCTTTTCTGTCTTCTGGTGATTAGTTATTGATGAGTTAGTTTCAATAAAAAGGCAGAACGGAGGGTGAGAGTCAGAGGGTGTGCGGGATTGAACTGGCAAGACGGCTGTTTCGCCTCCTGGCTCCCTCTCCCATTCTGAATGGCACAAAACGAAAACTTTAGTAAGTTATTTCAGTCTAAAAAAAGGCGTCAGGGCATTTTTAAACCGGACAGTAAGTCGTCACTGTCTTGGTTCCTTTTTGTGCCTTGACCCATCCCGGAATTATTGAAAGGATGCAGTCCTATTTACAGGCCCCAGTGACACCCCAGGTTTCTGTTGTTTGTACGAGGGCGCTTAATAGGTACTGCTATTCACAATCGTCTTAGGCTGTTTCTTTGCAGAAGTTTATGGACAATGTGTAGTGCTGTAGGATGCAGTCTAGAGCATTCTTGACATTGAAGCTTTTGTTTCCAGCAACTGCTAATGCGACCGTGCATCAAACATGCAAAACACAGACCCTTGCTCCTCAAGAAGTCAATCTTATCCTTGTGATGCTTTCTCCTAAATTCCTTACAAATTGTGAGACTGTTGCTCTCCATTACAATTAGCACATGGTTTGGCAATAGCATCCACTGAAACAGGTTCTGCCTTTGGCGTGGTGGTTTTGTTGTTTTCCATCTTGGCGGGCACAATGACTGTTGTGAAGACTTTCTTTGATTTTGGTGTTTCTGTGTGTTGTGATTTTGTTTTCTGTTTTATAGAATCTTTCGTGCTTGTCAACAAAGTCAACAAAATCCTTAAACTTCACTCTTCTATTTGTTCTTTCTTGGAGATTGCAGGCAAATTTTCTCCAAGATTCTATAAGTCTGTATGGAAGTTTGTTTGCCAATGCCTTTATATTAGCCATGTTGTCCAAGTCCTCCATGTAATTAACATCTGCCATTATGTTCAAACAGCCCATAAGGAATAATGTGAAAGACTGAAGTGCAACACCATCTTCAGACTTGATTGTTGGCCAATCCATGGCTTCCTTTAAATATGCTTCTGCTATCATGAAGTCATCACCATAAAACTCCTTCAAGATTTGTTTTGCTTTGGTATATCCTGTCAGAGGTTCCATATGGATGCAGCTCTTCACCAACTCATGTGGTTGTTCACTAGTATACTGCAGCTAAAATTGAAGATGATCACGGTTATCACTTGTACGGCCTTCAATCCCATGTTCAATGGCACCTATACAGGTTTTATAATGCAGAGGGTCGCCTTTAAACGTAGGAATGGAAAGTTCGGGAAGTAGCGATGCTTTTTGACTCTTTGCTAAGTATTCTGCGACACTGGCTTGCTGTGAGATTGCTTGGCAAAGGCCATCAAGCACATGTCCCTGTTGTTCTCTACTTTCTGTCTGATGTGGAAATCTAGCCATTGGAATAGTCGAAGTGGGAGCATTTCAGGTCAACACTGCTTGTTGCTCTGATAGGCTGTGATGGTAATTGAATGTTTTTCCTTGTTTAAATTGTAACACACTCATCAGGAATGTGGATACCATCCTCCTGGGTATTTTCATATCTTCTCAAGACATCCAATTTAGCATCAGACTCAGGGAGTGCCGTTTGCATTGCATGCATTTGCTTCTTTGCCTTAATTGCAGCTTCTTCTTGCTCAAGTGCCAACCTTTGTTGTAAATCAGCAGCCTTTGCCTTTAAACATGCTCGTTCCATTTGAGCCTTTAATTTAATTGAAGACGTTGACAGAAGTGAGCTTCTGTCTGTTAGATTCTTTACTTCTACTTCTATGGGTGTAGTTAGTTGATGCAGATCTACTATCATCAGGTGATATTTGTTTATTGCATCCTTCCTCTGCACGTTTCAAAACGTCCTTCTTCCATTGCTCACATTTCCATTAATTACATTTTTTGGATCAAACCAGTTATTTTGGTCATCGGCAAAATCCTCTTCAGTCTTTAAATTTTGCACACCGGAATTGAGGTCCACAAATTCTTGCTCCATGCCGCTAAAGCAAACACGAAGCTCAGTTTTTTACAGCGTCAACATTTGCATCATCCTCCATCAATTGTTCAATTTGACGTTGCATGGAGGTCAATTGAGCAAATTTGCACCTGCGTGCCTGCATCCGTTTAGGCTTGTGATCTTCTACAGCTTTTCTCCGTCATTTTTAATGTCCGCTTTCCACTGTCTTGTTCCTCCATGTCAATCCACAATCAAGCAAACAAAAACGTCAAACTGACTGTAGCGTCTCAATTTGTAGGTCAGCTGAATGACGATCAAAGTTTTAAGCAGTTTACTCACGCACCTGTTACGTGCACGTCCTTGTTAACTCGCGATGCTTGTCAAGTATGGACGCATGCTAACAGCTAGCAGCTCATTGTCCCGACTGGAAAGTTGCTCCTTAGCTGTGATGTGCCTAGGGTTACACTATCTATCATTAACAAACACAGCCAGCCCTCCTCTTTCCTCTTACCGCTTTCCAGTGTCCTGTCCGCAAGTAGTATTTGGAAGCCGTCAAATTCCACGACGGTGTCCGGCGTTAGGTCTGTTAGCCATGAATCCGTGAACATCAGCAAGCTAGCTCATTGGAAGTTCCTCTCGTGCCGCGTCCATTTTCTTGGGAAGGTATCTAACATTTCCCATAAAAACGGACAGGAGGACGGGGTGGTCACGCCTCCTCTTTGCCTGGCGTTTCGCCCCCGCGCGACATCCCCCGTCTCTTCCTCCTCAACTCGTGGGGGATATCGGGTCTCGCTCCGGGAGTCGGCACGGGGTTAGCACGAAGTGCTAACAGCTGATCTCTTGTGTAAACGATTGATCCGTAGCTCCCAGTGACATCTCCGGACACGATCACGCAAAAAACAGCCCCCAGCAGCAATAAAACCACCGCAATTTGGATGTCCATTGCTGCGATGAGGTAAAATAAATAAAACTGGGTAAAGGAAAAAACACGCGAAAAAGGCTCAAATAGTGAGCCGTGCTGCTTTAGCAGGTAGCCACTCGCGTGGTGACGGAACCGTAAAAACAAATGTGGTCCCATCAAAATCTGATGGGATATTTAAAAATAAAAGCGTGAAAATTTGCTTATTTGTCTGTCGTCACCAATGATTAAAAAAATTAAAATCATTACAAAATCCTCAAGCTATCGTGATACCAGACAAGTTCTGCGGGACACCAGACCACCCCAGTTGTCCACAAAAAGTGGTCACTTCAAAATTTGATGTGGCATTTAAAAATAAAAAAATCACCTGAAATATGCACTGTGATCAACACTGATTTAAAAGAAAAATCTTTAAAAAATATCCTCAAACTATCGTGATACCAAACCAGGATTGGGGATACTAGACCACACCAGCTGTCCACCAAAAGTGGTCACATCAAAATGTGATGTGGCACTTCAAAATAAAAGTAGCCTGAAATTCGCTTATTTCACGGTCATCACCACTGAGTTAAAAAAAAAATAGCTCGAGCTATCGTGATACCAGACCAGTTTTGTGGGACACGAGACTACCCCAGCTGTCCATAAAAAGTGGTCCCATCGAAATCTAATTTGTAATTTCAAACTAAAAGTTGCCTGAAATCTGCACATTTCACTGTCATCATGCCTGACTTTAAAATTTCATTAAAAAATATCCTCTAGCTATGGTAATACCAAACCAGGTTTGGAGGACACAAGACAACACAGCTTTCCACCAAAAGTAGTCCCATCAAAATGTAAGGAGGCATTTTAAAATAAAAGAGCTGGAGCTGTCGTAATACCAGACTAGTTTTGTTGGACACTAGACGACCCCAGCTGTTCATCAAAAATGGTCCCATCAAAATCTGATGTGTAATTTCACAATAAAAAAAAAACCCACCTGAAATATGCACATTTCATTGTCATCAACACTGATTTTAAAATAATCATTTCAAAATACCCTCGAGCTATCGTGATATCAGACCCATTTTGGGGGACACTAGACAACCCCAGTTGTCCATCAAATGCGGTCCCACCAAAATGTGATACGGCATTTCAAAATAAAAGTAGCCTTAAATCAGCATACATCACTGTTATCAGGCCTGACTAAAATATCATGACAAAATATCCTCCAGCTATCATGTGTCAGGTTTAAATGCCCATTTTGGGAGGGCTTACTGAAATAATTTACTAAATGTAACGGCCGAAATAAAACGCTAGCTGGATGGCCAGGAGGAACCAGACACCGTTGTTCATTTTCACCGCCGGCGGGGGAAAAGAGTGGGACAGAGAGGCCGCGAGCAGCCTGCTCGCGGCCGCCCCATGCAACTCCTCTCTCTCCTCCTCTCACCGGCTCTGCTTTTATTAGCTTGACTCAAGAATCACAAGAAATAAGAATACAATGAAGGTCTGTTTAGCCTAAACTAAATCACCAGAATACAGGAGATTAATTAACAATGGTGGTCTGTTTTAGACTAAACTAATCAGCAGAAGACAGAAAACATCAATAACTAATCATCAGTAACTCTAGCAGGCAGAGAATCACAACTCACAGTGTAAAGGTCAATTTAACTATACACATCATCAGGATACAGTGTCTGTGTGCGTGTGTGCTAAAATAACAAGTAAGTGTCTATGTGTGTGTGTTTAAACATGAATGAGTGTATAAAAACATGATTATAAATACACAAACTGATTAACTATCCTCAGCCCATCTTACATTTCCCCCCTGTTGTGGATTTAAAAATCATGGCCTTATGGCTTTAAGACAGATCATCATAGTGAAATCATACAACAGTGATCAGTGGATGGGCGAAAACCTCTCATTAGGGAAAAATTCCCCTCTGCACGAAACGAGAACCTCATGGTCTGATGACCACTCGGGAATAAAACATAAATAAACATTTCAATATACCTAGTGAAAAATAATAAAATTGTCTCCACGCAGAGCTTGTCCCTGGGGTGACTTGATGAAGGCCCCTTGCCTTGTTGTAAGAGGAGACAGCTGTCTTTGCCTCTCGGATCTTCATGTATGGTGTGTGTGTGTGCACGTGTAGGGGGCAGGTGTAAAAGGTCCATGTGTTTTTACGTTTTAGTGTCCAGTTCGAGTTCGTCATTGTCCACTTCGAATTCGTCATTCTCAACATCAATCAGGTTGTAATGGTACATTTGGGCAACAAACATGCAATTAACCATCCTCTTTGTCATAAAAATAATGCAACATGAACAGACTACACATAACAAAAATGAAAATTATAACCATTCCCATATATTGTCTCTTTCAAATTCTTCATAGTGATCATAACATCAATAATTGTTTCATTTTTATCAAAAAATTTAAATGCAATAATGTTCTCCAATCAAGGCTGAAATTTTGTTATGTACGCCATTAATTTCCAAACATTATCTAATCCTTTTGTTCTGTGGCTCCAACATTCGTATCTGTGGCTGGTTGTGTGGTTCTGATTTGCGTGCGGTCCGAGATTGTGACTCAGGTGGACTCCTGTTCGAGGGATTCGCGTTGCTAGGCCTTTCAGCTTGCACTGCGACTGGTGGATCCAGTCGCCACGCCCCGCGACCTTTGCTGCCGCCGGGGTCACTGCCATCATCTGGCGAGGGCCATCTCAGCATTCACTTGTCCCAACGAAGTCGTTTCAACACCTTGAAGAAGATTTGGTCTCCCACACGGACGTGATTTCTCTGTGGATCAGAACACACTGACCAGTAATTGTGTCTTTGCATCTTTGTCAGTCAAACATGTCTTTCATGTGGACTGAGACCGATGTGCCAGTCGCTGGTGGTTCTGATGAACCTGAGAGTCTATGTGTGAAGCCATATAGGATTTCAAAAGGGGATAGTGTCCTTCCTTCGGCTGGCACTATCCTCATTGCTGTGATTGAAAAATAGTCTGGCCATTGTCTTTTTTTTTTTTCCTTGATAAGTCTGGCCTTAATAGTTCCATTAGTTCCATTAGTGTCCCATTTCGTTACAACATCATTCACAAAATGCATCATTTTCACTTCAAATCACTTCTTGAAAGTCCAAATGTCAGGATAGTTTGATTACACAACACTTTTTCCAACTGTTTTAGCATCATCATATCTTGTTGGAAACAACTTAACCCATTTTGAAAACATTAATTACAACCAAACAACATTGCATCTCAAACAAATAACACTTTGTCTAAAAAAAGTTTTTTTTGTTGAAAAGTCTGTATGTGGGAACAATTTCTTATCATACTTCCCCTCTGTCGACACACGACTATCTGCTCGTGTGTCAATCATCTTATTCCTCTAATCAATGAATTAGGCAGCCAGGATTTGCCATCTGCCAATTTGCTGATCCTGTCCTCAGCAATGTTTGCACCTTTGTTCCCCCAATGTGTGCATTCAATTAGTGGTGTATTTTTCCTGGCGTGATATCAAATTGTCAAGTTGACTTGCTGTGAGTGTGTGTGTGGGTGTGTGTGTGTGTGTGTGTTCATTTTCCTTTATAGTAATGCAGTGCCGACTTTGAGGTCATGCTTTGGGCTGCAGCCTTCGCTGCATTGTCAGCGAGGCAGTTTCCAATTGTAATTGGGTCATTTCATTAAGTAAGTTTTGCTTTTCAAATAACCATTTAGGCATGTTTTATGCACCACATTTCGTATCTTGTTGTGGTTTTAAAGCCCTTGTCTGCCCAATGTCGACAGAACACATGAACATTCATCTTGACTGTCAGTTCACATTGTAACCATACAACCCATACAAGATGGGAAACCCTAAATTTTAATTAGCTCACACCTGCTACGCTCTTCCTGCTTATCCTAACAATATCTCTCTTACAAATGATCTGTCTTGTGACCTCAGTCCTCAAATGCTTCTACTCCTCACCAGTCCGGAATGTGCACCCCATTTCTTTCTTAACAGTCTGGAATGTGCACCTGGTTTTCGTGTCTTACACGCCCGAATCAGTGCAAAACATCATGCTGCTTGTCTTGAACATACAGAATTTAGCATCCCTTGAAACAAAATTTCCATTTGCAATCCCCAAAACAAAAAATGTTCCTCCAGTCGGGAGAAAAATGTCCTGAAAAAAAAAAAAAAAAAGTGTCCATAAGGTCAAGTCGCGGTTTGGTAATAATTTGGAGCGGCTTCCACAGTCGTGTGGCGCCTTCTACTGGTGCGGGAAAAGTGACGCTTGGCTGAAACGCACCGCACCTTATCAGTGTAATGTGTCCCTGTGACAATTAGGTCGCCGTGCAATGTGAATGTGGTGGACAAGAATGTAATTTTTTAATTCCTGAAGCAGCAGTCAAGACTGCTTGAACACACTCTGATGTGGCTCTTACCACGGGATCAAATTATTGTGACTAATATGCAAATGGATTCACTTTCCTGTGTTTCTGCAGCAACACAAGTCCATGAAGCCATTTTTTTTGCAGTCACTGTTTGCTCAATGCTCATAGTAATTTGGTAGTGCGTTAAGATGCTTTGTCGATAGAATCTCCTTTTTGGTCTCATGTTCCCTCGAACATTATGTTTCCTTCACACTACACATGACCTACAAAATTTTTTTAAAAAGGTTTGTTGTCCTAGCTGTACTATGGATATCAATCCCCCCTGTTGAGACATGGGAATTTCCATGACTCAATTTAGCAGTTAAATATCAAGTTGGTAGTGCTAACACATCGTAATCAATGAGTTCATGCTTGACAAGTTCAAAAGCTTTGTCAGCCTCAAGTGTTCAAACAAGTATTCTCTTCTTGCAAATATCATTGGCTTATCATAAATGATGTCCAGCAATGGTCGTGTGATTTCTGAGTAATTTGCAAATCATGAATTAAACACCTATAAAAACATCATTAACTTCTCTGTTATTGGTTTTAATGCTCTGGCAATGTTTTTCCTTTTTGCTTATCACCGATAATGCGCCCTTTTAAAGTTTTGACGTCTGTTTGAATCCGCCCTGCATATTGACTCTGATATTAAGGTCCAATTGTGTCAGTGCATCACGGCCTAATAAGTAAAATGCACGTTGATGTAGAACTTCTTCTACACACACTTTTTATGTTTGTTTTTTTATGTCACGTGATCCTCCGTTGCTACCACAACTCGTCCTGAAAAAGTAATGTTTAAAACAGGACTTTCTGCTTTCTCCTTTTTTCTTCCTTTTGCTCAACACGTTCATGCTTTTTGTGCATAATTTAGGATTTTCTTTTCCATTTTACAAGTTGGCCAATTTAAATTAGGTTGTTTTATTTGAAAAGCCTGTATTTTTTTCTCATTCCTGTTTCTTTGTCTTTCCCTTGGAGTAGTTTATTGGGCATTTCTTGGAGGTCTTCAGTACTCGATTGTGGTCCTGTGGTTATTAGGTCCAAGCTGTAGAAGGTGAAAGGGCCTCCTTTTCCTTCCAAGATCATCATTTGTTTGACTTCCTGTCCTCGTTTCATCACTGTAATTTTTTCTCCTTCTACAGTGAGAACGAGCTGGAGGGTTTTGATTAAGTCTCTTCCCAAAAGGTTGGATGGACATTCTGGAACTACGACTAACCTCTTGCCTCGATATAAACTTCCATCTTCATCTTCTATTGTGAGGGGTTTGGTATAAAACCGTTGCGCTGCCTTTCCTCCTACTCCTATCACCATGACAGCTTTATTTGACAGTTTGGTCCCTGCAGGTAGGGCCTTGATTACTGAACTTTCTGCTCCAGAGTCAACTATAAATTGTTTTGTTGTTTTCTTTGGGCCTAATTGTAGTGTTCTCATTGGTGGGTCCACTGTAGAGGCCATTCCAAACAAAACAGATAAATCTAGAACGACCAGTGGCGATTCTAAGGTTACTTCTTCTTCATCTTCGCTATTGCTGAGCGGCCTCTGCTCAGGTTGTTCTTCGCCCTGTGGCTGGTAACTTACTAGTCACATGTTACCGGTATAGTCTTCCTCTGGTGTGGTCTTCCTGAATGTTTGACGGCAATTTCTGGCAAAGTGTCCTAATTTGCCACATTTGTAGCAGCTATCATCTCTATTAGAAAACCGTCCTCGACCTTGTCCCCTGGCGCCAGAATATCTGCCGCGCTTTCGTCCTCGTCCTCTGTCCCCTTGACCTTTATAGTAGATGGGGGCGGAGGCCGCTGTGGAAAGGCCTTCCATCACGGCAGCCAAAGTGGTTGATGTGTTTCGCTCCTCCTTTTTCTTCTGGATTTCCTCGGCATGGGAGGCATATTCGATGAGCGTGTCAAGGTTTGCAGTTCGCCACCCAACGTGGTGTTTGCAGATGAAGTCTCTGGTGGATTCGTGGATACCATCTAGGAAGGCCGACTCCAAGAGGATTTGGTATGGGCTGTTGTCTGCATTGTCTTCCTGTAGGCCGCAATAGAGCCTGTAAACTCTAGATAACCTTTCCAAATACCGGCGGGCAGATTCCATGTCTTCTTGGTGACATTGTCTGATCTTTGTGTTGTCTGGTTGCTTCTTGAAGTTTTTCTTGCTTCATCAAACATGGCGCGGATTGCGTTTGCGAGCTCGGGAGCTCCAGGCGGGAGAGGCTGGCCTGTGACATCGTAAGGGTTGAAGGCACCTCTGATTCTGCCATATCTATACCCTAAGATCATTCTCATGCATGTTTCAAATTCTTTTCCATTCAGGTGGTAGCTATTCATTAGGTCGTGCATATTCCCAATTCATTTCTCCACATCCGCTTCGATTGGTGGGATTGATTGGCAAGGCCGCCTTGCATTCATCTTGGGTCCAGGGCCTGTAGACCATGATGGTAGGTTCATGTGGGTGGCCATTTGCATCATTAGTCCCAAAAGCTGGGTTGGCTACGGCCACCATCGGGTAGGCCTCTACACTGGGTAGCGGTGGGTAGAGGTTCGTGGCTTGAAAGACTTATGCTCTTTCAGGGTTATTGAGTGATTTTTCCATCGGCTGTGCTTGTGCTCTCTTTTTCTTTTGCTCCCTTGTTCCAGCCGCGGGGGGTCGCTGTGTGGAATCGAATGAGGCAGGAGGGGCCGTGTGTGAGGAGCGGGAAGTGTCATTTTTCTCCTCGCTCTCCAGGGGCGGCATCTCAACGTCACTTGGCTCCGTCTCTGGGGCTGTGGCCGCCTGTCTTCCTGCTTGCGCGGCAGTGTGGGTTCGCTCATTGAACAGTGCACTTCCTCTCTTGCCTCTGACTCCGGTCTCGTCATCTTTCCTTTCTCTTTCCTGATTTCCAAATTCACTGTAGCCTTGCCAAAATCACTCAAAACTATCAATATGTCGAATCAAAAATTTCAAAATCAGGAAACCCCTATGCTTTTGCAAATGTTCTTCATGTTCACTTTCAAAAGCTTCATTCAATTGTTTAGTTTTCATAACACCTACTTCTCCCTTCCTGAAGGAGACACAAGTATACAATTAAGTAAAAACCATCATCAAAATGATATACCTTGTCTGTTTAAATCATCTACGTATAAATTGTGTCAACACTAATCCTTTTTTTTCTGTAAATTAATCACATCTCACAACTTGGGCTCTCATTGTTCTGTAAAAATAAACCTCAGTTCAATTCATGCAACCGACTCAGTGTCCTTCTGGGTCCCTCAACCACACAGGTTCTAATTCTGTTACTCTATTAATTTTTCCACTTGCAAATATGACTATGGCACCTTTCTCACTTGTCCTATCATTTGGAATTGATTTATTATAAGCAATCCTACATGCACCAATGTCACATAAAAAGGGTAATTGGTGACCCATTACCAATTCAGTTATTTCAGCTCAATCAGTTAATCAAAAGCCAATATCCTTTGTAAATTTAGGAGGACCTTTTCATCTAGAAACTCATCTGTTCTTTAATCCTTCTATCCTAATCCTGCTGAAGGCTGCTTCTTCTCAAGGCAATTTTTGTGTATTTAACTGACCATTAAAGCCGTGTTCAGCTATCCATTTGTCTAAATACTGAATTTTATCAGGATCCTGTTTTTCGATGAACTTCCTTATCTTCACTCATCTTTTTAAACCAGCCTAGGCGTCTGGGTTCAATTTTTTATTTTTCAGAAAACGCACATCAGGCTATTTCTCTCCTTTCTTTTAAGCCTATCCCGTTGTATAAATTATTTAATTTCAAATTTAAATGAATTTATCTCCTCAAATCATCTTCTTTATTAATTTCTTTTGTAAATTTGGGAATTATTTTTCTCAATAAGATCTCGTCACTCATAAGTAGCCTTTTGTTGGTTACTAATTATTAATTCCATTTTATCTTTACTTCATCAATCCTTTTAACACAATTCCAACCACTTTTATCACTCTCCCTGACATTTAGACACACAGACAGAAAGACAAACATATACACGGGCCCACAAAACGACACACATAGTTCTCAACACTGAACAACTACAAACAACAATAACATGTCAGTTATAACAGCAACACAATCCATCTTTATCTATGGTCCATAATAAGTCCTTCAATTGAACTACTATGTCTCTATTGACCTTTTATTTATGCCAATGGATCCCATATCCACTATTTATTCAATTGAATATTTCCTAAATTTATTTATGCGCAAATTTCTCTATCTCTTTAGAGTTATTCTTTGTCTTGTCTATGGTTAGTAATTTTGGCGGTACTGTATAGTACTTTTATGAGTTTTTAACTAACCTCCGAATTTATATAAAATGTATTTAATTTTCCATTTAACCCAAATTTTTATTTTATTTTATTAAGATCCTATTTTTTTCACATGCATCCAATCCTTACACTGCAGCATATTCCTGGGTTTTATTTTACTACCTAGTATCCCCATTTTAGAAAATTTGGTCCAGTTTGTCAACACCTAGGGCGTTCTAAAAACTGGTTTCTCATCAGTAGGACAGCAACTCAAATTTCCTGTTTATAACACTTACTGTATTACATGGGATAAAATACCAAATGGTATTTCTAATCCCCAATCACACCATTCACTCACTTTGCATAGTTTTTCGCAAACATTCACAAGCAAAATTATCATTCCACGTCTGACTTTCTTTCTCTGCAAATTCTTTTCTCACTACTTTGCTTACAACTCTTTTTCTACCTTTTGATCCATCTGTGATTGTATGACGTTTGTTACTTTCACTCACCTCACACACACACGCTTTTTGTTCTCACACACACACAGCTGCACAGCGCCACAATTCACGCACACACGTCTCAGTCAAACAAGCAGTCTGCTTACAAAAATAAAAATTCAAATAAAAACCACCGAAAATAATGCCTTATTATTCCCTAAATTTCAATGTGAAATTGTGAGTAGACCTCTAAGTCGTCGATAATTTCTCTATTTATCGACACGAGGAACTTTTAATCGATGCTACCGTGATGTCGGTTTGAACGAGTTACGACCTAATTTCTTCTTTTAGTAACTCCCTAAACAACACGATCGTGGTTTAGACGTACCTCAGAACGTTGTTTTATGCTACCGTGCCCTCCGTAGGGGAGATCCAGCCTCCCGAGAAGTCCAGCTTCCCTTCAGCGCGATGAGTTATGGCCTAATTATTTTTCTATAACTCCTTAGACGAGCACGATCCAGTTTCTTTTCTTTTCGACCGAACTACTGCAAAACGGCCGGCGCACGCTTCCTTACTCACATAAATCACCCCTTACGAATTCCTTATTATTTTAAATTTTAAAATGGTGGCACAAAATAATTTGAAAAACAATACCTGGTTGCTCCTGGGTCAGCCTTGTCCGATCGGCAACCGGCATCCGGGCGGTGCGCCGTCGCAGGAACTTGGAGGCCTCGCTTTCTCAATGTTGAAGCGCTGACGTCAGATTCTATGGCGTCCAAGGATCCGAGACGACGCCCGTCCGAGTGCGGTTGCCCGCATTCTCCACCAAATAAATGTCAGGTTTAAATGCCCATTTTGGGAGGGCTTACTGAAATAATTTACTAAATGTAACGGCCGAAATAAAACGCTAGCTGGATGGCCAGGAGGAACCAGACACCGTTGTTCATTTTCACCGCCGGCGGGGGAAAAGAGTGGGACAGAGAGGCCGCGAGCAGCCTGCTCGCGGCCGCCCCATGCAACTCCTCTCTCTCCTCCTCTCACCGGCTCTGCTTTTATTAGCTTGACTCAAGAATCACAAGAAATAAGAATACAATGAAGGTCTGTTTAGCCTAAACTAAATCACCAGAATACAGGAGATTAATTAACAATGGTGGTCTGTTTTAGACTAAACTAATCAGCAGAAGACAGAAAACATCAATAACTAATCATCAGTAACTCTAGCAGGCAGAGAATCACAACTCACAGTGTAAAGGTCAATTTAACTATACACATCATCAGGATACAGTGTCTGTGTGCGTGTGTGCTAAAATAACAAGTAAGTGTCTATGTGTGTGTGTTTAAACATGAATGAGTGTATAAAAACATGATTATAAATACACAAACTGATTAACTATCCTCAGCCCATCTTACACATGATACCAGACAAGACATATTTCACTGTCATCACCATTGATTTAAAAAAATTAATTAAAAACTAGAGCTGCGAGCAGCTATAAAGGGCCCTCGCCACCCGGACAACGTTGGGGTACTGGCACGTTGGAAATGTGAAATATTTCCGAGAAATAACGTGAGGAATCTTCAAGAGGAATTTGCTTGTAGTTAAAGTTAGAGCAGCTTTTGTTTTCAAAGCCTCGTCAATGTTTGAAGTAAATTTGTTGGCAGGCACTACAGGTGCATCAAATCAAAGACTAATAGACTGAAAAACATTTTCTTTCCGAGAGCCATCACCATTCTGAACTCTCACACACATGCACACACACACGACCACCCTTACCTTGCTGAACAGCGACGTATTGTGTTGTATTTCTCCAATTTCATACTATTTTCCATCACAATATTTATTCTCTTATTTATCTAATTTATATATTTGATTAAATTATTGTTGTATTGCACTGGAGAGGGGAGCTCCCTAATCTTGTTGCACACTGTACAATGACAATAAAAGGATTTCGGATTCTGATAAATTTAGAATGGCCGACTTCCTGTTCAATTTAGCATACGGCTCCATGAGACTTTTTATTAGGTCTTGGCTTTGTACACACTTCATCAAATTTTCAGTTTGGTGAAACAGAGATATGGGGCTGTTTTTTTTTGTTGTTTTTTTTTTTCTAGGGGGCGATAGCGAGCCATTTTTAAACAACTGTACGACAAAATAATAAAATATTGTGAATATTGAATCAACTCCCGGTTGAGTGGACGCTGGCACGTTTGGCTGCCACTGCTCACCGGTAACTCTCAGAAATTTTTTGGATCCGCTTGTTGTACCTGCTTTAGCAGTTTACAATCCCTCCAGTTACAGTGATTTTATTTATTATTATCTGTATGTTGAGCGATCCCGATTCTCATGAATGCCACCCACCGATTGCATAGTCGCTGACGCGTCTACTGTGGCTAAAGTTTAGCTTACCTATCAAAGTTAGCACCTGTCTGCCATGTGGACCCGCAGGCCAGTCTGCTTCTCGCACTTCTGCCTGTTCCTGTCATGTCATCAACCTGTGTCAGGACAACTTCAATCCACTGCCGCTGAACTCCGCTGGATTTACCGACACATGCCCGAGGGAAACGCACCACCACCACTGCTCCTCCTCCCGAACATCGCTCGTCGACCCTTGAAGGATTGTATGGCAATTACCGGCATTTTAAACATTTATGGGACAGAATGTCAATTATTTAATTTAGCAGGTTTATATTTACTGAATATGCTATGATCGCAAAATTCCGGACGAACTGGCGAGGCTGCCCGGCTCACCGTGGCTTGTCATCGGGACCGGGAGGCGGCGCAGGCGACGCAGAGAGAGGAAGCAGAAGCGGGGCTGCAGGTCCGGTGTCTTGCAACGGCTGCGACGGCAGCCCCATAGGCAACCACTGCCGAGTCTGTACCTCACCAACGCCAGATCCGTGGTCCACAAAATCGACGACCTGGGATTACAAATCCTGGGAAACCGCTATGTGCGAGACAGCAGTGTGATCGTCGTCACGGAATCCTGGCTGCACGCAGACGTCCCCGATGCTAGCATCCAGCTGGCCGGGCGCTCGCTACATCGCGCGGATCGGACAAGGGACACCGGTAAGAGACGGGGCGGGGTGGCTCTGTGTTTACGTGCATGAGAACTGGTGCGGCGATAGCACGATCGTCGAGAAGCACTCTTCCCCCGACATCGAGTTCATGTCCGTTAAATGCCGGCCTTATTTTCTCCCGAGGGAGCTAACGGTCGTGATTGTCACAGCTGTTTACATCCCTCCCGACGCTAGCACTAGCACGGCGCTCTCGCTACTCGCGTGCGTCATCAATAAACATCAGCGGGCCCACCCTGATGGCGTTCACGTAGTAGCGGGAGACTTTAATAAGGCCAATTTAAAGACTGTACTCCCAGAGTTTCACCAGCATGTCAAGTGCCCAACGAGGGGAGACAACACTCTCGACCATGTGTACTCGAACATCAAGCACGCATACAGGGCCCTCCCACTCGCCCCCCTCGGCCAGTCAGACCACCTGTCCTTGCAGCTCGCACCTGCATACATCCCTCTCAGGCGCAGATTCAGGCCCACCACAAAGACTGTGAAAACCTGGCGTGACGGCGCCATGAGTGAATTACAGGACTGCTTTCAAGACACAAACTGGGGCCTCTTTGATCATCAGGACCTTGATGTCTACACACATTGTGTAGTGGACTACATCAAGTTCTGCATGGAAACTGTGTCCCTACACAGGACTATACGGACCTTCCCAAATGCGAAGCCCTGGATGTCCAGCAGGGTTCGCTCTCTCCTCAAGGCCCGTGACGCTGCCTTCAGGTCAGGCGACAAAGCCCAGTACAGGGTGGCTCGTGCTGACCTGAGCAAAGGCATCAAGCTAGCCAAGGCAACCTACAAGGGGAGGCTGGAGGCCCACCTTGCCAGTAACAGACCACGGGAGGTGTGGCAGGGTCTACGGAGCATCACCAACTTCCGTGGCAGCAGCACGACCTCTGCAGACCCGAGTGCATCGCTGGCAGAGGAGCTTAACTGCTTCTTTGCTCGCTTTGACTCGCCCCAACCGTCACACCCCCGCACTTCATGCTCCAACTCCCCCCCACTCACCGTAGAGGAACACGATGTGAGGCGCGCGCTCCTGGCTGTTAACCCCAGGAAAGCTACTGGACCCGACGGAATACCAGGCAAGGTCCTCAAAACATGTGCCCACCAACTGTCACATGTATTCTGCAGGATCTTCAACCGCTCCCTGGCTCAAGCAGTCATCCCCTCCTGCTTGAAAACTTCCATCATTATTCCTGTCCACAAAAAGTCACCAGCCGTCCACCTGAATGACTACCGTCCTGTTGCTCTCACACCAGTCATCATGAAGTGCTTCGAGAGGCTGGTTCTCCAGCACATCAGGGACTGCCTTCCTCCCACTCTGGACCCCTACCAGTTTGCATACTGGGCTAACAGATCCACTGAGGACGCCATCAACACTGCTCTGCATGTTGTGCTGGGCCACCTGGAACAACAGCAGAGCTATGCAAGGATGCTCTTTGTGGACTACAGCTTGGCATTCAACACAATCATCCCAGACATCCACGTCGCCAAACTTGACATTCTCGGCCTCCCTGCCCTCACACGCATCTGGATTAAGGACTTTCTGACCAACAGACCCCAGACTGTGTTGCTCGGCCCCTACACGTCCTCCACCTGCATGCTGAGCACCGGTTCCCCTCAAGGATGCGTGCTGAGCCCTCTCCTATACGCCCTCTACACCTACGACTGCAGCCCGGCCCATGGCAACAACACCATCGTCAAGTTTGCTGACGACGCGACAGTGGTCGGTCTGATCTCGGAAGGTGACGAGACAGCCTACAGAGAGGAGGTAAAGAGACTGACAGCTTGGTGCAAGGACAACAGACTGCACCTTAACACTGCAAAAACAAAGGAGATTGTCGTCGACTTCAGGAGGAACAAGACGGTGCCGCCCCCCCTCTGCATCGAAGGCGTGTGTGTGGAGAGGGTCCACACGTTCAAGTTCCTGGGAGTACAGATCTCCGACGACCTTTCTTGGACTCACAACACCACAGCAGTGGTAAAGAAGGTCCACCAGCGTCTGCACTTCCTGAGAGTCCTCAGGAAATTCAACCTGGACAGGAAGCTGCTGCTAGCCTTCTACCACTCGTCCATTGAGAGCCTGTTGACGTACTGTGTCTCCACCTGGTACAGCGGCTGCACTGAGGCCGACAGAGTGAGGCTCCAGAGGACAGTCAAAACAGCGCAAAGGATTATTGGCTGCCCTCTCCCCTCACTGTCGGACATCTACACCGCCCGGTGCCTCAGAAGGGCTCTCAACATCGTCAAAGACAATACCCACCCAAACTCACACCTGTTCGACCTGTTGCCCTCTGGCAGGCGCTACAGATGCATCAAATCGAGGACCAATAGACTGAGAAACAGTTGCTTTCCGAGAGCCATCTCCATTCTGAACTCTCACACACACACGAGAACACCCTTACCTTGCAGAACAGCATCGTGATGTGTTTTTATATACCCTATTCTGTACTAAATTCCATTGCACTCTCTTATTTATTAATCTAATTTATATATTTGTCTGTCTTATTGTTGTATTGCACTGGAGAGGGGAGCCTTCTAATCTCGTTGCACACTTGAGTACAATGACAATAAAGGGATTTCTAATTCTAATTCTAATTCTACTACGCATAGGAATGACTGATTGTAGTCATGGTCTTTACTGATTTATGATATTATTTTCACATGCTAAAGTTATATTACTTAGTTTATAAATGTGTGAACATAGTATTTTCATGACCTACACTCACATTCACATCATACATATTCAGTCTGCACATTACAAACTGATGACAAGCCAGACAGCACTTCATGGACAAATATGACAAAGCACATTCTCCACATAGGACATAGAGATGCAAACATACCAAATTGGGCACTGGATTTAGTTTTAAAATCGCTGCATTGGCTCCCCGTGTGTTTCAGGATTGATTTTAAGGTTCTTCAATTAGTTTTTAAATGCCTTAACGGTCTTGGGCCATCCTCGCGGACCCTGAGGTCCTCTGGCACCGGCCTGTTAATTATTCCTCGGGTGAGGACTGGAACACATGGCGAGGCTGCATTCAGCCATTCTGGTCCTCGTCTATGGAATAGCCTGCCGGAGGACATCAGGTCCGCAGAGACTGTTGATATTTTTAAAAGGAGGCTCAAGACCAGACCTGGGCATTGCACGGCCCGCGGGCCACATCCGGCCCGCCGGGTGGCACTGACTGGCCCGTATGACAGACCTGGGCATTGTATGGCCCGGGCCACATACCTTTGGTTGACTCTGACCGCGAGTGTAAGGTTAATTGGAAATTTCAAAATAAACATACTTTTTAATTTCACCTCATTCATGGGCGAAAGCTGCACTGCTTTTATTCTGAAATTGTTTTTTTTTTTTATTCCCGCACAATGTGCGTCGCACATAATGACGTAATGCGTTTATCAAGACATGCGCGCGATTGAATCACAACAAGACAACGTTCGTCCTCAAAAATGTCCGCTCAGGCTACAAAAAGAAAGGTAGATGCCGAATGTAGAATTTTCAACAAAAATTGGACAGCGAAGTATTTATTTACTGAAGTTAGAGGTAAAGCTGTGTGTTTAGTTTGCGGGGAGCAGATCGCCGTGTTGAAGGACTACAATTTGAGTCGGCATTACCAGACGAAACATGCAGAGAAATATAAAAACGGCACCAGATAACAATGAACTGGGACACTTTTTCTCAAAATCACAGTTCAGTGACAGTCAATATGTTGTATCTTGCTTAATGTTTGGTGCAAAAAGACAATATTGTGATGTCTTTAAAATGCTCAGAACCTTTACACAACTATCCAACAGTATATGGAACTCAAAATGTGTTTTGAAGTGAATGTGACAGAATATGTTTACTAATATGAGTCACAAATAGTAAAAAATGTTAATATTATGTCTACCATTGTGTTGAGAAATTTGAATGAATACATTTTTGTAAGGCAACCTCATTTTTTCAGTTTATTTGGTATTTAGTTTCATTGCTTAACTTTAATGCCAGCTTGTCAAAACAGTGCTATTTACTGCTTTTTAAAAAAGAAATACAATTAATATTATGCAGAATTGAGTTCAGCCTTTTGGCCCGGCCCTCCACAATATTTAATGTTTCTTATGTGGCCCCATGGAAAAAATAATTGCCCACCCCTGCTCAAGACTCACCTTTTTTGTTTGGCTTTTAAATAATTTATCTTAGTCTTTTAATTCAGGATTGTCATTTTATATATTATCATTGTCTTTAATTTTTTTTAGCTTCTTTGTCTTTTAGTATCATCATTTTTCTTATATATTTTAGCTGCGTCGTTTTATATTATTGTCTTTTAATTTTTAGCTTCTTCTCTGTCTTTTAGTATCATAATTTTTCTTATATATTTTAGCTTCGTCTTTTTATATTATTGTCCTTTAATTTTTAGCTTCTTTTTTGTTTAGCATTATCATTTTCTTTTATATATTTTAGCTCCAGTGTTTCCTCAAGGGGGGCCTCCGCGCTGGGAGGTGTGGCTGGCCTTCTCACAGGGGGCTTCATCCCGGAGGCTCCTTAGGCCCGGCGGACCGGGGCCCTCTGCACTATGTGTAGGGTCTACCCCGGTCAGTCTGGGCTAGGGGTCTGTGTGTTGGCGCAGCTCCCTGTGGGCGTGAGCCGTCATCCCTCTCAGCGCGGATGACCTACCCTGGGTACATTTTCTCATATGGTTTCTCTGTGCCTTACCCTGTCTTTCTACTAAGATGGTTTATTAAGTTGTGTGAATGCGAGTGTTCTGTGTGTGTGCGAGTTCAGGCGTGTATGTGGATGTGTCTTGTGTTTATGTTGAGTGGGTGGAATGGGTTTTAGTTTTTCGTTGTAATTTGGATGTTTTTATTGTACAGCACTTTGAGCCGCATTTTATGTATGAAAAGTGCTCTTATAAATAAAATTTGATTGATTGATTGGAGGGTTCAAGGGGACGCCATTGCAAAAACACATTCTGAAAGACATAATTTGATTTTGGAGCACACATACATGCACACTGACAAGATTACAGGGGAATACCAGCAGAAGAGACGGAGAGACTGCCCGCCGGAGAAGGCCAGCCGTGGAATACCAGTCTTGGGGACCAGCTGGGAATCAACCATCCAGACAATGATTAATCTGGAGAGGACCTTCCCTTGGACGTAGACCCGTGCCGGGGGAAGAATGTGAGGCTGGGCTGAGATAACGCACGACTCTTTTCGACTGTGCTTGCCCAAGTACATTTTCTCATGAGATTAAGAAAAAGCCGCTCAGTACTATTTCATGAACCTCCGCCCTATTTCCTACCTACCATTCATTTCAAAAGTCCTAGATAATGTAGTCGCCACTCAACTCCACTCTCATCTCACCTGCAATAACCCTTTCAGTCCGGTTTCCGTGCACTTCACAGCACTGAATCAACTCTACTCAAGGTCACCTCTGCTCTCCTCATTGCAGCTGACTCAGATTCATTCTCCATTGTCATCCTTCTTAACCTGACTGCGGCCTTTGACACCATCTCACACACCATCCTTCTCAAAAGACTTTCTTCCATCGGCATCACCCACACCGCCCTCAACTGGTTCCATTCATACTTCAAAGACCGCACTCAGTTCATCCAGCTTAAATATTTCTCATCAAAGTCCCTCCCAGTCACCTCAGGTTTGCCCCAAGGCTCGGTCCTGGCCCCCCTATTATTTATCATATACCTCCTTCCCCTTGGCAGCATTTTCCGAAAATTCAATATCGCTTTCCATTGCTTCGCGGATGACACCCAGCTCTAGTTCTCCTGCAAACCCAGCATATCACTCCCTCCCACCTCCGTCACCTCCTGTCTATCTGAAATCAATGACTGGTTTTCTAATAATTTCATGAGGCTTAACAGCGACAAAACAGAAGTTATTCTTTTCAGTACAAAATCAATACAATCCAAAGTTGGCAGTTTTCCCATTCCTGTTGGCCCCTCCATTGTTTTCCCATCCCCTCAGGTCAAGAGTCTGGGTGTCATCCTTGACAGCACTCTATCTTTCCATAAGCATAATAACACAACCCGGTCAGCCTACTTCCATCTGCACAATATCAGTCAACACCGCCCCTCCCTTTTTCCCTCATCCACTTCTATTCTGGTCCAAGTCGAGTCAAGTCAATTTTATGTGTATAGCCCTTAATCACAGACAGTCTCAAAGGGCTTTACATAACCACAATCAACATCCACTGATCTTAACCCCCAGGAGGGCAAGGAAAAACTTAAAACCCCATTGGGGGAAAAGTGAGAAAACTTGAGAAGGGACCACAGATGGGGGGGAAACCCCCTTCCAGGATGACCAGGCTGCTTTGGATGCCAAGTGGGCAACATTTGACACATACAATGATGCTATACAATGTTAGATGAGATAATGTGAGAGTCAATTAAATGAAGTGCTGCAGGAAGATGACTTTAGTGGAGTGGGTCCTCATCCAGGACCGTAATCGCCATGGCAGCATATCCGAGGTTGAGCCTTTGATCTTGAAATAGTCAGTTTGGGGTAAATTCAGAACAGCCACTTCCAAGTGAATCACCATCACCTAATTCCCAAGCCGTGGAATTGGGAACAGAAAAAAAAGAACAGAAATAGTAAACAGGCCAACAAGTAGTTCAACGAAGTGCTGAAATATAGGGAAATCAGAAGAGGTGCTGCATGAAGACGACTTCGGCAGAGAAGGTCCCTCCCCGGTTGGTCAGTGCCGTAATCTTCATAGCAGGTCACCATCACCTAATTCCCAAGCAGGGGAAGAGGGGGCAGAAAAGAGGAGAAGCCGCAGTAAACAGGCCAACAAATAATTAAATTAGATGCTAAAGTATATAAATAAATGTCGCGCTGCAGGAAGACGACATCACTGGAACAGGTGCATGCCCAGTTTGTCAATGCCTTAAACTTCCTAGTGGGTGACCGTCACCTAATCCCCCAGCCGGGGAAAAGGGGGCAGAAAAGAGAAGATAAGAGAAAAAGCGGCAGTAAACAGGCCAACAAATAGTTCAACTAAATGCACAAGAGTATAAATGCGTCTTTAATAGTGTTTTGAACATTTCTACTGAGGTGGCGCCTCTAATACCTGAGGGTAGTACATTCCAAAGCATTGGTGCCCGAATAGAGAACGCTCTAGAACCTGTGGACTTCTTTTTGGCTCGCGGGATCACTAAAAGACCAGCATTTTGTGAGCGAAGGTTTCGGGACGGAACATATGGTACCACGAGGTCAACGAGATAGGAAGGTGCTAAGCCATGCAATATTTTATAGGCAAGTAGCAGAACTTTAAAATCACATCTCAAGTGGACCGGAAGCCAATTCAAATTGGCAAGTATCGGGGTAATATGATCAAACTTTCTCGTTCTAGTCAAGAGTCTAGCTGCTGCATTTTGAACTAACTTTTAATACTAGACATGGGGAGACCCGAGAGCAAAACGTTACAATAGTCGAGGCGAGACGTAACAAACGCATGGATTAAGATTTTTGCATCACAGGTTGATAGAATTGGGCGAATTTTAGCAATGTTACGCAGATGAACAAATGCAGTTCTAGTAATATTTTTAATGTGCATTTGAAACGACATAGTTGTGTCAAATATAAGACCGAGATTTTTTGTTGAATCCTTTTGGGCAATTTATCGATACTCATAGTGGTGTCTTTGAAAAAGGTACAGATGACGCGCTGGTCCAATGATCAGCATCTCGGTTTTATCTGAGTTAAGACGCAAAAAATTGAAAGACATTCATAGTTTAATTTCGGCAAGGCATGCCTCTAATTTATAGCAATCACACGGATTCGTTATATCCAACGGCATGTATAATTGCGTATCATCAGCATAACAATGAAAACTAATGTGATATTTCCGTATAATATCACCAAGCGGTAGCATCTAGTACCAATCCCTGCGGAACTCCGCGTGTGATCTTACAAAGATCAGAAGACGCATTGCCATGAATTACACGGTGCGTCGTCTCCGACAGATACGAATTAATCCAAGAAAGCGCTGAACCTGAAATGCCAACACAAGTTTCAAGGCGTTTTAATAATATGTTATGATCAAGTGTCAAAAGCGGCGCCAAGATCGAGTAAGAGTAATACAGTGAACCCTCGGTTATCGCGGTTAATGGGGACCTCGTAGCGGTTGCTGCTCGGGCCCTAATAATAATTTCTACAAAAACAATAGGGACCTCGCCGCCGTCGCAGCTCGGGCCCTAATAACAATTTCTAGAAAAACAATAGGGACATCGCAGCGGCCACTGCTCGGGCCCTAATAATAATAATAAAAATAATAATGATTTCCACAAAAACAATGGGGACCTCGTAGCGGTCGCTGCTCGGGCCCTAATAATAATTTCTACAAAAACAATAGGGACCTTGCCGCGGTCGCTGCTCGGGCCCCAATAATAATTTCTACACAAAGTCCATTGTGGTGACCCGCCCCCTTTTAAGTAAATTCAAAGTGGCCGACTTCCTGTAAAACCTAGCTCATTGCTCCAAGAGACTTTTTTGTAGGTCTTGGTCTTATACATAAAGTGAACCCTCGCTACTTCGCGGTTCACCTTTCGTGGGTTCAGTGCTTCGCGGGTCTAAAAAATATTCGGGGGCATTGTAGTTTCGCCGAGCGGCACGACAGGGCGCTGGAGCGGTTAGACGGCCGGCGTGCGCCGAAGAAGAGCGTGGGCGAAGAGGAGAGTGGACGAAGAAGAGCACGTTCCCCCGGACACGATCGGTGGCGACGTTTCGCGCGGTTCGGACCGTACCAGAGCTCCGGCCGGCGTGCGTGGCAGTTAAGCCGTAGAGGAGCACCTTCCTGTTAAGGATGTTTCTATCAAAACAAGCCTGAACAAATGAATCAACCAGCCAAGATTGTCTGTCATTTACGCGCGGGGCAGCCCTCGAACTCCGAGGCGAAGCCAGCGTGTTCGACTGCACACATGGTTTTTATTTGCATCAGCATAAGCAATTTGAATATGCAATACATACAGAATGGAAAACTTGACATTTGACTCCATCCCACTTGCCCACCCTCTTCCTGCCTATTCTAACGGTTTCAGCTTACAAGACACCTTTTGTTCATACTTCTGCTTATTCTAACAGCAAAAGTTCACTCTGAACTTCATTTGACCTGTGTAGTGTATTTTCACAAGGCTTAACGTGTTGAACTTATTTTATGGCCATGACGATATTGTTGCTTTAGAAATACCAAGCCTTGTGTTGGACCTCCCTAAATGCAGAAGTTACAGCCTTAAGAGGCCTCGGGCCCCAACATTATCTACGAAGGGTTAAAGAGGTCATCAACACCCCAAGGGAGGTGTTTACAGAAAAGGGTTCTGGCGTTGGGGAGTCACATTCGCGAGGAGGCCGTACCTGGCACCCGTAGCTGTCGAAAGTTTAATTAGAGGCCAGAAAGATACGAATGCATGTGCAACAAAGGGGGCCTGTAAGATTAGTTATAGTTTGAAACTTGCTAAGATGACAAACTAAACAACAAAACTAACAGATGAACATACAAACTTAAATTTCTTTAACATATCCCACCTGTTTATCAAGTTTCAAATCTCATCATCAAAGGCTGTCGCTTGAGGGGGGAGAAAAACTACCCAAAAACTCAAAAATTCTTGGAGAAAAGGGTAGAAACCCATGCCCCGAACGAGAAGCCCAAAAAAATAATAACAATTAAAAGATAATAAAGCAAAGCTAATGCAGTTTTTGGTCCAATACATGTATGTACAAAATAAACCCGGAACATCAAACATTCACAACTGCAACTCTTTTCTGTGATGCAAGTTACATGAATCAGTGACCTTGAGCGTTTTTTCAGAGGCTGCAGGTTTTATTTGATGTGCGTGTAGTCAGCAGTCTGCGCCTGTGCAACTCATCTGCGTTTGACGTTGTCCTGGTCTCGAGGTTGTGCGCTGACCAGGCACAGCCCTGCAAGGAAGTAGATGATGCATCTGGTCGACAGGGCAGTGCCCAGTTGCTGTTCGGCGGCTTGCTCCATCCTTCCGAGAGGGGTGTGTTTGCCACGGAAAACCCTCTTTCCAACTGTGGTCTTTTGTTGGTACATTGGAGTGTACGTGGTGGAGATCCTCTCCAAGGGACTTGCGTCGCTCAGCCTTCAGCAGGGACCGGAGAAGCTTGCCACTGCGACTGATGGTTCCAGCCGCCACGCCCCTCGACCTTTGCTGCCGTCGGGGTCACTGCAATCACCTGATGAGGGCCGTCCCAGCGTTCACTGTCCCAACGAGGTCGTTTCAGCACCTTGAGGAAGAGTTGGTCTCCCACATGGACGTGGTTTATCTGTGGATCAAAACACACTGGCCAGTAATTGTGGTCAAACATGTCTTTCATGTGGACTGGGACAGATGTGCCAGTCGCTGGTGGTTCTGATGAACCTGAGAGTCTATGTGTGAGGCCATATAGGATAAAAAGGGGATAGTGTCCTTCCTTCGGCTGGCACTATCCTCATTGCTGTGATTGAAACACAGTCTGGCCATTGTCTCTTTTTTTTTTCTTTGTCTTGATAAGTCAGTTCCATTCGTGCGTTCCACAAGTCCTGCAGACTGTATGCAAAATGACGCTTTGAGTCAATTTTGCAACAACTGTCCCACTTGTTACAAACATTATTCACAAAATGCATCATTTTCACTTTAAATCACTCTTGAAATTCCAAATGTCAGGATAATTCGATTACACAACACTTTTTCCAACTGTTTTAACATCATCATGTGTTGTTGGAAACAACGTAATCCATTTTGAAAACACATTAATTATAACCAAACAATATTGCAACCCAAACAACTAACACTTTGTCTAAAAAAAAGTTTTTTGTTGAAAAGTCTATATGTGGGAACAATTTCCTCAGCAATGTTTGCACCTTTTTTCTCCCAATGTGTGCATTCAATTAGTGGTGTATTTTTCCCTGGCGTGAGATCAAATTGTCAAGTTGATTTGCTGCGTGTGTGTGTGTGTGTGTGTGTGTGTGTGTGTGCATTACCCCTTGCTGCATTGTCAGCGAGGCAGTATTCAATTGTAATCGTTTCATTTTCTGTTCAGAAAATTTTGCATTTACAAATACTTATTTAGACGTGCTTTATGCACAACTTTTCTTTCATCTTTTGTGATTTTTTTAAAACGCCGTTTGCCCAATGTCGACAGAACACATAAACATATATCTTGGCAGTCAGTCCAAATTGTAAAATGTTTTTTAGAAAACATCTTACAATTCTGGATCAGCACAGAAGTTTCTGCTGCTTGTCCTGCACATACAGATTTTAATATCCCTTGAAACAAAATGCTTTGTTAAAAAAAAAATTCCCACCCCTTTGCGGCCGTCAAAAAACTGTCTCTCCAGTCGGGAGAAAGGTGTCCAAGAGGTCAGGTCGCTGTTTGGTGGTAATTTGGACTCGGCTTCCACAGTCGTGTGGTGTGCCTTCTACTGGTGCGGGAAAAAGTGACGCTGGGCTGAGCGCACCTTATCAGTGTAATGTGACAATTAGGTCGCCGTGCAATGTGAATGTGGTGGGTGAAGGCTGCTTGATCCAATTGTTGTGACTAATATGCAAGTGATTTCATGAGCCCTGCGCGTCTGCAGCCACACAAGGTCATGAAACCATTTTTTGCAGTCACTGTTTGCTCAAATGGCTCATAGTAATTTGGTAGTGCTAATACATCTTAATCAATGAGTTCACACTTGACAAGTTCAAAAGCTTGTCAACCTCAAGTGTTCAAACATTTTTTTTTTCCTCAAATGTCATTGGCTTGTCATAAATGATGTCCAGCAATAGTCGTGTGATTTCTAAGTACTTTGCAATCCATGCCTGGCAATAATTGCGTACACCTATAAGGGACATCATTTACTTCTTTGTTATTGGTTTTAGGGCTCGGGCAACGCCTTCTTTTTGCTTGTCACCAAAAATGCGCCCCTTTTCAGTCAAAATGCGGCCTAAATATGTGACTTCCTTTTTTAACAGCTGCATCTCATCGGTTCAGTTTGATGACGCATTAAGTAATTCTCGAGGTCAAACATATGTTTAATATCTTCCTCAATGTCCTCACTGTTGTCACTGTCAGAGGGGGAATCCAGAGGTTTGGACATCAACTCGCAGTCCGAAGCCCCACTGGGGTCCCGGCCTAGTCATTCATTTTCCCAATCGTACACTTCCTTAAAACAAGTTCTCAAACCCTTCATTCATTATGTAAATTACTCGTCTTCTCCTTGGCCGCCCTCGTGTGCAAGCCTATCCTAGACGCTCACAGCAGAAAAAGAAGGGAGGGGGGGGGCCTCACTGTTCATACGCCAATCACGCGGTCCCCAGGCAACCAAGCTGCCAGGGGTTACGCCCCCTACCAAAGGCTCCAGTTTACTGGCCACTCCTCCCTGCCAATTTACGAGCAGGCAATCTCAAGCCAATGGCAACAGCTCCTTCCCCCTAAACTTTCCGCTCGTTCCAATTCACTTACGCTTTCCTTCTGGCATCTGCCCAACCTACTTTACCTCTCAGTCATCTCCAACCCCCTCTTAACTTTCCGCTCATCCTATTTCACTTACGCTTTTCCTTCTCAACCTACCTTGCCTCTCAGTTAGAGAACCAAATTCTGCCCCCGCACCTCAGGTTTGACACCACTTAAAATTCAAAATCAGGAAACACCTATGCTTTTGCAAAGATTCCTCATGTTCACTTTCAAAACCTTCATTCCATCTTTCATAACACCTACTTCTCTCTTTCAATTCATGCAACCAACTCAGTGTCTTACATCCCTCAACCACATAGGTTCTCATTCTGTTACTCTATACAGTTTTCCACTTGCAAATCTGCCTATGACACCTTTCTCACTTGCCCTATCATTTGGACTTCATCAATCCTTTCTATGGAACATTAATTGTTCCTTTCCCTTTTCTACACATTCTTTTTCTTTCTTTACACATTCCTTTTCTTTTCTTATTAACTTCCAATCTCTACACTGCAAAGTTTCCCTGGACTTTACTATACTACCCAATACCCCAATTTTAGAAAATTGGACCAGTTTGTCAACACCTAGGGTGTTCTAAAAACTGGTTTCTCATCAGTAGGACAGCAACTCAATTTTCCTGTTGTGGCAATTCTCACTTCAACTTTTTCAGGTGGAGATTTCTTGTCTATTACATCCACAACAGTCTGCTGTTTATAATCCTACTGTATTACATGGGATAAAATACCAAGTGGTATTAGTAATCCCCAATCGCACACACTCCAGCTCACTGACTCAACCCCCACCCTTTCTCTTCTTTGTTCTCACACACACACATAGTCAGACTCAGACATATACACGGGCCCACAAAACAACACACACAGTTCTCAACATTGAACAGCTACAAACGAGAAGCTAATCAATATTTTTCAATTTCAACTAACCTACATTTTTCCTTTATTTCAAATTCGGAAAGTTGACAGTTAACTTCCTTCATCAATTCTGCCGCCATTTCTGACAGTCTTAATTGTTATGGTGTCTAGTTATGGTTCCTCAGTGTTGAGAAAAATTCAAATTGCCTGACTTTGGGTTGAATACCAAGCTTCTACTCCCAATTTGGAGCGGGTATTCCTGGGTGTTTTTACTCACAACCCTCGGTCAGTTTTAGATTTCTCAAACGTTGGACATTCATACAATACACATACACACTCACAGATTGATCAGTTCTGTGTCTGTGAAAATAGATAAACTATTTTCGTCTTCTATAAATAACAAACGTTGTACTATCACTTCCAAATATAGTAATAATTACATCTGTACTCTACCAGAAATAAGGACCCCTAAATCTGTCTTCCAGAAAAAACAACAGTTAATTCTGTACTATCCGAGCAGATATAATCAACTACACTTGTACTCTCTACCAGACAAGGAATGCCTTAATCTGCCTTCCAGAATAAACAACAGTTAATTCTGTACTGTCCGAGTCTTCCAACAAGTCTTCCAAAATAGCAAAGTTAAATCTGTATTTCTTCCAGAAAATAGCTAAGCTAAGATGTACTATCTCTTCGGGTAAAGGAACTCCCTGAAACCCTACTATCCTTCAAAAACCCAAAAAAGTTTTTTACTATCTGTTGTATACAACCACTGACCTGTGACAATCTCTCCGCTGGTCGAGACACTCGCGGTTCATGGATGAAGTCTGTGTTCTCTCCGGTGGAGGATGGCCGAGGACCGGCCTCCTGGAAGAGAGGACTTTTCACGATGGCGCCGTTTTCAGTCGTCGTCAATCGTCCACCGCAGATCACACGTTTTCATCCGGCATTCGAAGGACCAAGTAATGTTAAGGATGTTTCTATCAAAACAAGCCTGAACAAATGAATCAACCAGCCAAGATTGTCTGTCATTTCCGCGCGGGGCAGCCCTCGAACTCCGAGGCGAAGCCAGCGTGTTCGACTGCACACATGGTTTTTATTTGCATCAGCATAAGCAATTTGAATATGCAATACATACAGAATGGAAAACTTGACATTTGACTCCATCCCACTTGCCCACCCTCTTCCTGCCTATTCTAACGGTTTCAGCTTACAAGACACCTTTTGTTCATACTTCTGCTTATTCTAACAGCAAAAGGGAGCATGTTCACTCTGAACTTCATTTGACCTGTGTAGTGTATTTTCACAAGGCTTAACATGTTGAACTTATTTTATGGCCATGACGATATTGTTGCTTTAGAAATACCAAGCCTTGTGTTGGACCTCCCTAAATGCATAAGTTACAGCCTTAAGAGGCCTCGGGCCCCAACATTATCTACGAAGGGTTAAAGAGGTCATCAACACCCCAAGGGAGGTGTTTACAGAAAAGGGTTCTGGCGTTGGGGAGTCACATTCGCGATGAGGCCGTACCTGGCACCCGTAGCTGTCGAAGGTTTAATTAGAGGCCAGAAAGATACGAATGCATGTGCAACAAAGGGGGCCTGTAAGATTAGTTATAGTTTGAAACTTGCTAAGATGACAAACTAAACAACAAAACTAACAGATGAACATACAAACTTAAATTTCTTTAACACTTCCCCGGGCACGGGCGGTGCCAAGCGGCCCCTAAGTTTAACCAAATGGAAGCTCCGGAGGAGGAGGGCATGCTCGCGTCACAGTAAGCCGAAGAGGAGCACCTTCCCCGGGCACGGGCGGTTCCAAGCGGCCCCGAAGTTTAACCGAATGGAAGCTCCGGAGGAGGAGGGCATGCTCGCGTCACAGTAAGCCGAAGAGGAGCACCTTCCCCGGGCACGGGCGGTTCCAAGCGGCCCCTACGTTTAACTGAATGGAAGCTCCGGAGGAGGAGGGCATGCTCGCGTCACAGTAAGCCGAAGAGGAGCACCTTCCCCGGGCACGGGCGGTGCCAAGCGGCCCCTAAGTTTAACCGAATGGAAGTTCCGGAGGAGGTCGGGCGTGTGTCACAGTTAAGCCGAATTGGAGCACCTCTTGCGCCCGGGCACGAGCGGAGCGCGAGGCTGTCCGTTATGAAAGAATAAATAAATAAAGAATGCCACCTTTTTTTCACAGGGCACACCGGACGGCGTACCATCAGGTTAAAGTCGGAGTAATTAAATAAATACAAAAAGAATGGCTGGGGAATAAAAAAATAATACGTTTTAATAATAATTTGGTTTTTTTGTTATAACATGAATTTCACTCTCTCTCTCTCCCCGTATATATATATATATATATAAATATAAATATTTATATATTTATTATATATATTGTATATTTTTTTAAGCATTTTTGAAGATGCGCCGCTACTTCGCGGATTTTCAGTTTTTGCGGGTGGTCTCGGTCCCCATTAACCGCGATAACCGAGGGTTCACTGTACTCCATAAAATTTACAAAAAGCGAGGTGAAACACTCAACCAGGGCTGCTTTTTTGAACATTTCTCGAGGGCCATGGCGAGCCATTTCAAAAAAGCTGCAAACTAACGTATAAAATATTGATAAATTTGCTCTGCCTGATGTGTGTGTCAAGTTTCACGAGTTGTCGTTCATATTTAGAACCTCATAATCAGCGTTGTTTTATTGCCGAACCGTGCAATGCCACTCCCACAACTTTTCACGAAAAAGGATGAATTTCGTATTGTGACATCCTCATGGCCGAAACAGTCCTCCGAGCATATATGAGGGCGACCTTGTTGAGTTGCACGGAGAAAAACATCCAAGAAAATAACTTGTATTAGCTTTTACCAGTTGGTGGCGCTACTACTACGATTAAAAATAAGTTGGTAGATGTCTTCAGGGCTGAAGTATCCTCAAATGTGTACAACTTCGAGAAGATAGGATCATCTGAGTCATGTTGCCGGAGCTTTTGTTGCCACAAAGTACAATCGGACTTTCCAGCACCGTAATAGCCACGCCTTTTGCCAAAACGTCACAAATTCGGCAGAGAGTAAGATCATTGTCTTGAGTCTTTTCTGACTAATTTTCAGTCGGATTCGTCAAAAGGGCACCGTGCAGTACGTGAAAATTAAAATAAAAACAAATTTTTGATTCCACTTGGCGGCGCTGTGTGTATAACAAAATAATAACATTAAGATGTCTTCAGGTCGGGACATTTTATTTACAGGTGAAGGTTTGGATTTTTAGGAGCATGTGCAGGGGAGTTATTAAGCATTCATTTATTTGTATTAGGTTCATTTTGTCTTCTTATTATTGATATTTGACTGATTCATTAAAAGCAGACAATTATGTTTTAGGTAATTTTTTTACCTGACATGTTTCGGCGAGTCTTTCGCCTTCTTCAGAGTGTCGCATGATGGTGTCTTGAGACCCGTCTTTATCAGCTGATGTTCCATGAGGGTGTGACTTACCTGTCAAAAAAATTAAAAATCAGAGCAGTAAAAGAATAAGCACAACATGAACATTACAAATCAGCAATCACTGACCACTGCAAAAGGGAAAACCACATCATGGACCGGGAGAAGGGCAGGGTCATCCGCACCGAAGAGAACAAACAACAGCGCTGGATCAGAGAGGCCATTGAGATCTGCAAGCGAGGCATAAAAACCATGAACAGAGACAAGGGAGCCTTTATCCTCTCGACCACCTGGAGCAGCATCTTGGCGGAGTGAACGGACAGCGGGGGGTGTGACTTGCCTTCATTCTTGTGACAGGTAAGTCACGCCCTCATTGAACATCAGCTGATAAAGACGGGTCACAATACACCATCATGTGACACTCTGAAGAAGGCGAAAGACTTTCGTATTGTGACATCCTCAAGGCCTAAACACTCATCCGAGCAAATATAAGGTAGATTTTGTGAACCTGCCCGGAGAAAAACATCAACGAAAATAATTTGTATTTGTTTTAACCAGTTGGTGGCGCTACCACTGCGATCAAAAATAAGTTGGCAGCCGTCTTCAGGGCCTGAATATCCTCAAATGTGAAAAATTTCGAGAAGATGGATCATCTGAATCATTTTGCAGGAACTTTTGTTGCCACGGAGAATAATCAGACTCTGCGGCACCGCAATAGCCACGCCCTTCGAAGGAAAGTCACAAAAATAGGGATAGCGTAAGATCAATGTCTTGAGTCTTTTCTAGCCAATTTTCAATCGGATTCGTTAAAAGGGCACCGTGCAGTACGTCAAAATGTAAAAAATGATATTGATTGGCGCAAGGTGTATAACAGAATATAAACATATAGATGTCTTCAGGTACCGACTCTTTATGTACATGTGAAGTTTTGGATTTTTAGCAGCATGTGCATGAGAGTTATTAAGCATTTTGTCCATTGCGGCGAAGGAAATCTTAAGTGAAAACTTTGAAGCCCCGCCCCCGTCATATAGTATTTCGGAAACAAAAGATTTTAGCCCCAGTGTTTGTCCCAGGTCTTAAGATGCTACAGACAGAATTTTAAGGCAATCAGATGAAGCCTTTAGGATCAGGGTGCAAAAGAATGACCCCTGTAAACATGCAAAAAAGGGCAAAAGTCGGACTTTCAAAAATTCATAACTCACTTCCTGTTCATATTAGACGTTAAAATATCAAATTTTTCGCCATGCCCGATGAGACTGCCAAGTTTGGTGAGTTTTTGTGCATGTTTCGGGGGTCAAAAATGCGATCGAACAATCGGAAAAATAATAATAATAATAATTTCAACAAAAACAATAGCGACTTCGCAGCGGTCGCTGCTCAGGCCCTAATAATAATAATAATAATAATAATAAAAGTAATAATATTTTCTACAAAAACATTAGGGACTTCGCAGCCGTCGCAGCTCGGGCCCTAATAACAATTTCTAGAAAAACGATAGGGACCTCGCAGCGGTCACTGCTCGGGCCCTAATAATAATAATAATAATAATTTCCACAAAAACAATGGGGACCTCGTAGCGGTTGCTGCTCGGGCCCTAATAATAATTTCTACATAAACAATAGGGACCTCGCCGCGGTCGCTGCTCGGGCCCCAATAATAATTTCTACACAAAGTCCATTGTGGTGACCCGCCCCTTTTAAGTAAATTCAAAATGGCCGACTTCCTGTAAAACCTAGCTCATTGCTCCAAGAGACTTTTTTGTAGGTCTTGGTCTTATACATACAGTGAACCCTCGCTACTTCGCGGTTCACCTTTCGCGGGTTCAGTTCTTCGCGGGTCTAAAAAATATTCGGGGGCATTGTAGTTTCGCCGAGCGGCACGACGGGCGCTGGAGCGGTTAGACGGCCGGCGTGCGCCGAAGAAGAGCGTGGGCGAAGAGGAGAGTGGACGAAGAAGAGCACGTTCCCCCGGACACGATCGGTGGCGACGTTTCGCGCGGTTCGGACCGTACCAGGGCTCCGGCCGGCGTGCGTGGCAGTTAAGCCGTAGAGGAGCACCGTCCCCGGGCACGGGCGGTGCCAAGCGGCCCCTAAGTTTAACCGAATGGAAGCTCTGGAGGAGGAGGGCATGCTCGCGTCACAGTAAGCCGAAGAGGAGCACCTTCGCCGGGCACGGGCGGTTCCAAGCGGCCCCTAAGTTTAACCGAATGGAAGCTCCGGAGGAGGCGGGCATGCTCGCGTCACAGTAAGCCGAAGAGGAGCACCTTCCCCGGGAACGGGCGGTGCCAAGCGGCCCCTAAGTTTAACCGAATGGAAGCTCCGGGGGAGGAGGGCGGGCGTGTGTCACAGTTAAGCCGAATTGGAACACCTCTTCCGCCCGGGCACGAACGGAGCGCGAAGCTGTCAGTTATGAATGAATAAATGAATAAATAAATAAATAAATAAAGAATGCCACCTTTCATTTCACAGGGAACACCGGACGGCGTACCAGCAGGTAAAAGTCGGAGTAATTAAATAAATACAAAAAGAATGGCTGGGGAATAAAAAAATAATACGTTTTAATAATAATTTGTTTTTTTTGTTATAACATGAATTTCACTCTCTCTCTCTCTCTCTCTCCCCGTATATATATATACATATATATATATATATATATACATATATATATATATATATATATACATATATATATATATATATATTTATTATATATATATTGTATTTTCTTTTAAGCATTTTTGAAGGTGCGCCGCTACTTCGCGGATTTTCAGTTTCCGCGGGTGGTCTCGGTCCCCATTAACCGCGATAACCGAGGGTTCACTGTACTCCATAAAATTTACAAAAAGCGAGGTGAAACACTCAACCAGGGCTGCTTTTTTGAACATTTCTCGAGGGCCATGGCGAGCCATTTCAAAAAAGCTGCACAACTAACGTATAAAATATTGATAAATTTGCTCTGCCTGATGTGTGTGTCAAGTTTCACGAGTTGTCGTTCATATTTAGAACCTCATAATCAGCGTTGTTTTATTGCCAAAAAGTGCAATGCCACTCCCACAACTTTTCACGAAAAAGGATGAATTTCGTATTGTGACATCCTCATGGCCGAAACAGTCCTCCGAGCATATATGAGGGCGACCTTGTTGAGTTGCACGGAGAAAAACATCCAAGAAAATAACTTGTATTAGCTTTTACCAGTTGGTGGCGCTACTACTACGATGAAAAATAAGTTGGTAGATGTCTTCAGGGCTGAAGTATCCTCAAATGTGTACAACTTCGAGAAGATAGGATCATCTGAGTCATGTTGCCGGAGCTTTTGTTGCCACAAAGTACAATCGGACTTTTCAGCACCGTAATTGCCACGCCTTTTGCCAAAACGTCACAAAACTCGGCAGAGAGTAAGATCATTGTCTTGAGTCTTTTCTGACTAATTTTCAGTCGGATTCGTCAAAAGGGCACCGTGCAGTACGTGAAAATTAAAATAAAAACAAATTTTTGATTCCACTTGGCGGCGCTGTGTGTATAACAAAATAATAACATTAAGATGTCTTCAGGTCGGGACATTTTATTTACAGGTGAATGTTTGGATTTTTAGGAGCATGTGCAGGGGAGTTATTAAGCATTCATTTATTTGTATTAGGTTCATTTTGTCTTCTTATTATTGATATTTGACAGATTCATTAAAAGCAGACAATTATGTTTTCGGTAAAATTTTTTACCTGACATGTTTCGGCGAGTCTTTCGCCTTCTTCAGAGTGTCGCATGATGGTGTCTTGAGACCCGTCTTTATCAGCTGATGTTCCATGAGGGTGTGACTTACCTGTCAAAAAAATGAAAAATCGGAGCAGTAAAAGAACAAGCACAACATGAACATTACAAATCAGCAATCACTGACCACTGCAAAAGGGAAAACCACATCATGGACCGGGAGAAGGGCAGGGTCATCGGCACCGAAGAGAACAAACAACAGCGCTGGATCAGAGAGGCCATTGAGATCTGCAAGCGAGGCATAAAAACCATGAACAGAGACAAGGGAGCCTTCATCCTCTCTACCACCTGGAGCAGCATCTTGGCGGAGTTAACGGACAGCGGGGGGCGTGACTTGCCTTCATTCTTGTGACAGGTAAGTCACGCCCTCATGGAACATCAGCTGATAAAGACGGGCCACAAGACACCATCATGTGACACTCTGAAGAAGGCGAAAGACTTTCGTATTGTGACATCCTCAAGGCCTAAACACTCATCCGAGCAAATATAAGGTAGATTTTGTTAACCTGCCCGGAGAAAAACATCAACGAAAATAATTTGTATTTGTTTTAACCAGTTGGTGGCGCTACCACTGCGATCAAAAATAAGTTGGCAGCCGTCTTCAGGGCCTGAATATCCTCAAATGTGAAAAATTTCGAGAAGATGGATCATCTGAATCATTTTGCAGGAACTTTTGTTGCCACGGAGAATAATCAGACTCTGCGGCACCGTAATAGCCACGCCCTTCGAAGGAAAGTCACAAAAATAGGGATAGAGTAAGATCAATGTCTTGAGTCTTTTCTAGCCAATTTTCAATCGGATTCGTTAAAAGGGCACCGTGCAGTACGTCAAAATGTAAAAAATGATATTTATTGGCGCAAGGTGTATAACTGAATATAAACATATAGATGTCTTCAGGTACCGACTCTTTATGTACATGTGAAGTTTTGGATTTTTAGCAGCATGTGCAAGAGAGTTATTAAGCATTTTGTCCATTGCGGCGAAGGAAATCTTAAGTGAAAACTTCGAAGCCCCGCCCCCGTCATATTGTATTTCGGAAACAAAAAGTTTTAGCCCCAGTGTTTGTCCCAGGTCTTAAGATGCTACAGACAGAATTTTAAGGCAATCAGATGAAGCCTTTAGGATCAGGGTGCAAAAGAATGACCCCTGTAAACATGCAAAAAAGGGCAAAAGTCGGACTTTCAAAAATTCATAACTCACTTCCTGTTCATATTAGACGTTTAAAATATCAAATTTCTCGCCATGCCCGATGAGACTGCCAAGTTTGGTGAGTTTTTGTGCATGTTTCGGGGGTCAAAAATGCAATCGAACAATCGGAAAAATAATAATAATAATAATTTCTACAAAAACAACAGGGACTTCGCAGCGGTCGCTGCTCAGGCCCTAATAATAATAATAATAATAATAATAAAAGTAATAATATTTTCTACAAAAACAATAGGGACCTCGCAGCCGTCGCAGCTCGGGCCCTAATAACAATTTCTAGAAAAACAATAGGGACCTCGCAGCGGTCACTGCTCGGGCCCTAATAATAATAATAATAATAATTTCTACAAAAACAATAGGGACCTCGCCGCGGTCGCTGCTCGGGCCCCAATTATAATTTCTACACAAAGTCCATTGTGGTGACCCGCCCCCTTTTAAGTAAATTCAAAATGGCCGACTTCCTGTAAAACCTAGCTCATTGCTCCAAGAGACTTTTTTGTAGGTCTTGGTCTTATACATACAGTGAACCCTCGCTACTTGGCGGTTCACCTTTCGCGGGTTCAGTGCTTCGCGGGTCTAAAAAATATTCGGGGGCATTGTAGTTTCGCCGAGCGGCACGACGGGGCGCTGGAGCGGTTAGACGGCCGGTGTGCGCCGAAGAAGAGCGTGGGCGAAGAGGAGAGTGGACGAAGAAGAGCACGTTCCCCCGGACACGATCGGTGGCGACGTTTCGCGCGGTTCGGACAGTACCAGAGCTCCGGCCGGCGTGCGTGGCAGTTAAGCCGTAGAGGAGAACCTTCCCCGGGCACGGGCGGTGCCAAGCGGCCCCTAAGTTTAACCGAATGGAAGCTCCGGAGGAGGAGGGCATGCTCGCGTCACAGTAAGCCGAAGAGGAGCACCTTCCCCGGGCACGGGCGATTCCAAGCGGCCCCTAAGTTTAACCGAATGGAAGCTCCGGAGGAGGAGGGCATGCTTGCGTCACAGTAAGCCGAAGAGGAGCACCTTCCCCGGGCACGGGCGGTGCCAAGCGGCCCCTAAGTTTAACCGAATGGAAGCTCCGGGGGAGGAGGGCGGGTGTGTGTCACAGTTAAGCCGAATTGGAGCACCTCTTCCGCCCGGGCACGAGCGGAGCGCGAAGCTGTCAGTTATGAATGTATAAAAGAATAAATAAATAAATGAATAAAGAATGCCACCTTTCATTTCACAGGGCACACCGGACGGCGTACCAGCAGATAAAAGTCGGAGTAATTAAATAAATACAAAAAGAATGGCTGGGGAATAAAAAAATAATACGTTTTAATAATAATTTGGTTTTTTTGTTATAACATGAATTTCACTCTCTCTCTCCCCGTATATATATATATATATATATATATATATATATATATATATATATATATATATATATATATATATATATATATATATATATATATATATATATATATTTATATATTTATTATATATATTGTATATTTTTTTAAGCATTTTTGAAGGTGCGCCGCTACTTCGCGGATTTTCAGTTTTCGCGGGTGGTCTCTGTCCCCATTAACCGCGATTACCGAGGGTTCACTGTACTCCATAAAATTTACAAAAAGCGAGGTGAAACACTCAACCAGGGCTGCTTTTTTTAACATTTCTCGAGGGCCATGGCGAGCCATTTCAAAAAAGCTGCACAACTAACGTATAAAATATTGATAAATTTGCTCGGCCTGATGTGTGTGTAAAGTTTCACGAGTTGTCGTTCATATTTAGAACCTCATAATCAGCGTTGTTTTATTGCCGAACAGTGCAATGCCACTCCCACAACTTTACACGAAAAAGGACGAATTTCGTATTGTGACATCCTCATGGCCGAAACAGTCATCCGAGCATATATGAGGGCGACCTTGTTGAGTTGCACGGAGAAAAACATCCAAGAAAATAACTTGTATTAGCTTTTACCAGTTGGTGGCGCTACTACTACGATGAAAAATAAGTTGGTAGATGTCTTCAGGGCTGAAGTATCCTCAAATGTGTACAACTTCGAGAAGATAGGATCATCTGAGTCATGTTGCCGGAGCTTTTGTTGCCACAGAGTACAATCTGACTTTTCAGCACCGTAATAGCCACGCCTTTTGCCAAAACGTCACAAAATTCGGCAGAGAGAAAGATCATTGTCTTGAGTCTTTTCTGACTAATTTTCAGTCGGATTTGTCAAAAGGGCACCGTGCAGGATGTGAAAATTAAAATAAAAACACATTTTTGATTCCACTTGGCGGCGCTGTGTGTATAACAAAATAATAACATTAAGATGTCTTCAGGTCGGGACGTTTTATTTACAGGTGAAGGTTTGGATTTTCAGGAGCATGTGCAGGGGAGTTATTAAGCATTCATTTATTTGTATTAGGTTCATTTTGTCTTCTTATTATTGATATTTGACTGATTCATTAAAAGCAGACAATTATGTTTAAGGTTAATTTTTTACCTGACATGTTTCGGCGAGTCTTTCGCCTTCTTCAGAGTGTCGCATGATGGTGTCTTGAGACCCGTCTTTATCAGCTGATGTTCCATGAGGGTGTGACTTACCTGTCAAAAAAATGAAAAATCAGAGCAGTAAAAGAACAAGCACAACATGAACATTACAAATCAGCAATCACTGACCACTGCAAAAGGGAAAACCACATCATGGACCGGGAGAAGGGCAGGGTCATCCGCACCGAAGAGAACAAACAACAGCGCTGGATCAGAGAGGCCATTGAGATCTGCAAGCGAGGCATAAAAACCATGAACAGAGACAAGGGAGCCTTCATCCTCTCTACCACCTAGAGAAGCATCTTGGCGGAGTGAACGGACAGCGGGGGGTGTGACTTGCCTTCATTCTTGTGACAGGTAAGTCACGCCCTCATGGAACATCAGCTGATAAAGACGGGTCACAAGACACCATCATGTGACACTCTGAAGAAGGCGAAAGACTTTCGTATTGTGACATCCTCAAGGCCTAAACACTCATCCGAGCAAATATAAGGTAGATTTTGTGAACCTGCCCGGAGAAAAACATCAACGAAAATAATTTGTATTTGTTTTAACCAGTTGGTGGCGCTACCACTGCGATCAAAAATAAGTTGGCAGCCGTCTTCAGGGCCTGAATATCCTCAAATGTGAAAAATTTCGAGAAGATGGATCATCTGAATCATTTTGCAGGAACTTTTGTTGCCACGGAGAATAATCAGACTCTGCGGCACCGCAATAGCCACGCCCTTCGAAGGAAAGTCACAAAAATAGGGATAGAGTAAGATCAATGTCTTGAGTCTTTTCTAGCCAATTTTCAATCGGATTCGTTAAAAGGGCACCGTGCAGTACGTCAAAATGTAAAAAATGTTATTGATTGGCGCAAGGTGTATAACAGAATATAAACATATAGATGTCTTCAGGTACCGACTCTTTATGTACATGTGAAGTTTTGGATTTTTAGCAGCATGTGCAGGAGAGTTATTAAGCATTTTGTCCATTGCGGCGAAGGAAATCTTAAGTGAAAACTTTGAAGCCCCGCCCCCGTCATATAGTATTTCGGAAACAAAAGATTTTAGCCCCAGTGTTTGTCCCAGGTCTTAAGATGCTACAGACAGAATTTTAAGGCAATCAGATGAAGCCTTTAGGATCAGGGTGCAAAAGAATGACCCCTGTAAACATGCAAAAAAGGGCAAAAGTCGGACTTTCAAAAATTCATAACTCACTTCCTGTTCATATTAGACGTTAAAATATCAAATTTCTCGCCATGCCCGATGAGACTGCCAAGTTTGGTGAGTTTTTGTGCATGTTTCGGGGTCAAAAATGCGATCGTACAATCGGAAAAATAATAATAATAATAATTTCTACAAAAACAACAGGGACTTCGCAGCGGTCGCTGCTCAGGCCCTAATAATAATAATAATAATAATAATAAAAGTAATGATATTTTCTACAAAAACAATAGGGACCTCGCAGCCGTCGCAGCTCGGGCCCTAATAACAATTTCTAGAAAAACAATAGGGACCTCGCAGCGGTCACTGCTCGGGCCCTAATAATAATAATAATAATAATTTCCACAAAAACAATGGGGACCTCGTAGCGGTCGCTGCTCGGGCCCTAATAATAATTTCTACATAAACAATAGGGACCTCGCCGCGGTCGCTGCTCGGGCCCCAATAATAATTTCTACACAAAGTCCATTGTGGTGACCCGCCCCTTTTAAGTAAATTCAAAATGGCCGACTTCCTGTAAAACCTAGCTCATTGCTTCAAGAGACTTTTTTGTAGGTCTTGGTCTTATACATACAGTGAACCCTCGCTACTTCGCGGTTCACCTTTCGCGGGTTCAGTGCTTCGCGGGTATAAAAAATATTCGGGGGCATTGTAGTTTCGCCGAGCGGCACGACGGGCGCTGGAGCGGTTAGACGGCCGGCGTGCGCCGGAGAAGAGCGTGGGCGAAGAGGAGAGTGGACGAAGAAGAGCACGTTCCCCCGGACACGATCGGTGGCGACGTTTCGCGCGGTTCGGACCGTACCAAGGCTCCGGCCGGCGTGCGTGGCAGTTAAGCCGTAGAGGAGCACCGTCCCCGGGCACGGGCGGTGCCAAGCGGCCCCTAAGTTTAACCGAATGGAAGCTCCGGAGGAGGAGGGCATGCTCGCGTCACAGTAAGCCGAAGAGGAGCACCTTCCCCAGGCACGGGCGGTTCCAAGCGGCCCCTAAGTTTAACCAAATGGAAGCTCCGGAGGAGGAGGGCATGCTCGCGTCACAGTAAGCCGAAGAGGAGCACCTTTGCCGGGCACGGGCGGTTCCAAGCGGCCCCTAAGTTTAACCGAATGGAAGCTCCGGAGGAGGCGGGCATGCTCGCGTCACAGTAAGCCGAAGAGGAGCACCTTCCCCGGGCACGGGCGGTGCCAAGCGGCCCCTAAGTTTAACCGAATGGAAGCATCCGGGGGAGGAGGGCGGGCGTGTGTCACAGTTAAGCCGAATTGGAACACCTCTTCCGCCCGGACACGAACGGAGCGCGAAGCTGTCAGTTATGAATGAATAAATGAATAAATAAATAAATAATTAAAGAATGCCACCTTTCATTTCACAGGGAACACCGGACGGCGTACCAGCTGGTAAAAGTCGGAGTAATTAAATAAATACAAAAAGAATGGCTGGGGAATAAAAAAATAATACGTTTTAATAATAATTTGGTTTTTTTGTTATAACATGAATTTCACTCTCTCTCTCTCTCTCTCCCCGTATATATATATATATATATATATATATATTTATTATATATATTGTATTTTCTTTTAAGCATTTTTGAAGGTGCGCCGCTACTTCGCGGATTTTCAGTTTCCGCGGGTGGTCTCGGTCCCCATTAACCGCGATAACCGAGGGTTCACTGTACTCCATAAAATTTACAAAAAGCGAGGTGAAACACTCAACCAGGGCTGCTTTTTTGAACATTTCTCGAGGGCCATGGCGAGCCATTTCAAAAAAGCTGCACAACTAACGTATAAAATATTGATAAATTTGCTCTGCCTGATGTGTGTGTCAAGTTTCACGAGTTGTCGTTCATATTTAGAACCTCATAATCAGCGTTGTTTTATTGCCAAACAGTGCAATGCCACTCCCACAACTTTTCACGAAAAAGGATGAATTTCGTATTGTGACATCCTCATGGCCGAAACAGTCCTCCGAGCATATATGAGGGCGACCTTGTTGAGTTGCACGGAGAAAAACATCCAAGAAAATAACTTGTATTAGCTTTTACCAGTTGGTGGCGCTACTACTACGATGAAAAATAAGTTGGTAGATGTCTTCAGGGCTGAAGTATCCTCAAATGTGTACAACTTCGAGAAGATAGGATCATCTGAGTAATGTTGCCGGAGCTTTTGTTGCCACAGAGTACAATCGGACTTTTCAGCACCGTAATAGCCACGCCTTTTGCCAAAACGTCACAAAATTCGGCAGAGAGTAAGTGAGTCTTTTCTGACTAATTTTCAGTCGGATTCGTCAAAAGGGCACCGTGCAGTACGTGAAAATTAAAATAAAAACAAATTTTTGATTCCACTTGGCGGCGCTGTGTGTATAACAAAATAATAACATTAAGATGTCTTCAGGTCGGGACGTTTTATTAACAGGTGAAGGTTTGGATTTTTAGGAGCATGTCCAGGGGAGTTATTAAGCATTCATTTATTTGTATTAGGTTCATTTTGTCTTCTTATTATTGATATTTGACTGATTCATTAAAAGCAGACAATTATGTTTTAGGTTAATTTTTTACCTGACATGTTTCGGCGAGTCTTTCGCCTTCTTCAGAGTGTCGCATGATGGTGTCTTGAGACCCGTCTTTATCAGCTGATGTTCCATGAGGGTGTGACTTACCTGTCAAAAAAATTAAAAAATCAGAGCAGTAAAAGAACAAGCACAACATGAACATTACAAATCAGCAATCACTGACCACTGCAAAAGGGAAAACCACATCATGGACTGGGAGAAGGGCAGGGTCATCCGCACCGGAGAGAACAAACTACAGCGCTGGATCAAAGAAGCAATTGAGATCTGCAAGCGAGGCATAAAAACCATGAACAGAGACAAGGGAGCCTTCATCCTCTCTACCACCTGGAGCAGCATCTTGGCGGAGTGAACGGACAGCGGGGGGCGTGACTTGCCTTCATTCTTGTGACAGGTAAGGCACGCCTTCATGGAACATCAGCTGATAAAGACTGGTCACAAGACACCATCACAGGGTTCGAAGTTAACTTTAAAAACTGCTTCCCCATAGGGCAAGTGCCACTAAAATTTGCCTTGCCCGAGTGGCCAAATTACTTGCCCAACTAGGGCAAGTGACAATTTTTTTTCTCTTGCCCTGAGTGACTTTTTGTATGACAAAGTGTCTAATTACAAATTGCATGAATTTTTTGTTCGGACAGTTCCCGCCTAGAAAGAATTAAAAATACGTTACAATCATAAGTGTTGCTTATATAAAAATGTATCATGTATTAACACATTAATTAGGTGTCTGCTGACCCAGGATTATGTTATTGTTATGTTATGTTATATATCAAAGAGAATGTGGAATGACACTGAACGATGGAAGGTGGAAGGATGTGGAAAGATCGTGAATGACATTGAATGATTTGGAATGACACTGAAAGATTTTGAATAATACTGAATGACACTGAATGAAGTAAAACTCTCTGGGAACGGGCCAATTCAAGATAGCTGCCGCACTGTGGGGGAGGCTTTGGTACCAAATTTGGAAAGAGACCCAAACGGTTGGGTCCATTTTATATCAGTGTGGGGGTGAAACGTTGGTCTTGGCGGAGCTGTCTGAATATTGGAGAAGTGAGAAGACAAAGTAAAACAGAACAATTAAAATCACTCTTCAAATACATATTGTTTGGTAAGCAGAGCATGATTTACAGCTCACCATTTTATTGCATGCACCAAGCATGTTATACATTTTTCTGTCCACGGGATGGCGTAGTCAAGAAAAATGAAGCATCTCGAAGCCCATTCGTGTGTGAAGTATTTCCCTGCAGGGCTTGGCTGCTTTATGGGGCTTCATTTTGCCATCACTAGTTTTAGATAGTTTTAATTTTTGAAAGAGCATTTTCATTTTACAGTGAACCCTCGCTACTTCGCGGTTCACCTTTCGCGGGTTCAGTGCTTCGCGGGTCTAAAAAATATTCGGGGGCATTGTAGTTTCGCCGAGCGGCACGACGGGGCGCTGGAGCTGTTAGACGGCCGGCATGCGCCGAAGAAGAGCGTGGGCGAAGAGGAGAGTGGACGAAGAAGAGCACGTTCCCCCGGGCACGATTTGGGGCGACGTTTCGCGCGGTTCGGACCGTACCAGAGCTCCGGCCAGCGTGCGTGGCAGTTAAGCCGAAGAGGAACAACTTCCGCCCGGGCACTAGCGGGGCGACATTTCGCTCTGTTCGGGAGCGTACGAGAGCTCCGGAGGAGGCCGGCCGGCGTGCGTGGCAGTTAAGCCGAAGAGGAGCACCTTCCCCGGGCACGGGCGGTGTCAAGCGGCCCCTAAGTTTAACCGAATGGAAGCTCCGGAGGAGGAGGGCATGCTCGCGTCACAGTTAAGCCGAAGAGAAGCACCTTCCCCGGGCACGGGCGGTGCCAAGCGGCCCTTAAGTTTAACCGAATGGAAGCTCCGGGGGAGGAGGGCGGGCGTGTGTCACAGTTAAGCCGAATAGGAGCACCTTCCCCGGGCACGGGCGGGGCGAAATGAAACCGAGTTCAATCGAACGGAGACACGCTTCGGGGGAGCAGGTCCGGCGTGCATGACAATTAAGCCGAAGAGGAGCACCTCTTCCGCCCGAGCACGAGCGGAGCGCGAGGCTGTCAGTTATGAATGAATAAATGAATAAAAAAAATAAATGAAGAATGCCACCTTTCATTTCACAGGGCACACCGGACGGCGTACCAGCAGGTAAAGGTCGAAGCAATTAAAAAAATACAAAAAGAAGTAATTGAATAAATACAAAAATAATGGCTGGGGAATAAAAAAATAATAAGTTTTAATAATAATTTTTTTTTTTTTGTTATAGCATGAATTTCACTCTCTCTCTCTCTACCCGTGTGTATATATATATATATATATATATATATATTTATTAATTTTTTTTTTTTAAACATTTTTGAAGGTGCACCACTACTTCGCACTTTTTTTTTTAAGCATTTTTGAAGGTGCGCCGCTACTTCGCGGATTTTCAGTTTTCGCGGGTGGTCTCGGTCCCCATTAACCGCGATAACCGAGGGTTCACTGTATTTTTTTCATTATCGAATTTTATTTTTTTCTATTCAAGTTTTGAGTTCATTTTCGTTTACTAAAATAACCTTGGGCTGCAACTACTATCACAGCAACGGCTCATTATATTTTGGCTGCTAAATATGCCAATTTGTCAGAGAGAAGACCGTGACAAAGAATGGCCCAATCGCAATAAACACTCTACACCATACGTTCCTCGTTGACGTGTACATGGGGTGTTGCAGAGCACAGGTTCCAAGCGTACCGATATTGCAAAATTGGGACAATGCGTGTGACGACACCAACTTCCGCCTCCTATGTCATCGAGCTTGGCGGCACGTTATCATTATGTATTTATTTGTAACAATTTTGACGTTGAGAGTGATATTAAAACTTAAGTAATGTGGTAGTTAGGAAAAAACCCTGGCTTGGGACCCACCGGAACAAGCTATAGCTTCATTTGTACTATTTGAGGCGCTCTCACAATCTGCGGCGCATGCACACAAGGTCGCTAAGTACGCTAGCTGCACTCGGACAAAACACGTAGGTGACTTTAAAAGAGTGACCGAAATTGCACACATGCAACTGTTTATCATAATGTCATAATTCGATATGTACATTTGAAGAGAATTTTTTTCAGCATGGGCACAAGAATTCCACCGAACATCGCCAGTTCAATGGGATTTTGGTTAAGTCCGCAAATAATTGTGGACAATATACTTTGGCTGCGCGCTCGAATAATTTTACTCGTATATACTTCAATGAGGGTGTAGTGTGGGTATCGGGATCTTTAACACGCCCTAACACGAAGCTGACTCTCCAACCGCCACAGCCTTTTAATGACGAAATTATAAAATAAACAAAAACACTGTTCAACAACATAAAATAAAATAAAAAATCACATCATACTTACATTTATAAACTTTAATCCTCAAGAACATTATTCTCAGGTTGACCGAAAGACGAGGACACGGGAGCGCCTCGGGCATGTTCTTCTTCCTTGTGTAGGCGAATGACATTTTAAGGTGCTTGTCCGCCACCTGCTGTGCTGAACTATGTATTAAATAAGAAAAGCAAATTGTTGAATGTTTTTTCCCCAATGAAGACTGAATTGTAAAATACCCGGAAATGGCTTTTCTGTTTTATTGTGCATTTAAAAAAAATTCAGATTGTCCTTTTTTGTTGAGATAATTGTTGAATATTGAAATTGCACATGTAACTGGTAATTTAGTTTTAGATATTATTTGAACCAGTGGAGGGCCATGCATTTCACACCTGGGCCTTCAATGAAGTCCTACTTCGTCCTACTTGAATAAATCCCCCTCATAATACCATAATTTATGACACCACGGGTGGACAAACAATATACAGAAAAGCACTTAGACAGCACTGACCGAGTGTTGGACGATATAGCTTCTCTTGAAAGGTCCGTGTTAAAAATGGCCTCGCAAGTGAATCTTCAATTTCTAAAGATAAAGATGTCTTTTAATTGTCCCATAACGGGGACATTTGCAGTGTTACAGCAGCAAAGATATACATCACACAGTGGCACCGACGTAATGTAGCCGTTAATGTATAACATTGGCAGCAGGCATTCATAAAAAGCATGCAAATATACACAGTATATACGTATATACACAGATCCCCATGTATATACACACTTACAGCCCACAACATATACAAGTGTAAGGAAACACTCCTAATGCCTGTCTATGGTTCAGAGGGGAAATAAATAAAAACGCTGCAATGATAAAAAAAAATACTGAATGATTGAAAATACTGCAATGATAAAAATACTGCAAGAATAAAAGTACTGTACCCAGCCAACATGTCCAACTGGGCCCCAAATGGGGTAAATGCGGGATTCCTGGGTACCAAGTGGGAATGGGCTAGAAGTGGGCAATGGTACAGGGTTCCATGTGGGCGCCATCTGGGATTGGTGGGCATGGGCTTAAACTGGGCAAATGTTGTGGGTGCAATACGGGTTGTGTATGGGCTAAGTGGGCATGGGTTAGAACTGGTAAAGATAAAGATAAAGATGTCCTTTATTAGTCCCACAATGGGGAAATTTGAGGTGTTACAGCAGCAAAGATATAGCTCACACAGAGTCGGCGGCGTAATGTAGCCGTTAATGTATAACATTAGCAGCAGACATTCATAAAAAGCATGCAAATATACACAGTATAAACGTATCTAAGTGTAAGGAAACACTCCTAATGTCTGTCCATTATACAGAGGGGAAAATGCTGTAATGATAAAAACTACTGAATCTACTACTGAAACCATTTATAGGTCCTATTTGGGTTATGTGTGGGCTAAGTGGGCATGGGTTAGAACTGGTCAACCATGTGAGGGTCTCATATGGGCTGTATATGGGCCAAGTGGGCATGGGTTAGAGCTGGTCAACCATGTCTGGGTCCTATTTGGGTTATGTGTGGGCTAAGTGGGCATGGGTTAGAAGTGGTCACCATTTATCGGTCCTGTTTGGGTTATGTGTGGGATAAGTGGGCATAGGTTAGAGCTGGTCAACCATGTCTGGGTCCTGTATGGGTTATGGATGAGCTAAGCGGGCATGGGTTTGAAAATTTGTTCTGGAGCCTTTTTGATATTTAATGCATGCTATGCTAATAGTAACCACCCGAAGACTATTCTCAGTAGAACTATTCAATGGATGCCAAAACGATAGAGACATGGCCATGGAGCCTATGCTGCGAGATTGTGAAAGGACTGTAGGATTTTTGAGGACCAGAAGTCAGCTTTTATTAGGTTTGACATTGATTTAACTTATGGAACAATGCAAATTATGGTCGGGTTGTTGTTGGACTTTTTCCGCTTTTGACTAAGGGACGGGTGTTTTTATTTTCTGGGACTCTTTAGAACAAGCGGCACGGTGGCGGACTGGTTAGCAAGTCCGCATCACAGTACAGAAGTGCAAGGTTCTCCCTGTGCCTGCTAGGGTTTTCGCCGGTTTCCTCCCACTTTCCAAAAACATTCATGATAGGTTGATTGGTCACTGGTCCAAGGTCTGAGTGTGAGAGCGGATGGTTGCTTGTCTCTGTGTGCCCTGCGATTGACTGGCAACCAGTTCAGGGTGTACCCTGTCGACTGCCCGAAGACAGCTGGGATAGGCTCCAGCACTCCCGGGGACCCTTGTGAGGACAAGAAGCAGTACAGAGGATTGATTGATTTATTAAAATTAAAATTAAATTCATGTATTTATCTATGCTAAATTTAACAAGGCTGGACGTTATATTTTGTGAATTTACATGTACCCCCAACTGTGACTTAATAACCCTTAAGGGACAAGATAACATTTTATAATATTCCAGACAGCTAAGATTGTCATCTATGAACTATTTGACAAGGCAGGTCCAGCATCGTCAGCCTCATCCAACAGTCAACACAGTTACTTTTTTTTTAATAAACAAAATCAACATTATTAATTAATGTTATTTTATTAATTCTGTATGCTGTGAAAGATCTTTATTCAAAGTATATTTGAAGTTATTTCTACCTTATTGCTTGATTTTTGTAGATTCAAGTTGGAGTTGTCAAAATTACAGATTCTTTTGAAGGCAGCATATTCAAACTGTGAGAAAAGGAGCGAATGCAAGCTACGCGGTCTTTGAGGTGCGGCAGAAGAGCTGAAAGCACGGTGAGTCCCGAACGATAATTGAATTAATTAATTAATCTTGGGTAAATGTCTGGCTCTCATTTTTTAGACTTACTTTACAATGTGTTTTGTAATTTTTCAAGGTTGCCTGTGTTGGAAAACTGCTTGGTGCGTTAGCTAAAACACAGTATGCTAAAATGATAAGTGACGAGAACACAGAGGGTATATCAACAACGTACGTACTCGAATTATTTTGGGGAAAACTTAAGTACATTATAATCACCCTTTTAATAATACTGATAAGCGTTGTGTGTTTTATTTATTTTTATGAGGACCTTTACAACGAGCTACATATTGTTAGCATTGGGCCTACGACGCTAAACACAGTGTCCCTCGATCTCTCTCCAAAATTCTCCAAAAGACTTAAGCTTTCACTCAAATTAATACAATCTACTCCACTAGCTCATTTAAGGCTTTTTTGTGATGTGTTTGATTTGGGTAAGTAAAGCAAAACATATTAACTGTTGAATGTTGCCTGTTATTTAAATAATAGAAATTCAAGATGAAAGTTGAACAGATATTGAAATGCTAGATTGGCTCATTCAGAATCATGCCACAATGTGCTTTGTATGTTTTGTGTGTGGGTTTATCAAGCTCTAATTCAATGCAGTGTCCAAAACGAGCGCGCATAATTGTTGGATGAATGTTGGTTAATAGAGTCAGATAATAGTTAAAATTCCAACAGTTGAACAGATGTTGAAATGCTAGATTGGCTCATTCAGAATCATGCCACAATGTGCTTTGTATGTTTTGTGTGTAGGCTTATCAAGCTCTAATTCAATGCAGTGTTGAGCTGCATTTGAGAGGAACTACGTAAGTAACTAATGTGGAAAAATTGTGACTTCTTTGTGTACTTTTATTTTGAATATTCAAATTTTGTGGGTAAAGGTTAGAGAAAATAAGTTAAAAATGAGAGCTGTACAGGTATTTAAGTTTTTGGTTTGTAAAATACCCGAATGTGGGTTTCAGCAGGTGAGGCAATGATTGGACAGAGCAAAAGCTATGCTCCAAAATAGAAGTAATTACACCTTCACTAGACTAACCTGCAGCTAATTACATAATTATAAAATTAACACTTTAACCTGGCTTCCCCATCACAGATGTATTCTTTTAAATGCAAAGCTTTTTGTTCTAGCTTTTGTTGTTAAATGACATTCATGCCCAAGTGTCTATGCATCCATTGCAGGGATGTTTTCTCAAGTGACGAGTCTGATGCCTGTGATGACGAAGTACCATCTACACCTCCCCATGGATTGTCACAGAGAAAAAGCTTCCTAACCAAGAGAGGCGCTGCAGAAGGTCCTTGAGTACGTCCAACGTGTTGAGTCTGTGAGTCTACTGCAGGATCTAATGCAGGTATGAAAATGATGAAATTTTAATGTATTATCTTCAAAATTATAAATAATTATTTAATTTTTTTGAAATATAAAATTAGGTACCCTAAACCCAAGTAGGAACCCCAGTCCCAGTACATTCCTGATTCTGGAGCTACAGAGATCAAACCATCCTACTGTATCACTAAATAGCCCCACCTCTAAAACCCTGATTCGGAAGGCCGAGTTGAAAGACTTCAGAGTTCAAGATGGTCAACTGCAACTATGATAAGCCGAATGTGTTCACCCCAAGTCGGAAACTGAGAAAAAGACTCAATTTTCACATGATTTCAGTCCCTTCTATATTTAAAAGAATGTATTGGGGCTCTAAAAATGTGAAATATTTTTACAAGTATTTCTTTTACTACTCATAGGCAGTTTCATAATAATAGTACAATTTGGCATCGTGTATTGTTTTTTGGTTCCATTCAAAATGCACAAGACGTATAGACATATTTTGTTTGTGGATCGCTGCAGCATCACACGAGCGCACAGAGACAAACGTGGCAGCAACTTAAAACAATTAAAATATCGAATCGAAATCGAGAACTGAAAATCAAAAATCGAATCGGGGCTTGAGTGAATCGTTACCTCCCTAATCATAATCATTTTGGTAGAATGTTGGGCTCTTGCCCTTTGAGTGTATATGGCGTTACCGAAGCTGTTCACTTAATCGACAATTCCTTTCCTGTGACGTTTATCATACCCAGTTTAACTGCCAAAATATTTTTAAGTGTGTGATGATTATCTGGATCGAGTGACACCCATGTTATAATGGTTGCAGGTATTGGTGGATTGGACGATAGTGTCAGAACAATGATGGCGTTCATCATGACAAATCCTCTGTCTCTGAAGTACAATCTCTTTGGACATCGTAGCAAGAACAAGCGCCGAGACCTGCCTTTTTCGGATGTTCTATACGGTAATATATTTTTTTTTTTTTTTTTTTTTTAAGGGATTGTGGTGTGAAGACATTTCAGCATGTCCCATAAGGTTTCACAATCATTAAATAGCTTTACTAAGTTGGCTTCTTGTCTTTTTTGTTTTAGGAGCACTGAAAAGGAATGGAGCCACAAAGGACATCAACGAGAAGGACACAGGCAACCCTGTCCAAGTGGTTCATGGGAGCTTGTGATCAAGGTGGGAATAGGGCAGTTCGAGCTCGGAGATCTCAAGGCAACTGTCAGGTTTAAAACGTCCTGACGCCATTTTTAGACTGAAGGTGGCATAAATCCAGACCAAACCAGTTAGAGTTTTGTTTTTGACCATTCGCGAATGGGAGAGGAAGTCAGGAGGTGAAGCAGGCGTCTTGCCAGTTCAATCTCGCGCACTCTCTCTCACTCTCTACCACCCGTTCGGTCTTTTATCAGCAACCGAAGCAGACAATGGAGGTCTGTCTGAAATTCTAGCAGGCAGGCAGGAAGCAATCAACCACAGTAGTCAGTCAGGAATTCGAAACTAAAGTGTGTGCGTGTGTTCCAGTTGTGCGCGTGTGTGCTAAAGCAATAATGTGAGTGTCTGTGTGTGTGTGCGCAATTATAACTGATACAAATAGTGTATAAAAACATGATTAGAAATACACAAACTATTTACATATCCTCATCCCATCTCACATTCCCCCGTTTGTGGGTTTAAATCATGTCCTTACGGCTTTAAGACAGATCATCATAATGAAATCATACAACAGTGTGGTCATCCGTGGAGGGGCGAAAACCCTCAGTAGGGACAAAATTCCCCTCCTCCCTTCCGGCGTGGAACGAGATTCTCATGGTATGTTGGTCACTTGGGAATAAAACATAAAAAAACTTCAATATACCTAGTGAAAAATAACAAAACTGTCTCCACGCAGAGCTTGTCTCCACGCAGAGCTTGTCTCTGCGGCGACTTGATGGAGGCCCTTGCCTCGTTGTAGGAGGGGACAGCCGTCTTTACCTCCCGGATCTTTGTGTGTGGTGTATGTGTGTGCATGTGTGGGGGCAGGGGCAAAAGGGTCCATGTGTTATTTAGGTTTCAGTGTCCAGTTCGAGTTTGTCATTGTCCAGTTCGAATTCGTCATTCTCAACATCAATCAGGTTGTAATGGTACATTTGGGCAACAAACATGCAGTTAATAATCATCTTTGTCATAAGAATAATGCAACATGAACAGACTACACATAACAAAAATGAAAACCATAATTATCCCGATATATTGTCTTTCAAATTCTTCGTAGTGGTCATAACATCAATAATTGTTTCATTTTATTAAAAATGTAAATGCAGTAATGTTCTCCAATCAAGGCTAAAATTCTTTATGTACGTCATTAATTTCCAAACAATATCTAATCTTTTTGTTCTGTGGCTTCAACATTCGTATCTGTGGCTGGTTGTGCGGTTCCGATGTGCGTGTGGTCCGATATTGTGACTCAGGTGGGCTCCTGTTCGAGGGATTCGCGTTGCTCGGCCTTTAGCTGGAAACCGGAGAAGCTTGTACTGCAACTGGTGGATCCAGCTGCCACGCCCCGCGACCTTTGCTGCCGTCGGGGTCACTGCAATCATCTGGCGAGGGCCATCTCAGCATTCACTTGTCCCAACGAAGTCGTTTCAGCACCTTGAAGAAGAGTTGGTCTCCCACACGGACGTGATTTCTCTGTGGATCAGAACACACTGGCCAGTAATTGCGTCTTTTTTTTTTTTTTTTTTCTTTTTGGTCAAAACATGTTTCCCATGTGGACTGGGACTGATGTGCCAGTCGCTGGTGGTTCTGATGAACCTGAGAGTCGATAGGGGATAGTGTCCTAACTTCGGCTGGCACTATCCTCATTGCTGTGATTGAAACACAGTCTGGTCATTGTCTCCTTTTTTTCCCTCATTTTCTTGATAAGTCTGCCCTTAACAGTCCCATTAGTGCGTTCCACAAGTCCTGCAGACTGTATTCACAATGACGCTTTGAGTCAATTTTGCAACAACTGTCCCACTTGTTACAACATCATTCACAAAATGCATAATTTTCACTTCAAATCACTTCTTGAAATTCCAAATGTCAGGATAATTTGTGTTAGGTTGAAGATGTATTTTATTCCATATTTTACTCTATTAGTATTGCAAAAGAATTGTTCCACAGCGTGACCCATGTTTGACCATATGGATGAGAAGACTTCACAGAGAAGCGGATGCCTGAAGACTGGATCAACGTCTGCAACATCAAAGGAGGTGTGCTGAGACACACCTCTGAAACAAAAGGACTGAGACTTTAGTACCAGAGCACTAAAAGGGCATATCTGCCTTTTCAATCAGTGGATGACTGCCATTGATGTCTGTCTTTCCTCTTGTGTCTGAGATGTTTACATGTTCCTGCTGGTGCTCCCCCCTTCATCCCTTAGTGCAAATACATTGTATTGTTAGGGACTTCCCTAATAAAATAGAGGGCTCGGCGGAGTGTGCTCCAGAACGAATTTGGAGATGTAACTGAGCACACCTCTGTTCGTTCTCCTCGCGAGTAAAAGATCAACTCTTGTCTTCCTTCCATTCATTTAGCCTATGTTCAGTGAATGCTTAGGTGATTGAACCTGACAATTTGATTACACAACACTTTTTCCAACTGTTTTAGCATCAACATATGTTGTCGGAAACAACTTAATCCATTTTGAAAACATATGAATTACAACCAAACAATATTGCATCTCAAACAAATAACACTGTCTAAAAAAAAGTTTTTTGTTGAAAAGTCTGTATGTGGGAACAATTTCATATCATACTACCCCTCTCTTGACACATGGTTATGCTCGTGTGTCACTCTTATTACTTTTCCAATCAATGAATTAGGCAGCCAGGATTTGCCATCTGCCAATTTGCTGATCCTGTCCTCAGCAATGTTTGCACCTTTGTTCTCCCAATTTGTGCGTTCAATTACTGGTACCTTTTTCCCTGGCGTGGGATCAAATTGTCAAGTTGATTTTCTGCGTGTGTGTGCGTGTGGGGGTGTGTTCATTTTCCCTTTTAGCTGCGCTGTGTCGATATAAAGGCGAGGCAGTTTCCAATTGTAATTGTGTCATTTTCTGTTAAGTGAATTTTGCGTTCACAAATAACTATTTTAGACGTGCTTTATGCACAACTTTTCTTTTCCTGTTGTGGTTTTTAAAGCCCAATGTCGACAGAACGCATGAACATTTATCTTGACTGTCAGTCCACATTGTAACCATACAACTCATACAAGATGGGAAACCCCAAATTTTAATTAGCTCACACCCGCCTACGCTCTTCCTGCTTATCCTAACAATCTCTTATCCGTTGGTATCACAATGTTAGTACTCCCATCGCATAAAAGTCAGTTTGATTTCAGGCTGCGACCTTGGTTCTCAAACACTTTTACTTCTTATCAGTCTGGAATGCGCACCTGGTCTGTGTTACAAGTCTGAGTTCCTCCAGTCGGGAGGAAGGTCAAGTCGCGGTTTGGTGATAATTTGGACGGCTCCACAGTCGTGTGGCGCCTCCTAGATGATGCGGGGAAAAAATGACGCTGGGCTGAAATGCACCGCAACTTATCAGTATAATGTGTCCCTGTGACAATTAGGCCGGCGTGCAATGTGAATGTGGTGGGAAAAGAATGTAATTTTTTGATTCCTTAAAGCAGCAGTGAAAGCTCTTAATCACACTCTAAGTGGTTCTCTGCCACGAAATCCAAATTGTTGTGACTAAATATGCAAATGAATTCATTTTGCCCTGGTTCCTGCAGTAACCCAGGCTAATGAAGTCATTTTTTGCAGTCACTGTTTTGCTCAAATGGCTTATAATAATTTGGTAGTGCGTTAAGATGCTTTGTCGATACAATCTTGTAGTGTATCTTCACAAGTTCCAACATACACAACCCATTCCATGGCCATGACGATACTGTTTTAAAGATTACCAAGGCTTGTTGGACCTTTCTCTGCCACATAAATTACAGCCCTGAGAGGCACTGGGCCTCAACTTTATCTATGAAGGGTCAGGGATTTAATGGGGGTCACCGAGGCGTCCCAAGGAAAGTTTTTACAGAAAAGTGGTCTGGCAATATCTTTTCTCTTTCTTATCACTGACAATGCGCCCCTTTAAAGTTTTGACGTTTGTTTGAATTCGCCCGTGCTTATTAATTCTATTGAAGTCCAATTTTGTCAGTGTATCACGGCCTAATGAGTAAAACGCATGTTGATGTAGAACTCCTTCTACACACACTTTTATGTTTGACTTTTTACGTCACGTGATCCTCCATTGCTACCACAACTCGTCCTGAAAAGTTAATGTTTTGTAACAAGACTTACTGCTTCCTCCTTTCTTTCTTTTCTTTTTCCTTCCTTCTGCCCAACACGTTCATGCTTTCTGTGCATAATTTAGAATTTTCTTTTCCATTTTACAAGTTGGCCAATTTAAATTAGGTTGTTTTATTTGAAAAGCCTGTAATTCTCTTTTTTTTCCCCTTTTCACCTAATCACAAATTTCTTATCACAAAAATGAACATGTTAATTCTATTTTATTTCCTATTTTTCCAATCTTGTGACTCATTTCACTTCAACCAGTTCTACCTTAAAGTGGACAAGTACACATCAATGTTTTTTGTAGTTTCTATTTTCTTCTCTGCTTTAATGAAAATTATAGCCCTTCTAGCCAAATTTTTCCTGTGTCATTTCTATCTCTGCATTTCATTCCATTTCTGGCCTACCTTAATACTAAAACAAAAATGCTCTTTCAAAAATTAAAACTATCTAAAACTAGTGATGGCAAAATGAAGCCCCATAAAGCAGCCAAGCCCTGCAGGGAAATACTTCACACACGAATGGGCTTCGAGATGCTTCATTTTTCTTGACTACGCCATCCCATGGACAGAAAAATGTATAACATGCTTGGTGCATGCAATAAAATGGTGAGCTGTAAATCATGCTCTGCCCACCAAACAATATGTATTTGAAGAGTGATTTTAATTGTTCTGTTTTACTTTGTCTTCTAACTTCTCCAATATTCAGACAGCTCCGCCGAGACCAACGTTTCACCCCCACACTGATATAAAATGGACCCAACCGTTTGGGTCTCTTTCCAAATTTGGTACCAAAGCCTCCCCCACAGTGCGGCAGCTATCTTGAATTGGCCCGTTCCCAGAAAGTTTTACTTCATTCAGTGTCATTCAGTATTATTCAAAATCTTTCAGTGTCATTCCAAATCATTCAATGTCATTCACAATCTTTCCACATCCTTCCACCTTCCATCGTTCAGTGTCATTCCACATTCTCTTTCATATATAACATAACATAACAATAACATAATCCTGGGTCAGCAGACACCTAATTAATGTGTTAATACATGATACATTTTTCTATAAGCAACCCTTATGATTGTAACGTATTTTTAATTCTTTCTAGGCGGGAACTGTCCGAACAAAAAATTCATGCAATTTGTAATTAGACACTTTGACATACAAAAAGTCACTCAGGGCAAGAGAAAAAAAATTGTCACTTGCCCAAGTTGGGCAAGTAATTTGGCCACTCGGGCAAGGCAAATTTTAGTGGCACTTGCCCTATGGGCAAGCAGTTTTTAAAGTTAACTTCGAACCCTGTGATGGTGTCTTGTGACCTGTCTTTATCAGCTGATGTTCCATGAAGGCGTGCCTTACCTGTCACAAGAATGAAGGCAAGTCACGCCCCCCGCTGTCCATTCACTCCGCCAAGACGCTGCTCCAGGTGGTAGAGAGGATGAAGGCTCCCTTGTCTCTGTTCATGGTTTTTATGCCTCGCTTGCAGATCTCAATGGCCTCTCTGATCCAGCGCTGGAGTTTGTTCTCTTCTGTGCGGATGACCCTGCCCTTCTCCCGGTCCATGATGTGGTTTTCCCTTTTGCAGTGGTCAGTGATTGCTGATTTGTAATGTTCATGTTGTGCTTGTTCTTTTACTGCTCTGATTTTTTAATTTTTTTGACAGGTAAGTCACACCCTCATGGAACATCAGCTGATAAAGACTGGTCTCAAGACACCATCATGCGACACTCTGAAGAAGGCGAAAGACTCGCCGAAACATGTCAGGTAAAAAATTAACCTAAAACATAAATGTCTGCTTTTAATGAATCAGTCAAATATCAATAATAAGAAGACAAAATGAACCTAATACAAATAAATGAATGCTTAATAACTCCCCTGCACATGCTCCTAAAAATCCAAACCTTCACCTGTAAATAAAACGTCCCGACCTGAAGACATCTTAATGTTATTATTTTGTTTTACACACAGCGCCGCCAAGTGGAATCAAAAATTTGTTTTTATTTTAATTTTCACGTACTGCACGGTGCCCTTCTGACGAATCCGACTGAAAATTAGTCAGAAAAGACTCAAGACAATGATCTTACTCTCTGCCGAATTTTGTGACGTTTTGGCAAAAGGCGTGGCTATTACGGTGCTGAAAAGTCCGATTGTACTTTGTGACAACAAAAGCTCCGGCAACATGACTCAGATGATCCTATCTTCTCGAAGTTGTACACATTTGAGGATACTTCAGCCCTGAAGACTTCTACCAACTTATTTTTCATCGTAGTAGTAGCGCCACCAACTGGTAAAAGCTAATACAAGTTATTTTCTTGGATGTTTTTCTCCGTGCAACTCAACAAGGTCGCCCTCATATATGCTCGGATTACTGTTTCGGCCATGAGGATGTCACAATACGAAATTCGTCCTTTTTCGTGAAAGGTTGTGGGAGTGGCATTGCACTGTTCGGCAATAAAACAACGCTGATTATGAGGTTGTAAATATGAACGACAACTCGTGAAACTTTACACACACATCAGGCCGAGCAAATTTATAATATATATATATATATATATATATATATATATATATATATATATATATATATACGGGGAGAGAGAGAGTGAAATTCATGTTACAACAAAAAAAAACAAATTATTATTAAAACATATTATTTTTTAATTCCCCAGCCATTCTTTTTGTATTTATTTAATTACTCCGACTTTTACCTGCTGGTACGCCGTCCGGTGTGCCCTGTGAAATGAAAGGTGGCATTCTTTATTTATTTATTCATTTATTCATTCATAACTGACAGCCTCGCGCTCCGCTCGTGCCCGGGCGGAAGAGGTGCTCCAATTCGGCTTAACTGTGACACACGCCCGCCCTCCTCCCCCGGAACTTCCATTCGGTTAAACTTAGGGGCCGCTTGGCACCGCCCATGCCCGGGGAAGGTGCTCCTCTTCGGCTTACTGTGACGCGAGCATGCCCTCCTCCTCCGGAGCTTCCATTCGGTTAAACTTAGGGGCCGCTTGAAACCGCCCGTGCCCGGGGAAGGTGCTCCTCTTCGGCTTACTGTGACGCGAGCATCCCCTCCTCTTCCGGAGCTTCCATTCGGTTAAACTTAGGGGCCGCTTGGAACCGCCCGTGCCCGTGGAAGGTGCTCCTCTTCGGCTTACTGTGACGCGAGCATGCCCTCCTCCTCCGGAGCTTCCATTCGGTTAAACTTAGGGGCCGCTTGGCACCGCCCGTGCCCGGGGAAGGTGTTCCTCTACGGCTTAACTGCCACGCACGCCGGCCGGAGCTCTGGTACGGTTCAAACCGCGCGAAACGTCGCCACCGATCGTGTCCGGGGGAACGTGCTCTTCTTCGTCCACTCTCCTCTTCGCCCACGCTCCTTCTTCGGCGCACGCCGGCCGTCTAACTGCTCCAGCGCCCCGTCGTGCCGCTCGGCGAAACTACAATGCCCCCGAATATTTTTTAGACCCGCGAAGCACTGAACCCGCGAAAGGTGAACCGCGAAGTAGCGAGGGTTCACTGTATGTATAAGACCAAGACCTACAAAAAAGTCTCTTGGAGCAATGAGCTAGGTTTTACAGGAAGTCGGCCATTTTTAATTTACTTAAAAGGGGGCGGGTCACCACAATGGACTTTGTGTAGAAATTATTATTGGGGCCCGAGCAGCGACGGCGGCGAGGTCCCTATTGTTTTTGAAGAAATTATTATTAGGGCCCGAGCAGCGACCGCTACGAGGTCCCCATTGTTTTTGTGGAAATTATTATTATTTTTATTATTATTATTAGGGCCCGAGCAGTGACCGCTGCGAGGTCCCTATTGTTTTTCTAGAAATTGTTATTAGGGCCCGAGCTGCGACGGCTGCGAGGTCCCTATTGTTTTTGTAGAAAATATTATTACTTTTATTATTAATAATATTATTATTATTATTATTAGGGCCTGAGCAGCGACCGCTGCGAAGTCCCTATTGTTTTTGTAGAAATTATTATTATTATTATTTTTCCGATTGTTCGATCGCATTTTTGACCCCCGAAACATGCACAAAAACTCACCAAACTTGGCAGTCTCATCGGGCATGGCGAAAAATTTGATATTTTAACGTCTAATATGAACAGGAAGTGAGTTATGAATTTTTGAAAGTCCGACTTTTGCCCTTTTTTGCATGTTTACAGGGGTCATTCTTTTGCACCCTGATCCTAAAGGCTTCATCTGATTGCCTTAAAATTCTGTCTGTAGCATCTGAAGACCTGGGACAAACACTGGGGCTAAAATTTTTTGTTTCCGAAATACTATATGACAGGGGCGGGGCTTCAAAGTTTTCACTTAAGATTTCCTTCGCCGCAATGGACAAAATGCTTAATAACTCTCCTGCACATGCTGCTAAAAATCCAAAACTTCACATGTACATAAAGAGTCTGTACCTGAAGACATCTATATGTTTATATTCAGTTATACACCTTGCGCCAATCAATATCATTTTTTACATTTTGACGTACTGCACGGTGCCCTTTTAACGAATCTGATTGAAAATTGTCTAGAAAAGACTCAAGACATTGATCTTACTCTATCCCTATTTTTGTGACTTTCCTTCGAAGGGCGTGGCTATTATGTTGCCGCAGAGTCTGATTATTCTCCGTGGCAACAAAAGTTCCTGCAAAATGATTCAGATGATCCATCTTCTCGAAATTTTTCACATTTGAGGATATTCAGGCCCTGAAGACGGCTGCCAACTTATTTTTGATCGCAGTGGTAGCGCCACCAACTGGTTAAAACAAATACAAATTATTTTCGTTGATGTTTTTCTCCGGCAGGTTAACAAAATCTACCTTATATTTGCTCGGATGAGTGTTTAGGCCTTGAGCATGTCACAATACAAAAGTCTTTCGCCTTCTTCAGAGTGTCACATGATGGTGTCTTGTGACCCGTCTTTATCAGCTGATGTTCCATGAGGGCGTGACTTACCTGTCACAAGAATGAAGGCAAGTCACGCCCCCCGCTGTCCGTTCACTCCGCCAAGATGCTGGTCCAGGTGGTAGAGAGGATGAAGGCTCCCTTGTCTCTGTTCATGGTTTTTATGCCTCGCTTGCAGATCTCAATGGCCTCTCTGATCCAGCGCTGTTGTTTGTTCTCTTCTGTGCGGATGACCCTGCCCTTCTCCCGGTCCATGATGTGGTTTTCCCTTTTGCAGTGGTCAGTGATTGCTGATTTGTAATGTTCATGTTGTGCTTGTTCTTTTACTGCTCTGATTTTTTTCATTTTTTTGACAGGTAAGCCACACCCTCATGGAACATCAGCTCAAGACACCATCATGCGACACTCTGAAGAAGGCGAAAGACTCGCCGAAACATGTCAGGTAAAAAATTATCCTAAAACATAATTGTCTGCTTTTAATGAATCAGTCAAATATCAATAATAAGAAGACAAAATGAACCTAATACAAATAAATGAATGCTTAATAACTCCCCTGCACATGCTCCTAAAAATCCAAACCTTCACCTGTAAATAAAACGTCCCGACCTGAAGACATCTTAATGTTATTATTTTGTTATACACACAGTGCCGCCAAGTGGAATCAAAAAATTTTTTTTATTTTAATTTTCACGCACTGCACGGTGCCCTTTTGACGAATCCGACTGAAAATTAGTCAGAAAAGACTCTAGACAATGATCTTACTCTCTGCCGAATTTTGTGACGTTTTGGCAAAAGGCGTGGCTATTACGGTGCTGAAAAGTCCGATTGTACTCTGTGGCAACAAAAGCTCCAGCAACATGAGTCAGATGATCCTATCTTCTCGAAGTTGCACACATTTGAGGATACTTAAGCCCTGAAGACATCTACCAACTTATTTTTCATCGTAGTAGTAGCGCCACCAACTGCTAATAGCTAATACAAGTTATTTTCTTGGATGTTTTTCTCCGTGCAACTCAACAAGGTCGCCCTCATATATGCTCGGATGACTGTTTCGGGCCATGAGGATGTCATAATACGAAATTTGTCCTTTTTCATGAAAAGTTGTGGGAGTGGCATTGCACTGTTCGGCAATAAAACAACGCTGATTATGAGGTTCTAAATATGAACAACAACTCGTGAAACTTTACACACACATCAGGCCGAGCAAATTTATCAATATTTTATACGTTAGTTGTGCAGCTTTTTTGAAATGGCTCACCATGGCCCTCGAGAAATGTTCAAAAAAGCAGCCGTGGTTGAGTGTTTCACCTCGCTTTTTGTAAATTTTATGGAGTACAGTGAACCCTCGGTTATCGCGGTTAATGGGGACCGAGACCATCCGCGAAAACTGAAAATCCGCGAAGTAGCGGCGCACCTTCAAAAATGCTTTAAAAAAATATACAATATATATAATAAATATATAAATATATATATATATATATATATATATATATATATATATATATACGGGGGGAGAGAGAGAGAGAGAGAGTGAAATTCATGTTATAACAAAAAAAACAAATTATTATTAAAACTTATTATTTTTTTATTCCCCAACCATTCTTTTTGTATTTATTTAATTACTCCGACTTTTACCTGCTGGTACGCCGTCCGGTGTGCCCTGTGAAATGAAAGGTGGCATTCTTTATTTATTTATTACATTTATTCATTCATAACTGACAGCCTCGCGCTCCGCTCGTGCCCGGGCAGAAGAGGTGCTCCAATTCGGCTTAACTGTGACACACGCCCGCCCTCCTCCCCCGGAGCTTCCATTCGGTTAAACTTAGGGGCCGCTTGGCACCGCCCGTGCCCGGGGAAGGTGCTCCTCTTCGGCTTACTGTGACGCGAGCATGCCCTCCTCCTCCGGAGCTTCCATTCGGTTAAACTTAGGGGCCGCCTGGAACCGCCCGTGCCCGGGGAAGGTGCTCCTCTTCGACTTACTGTGACGCGAGCATGCCCTCCTCCTCCGGAGCTTCCATTCGGTTAAACTCAGGGGCCGCTTGGAACCGCCCGTGCCCGGGGAAGGTGCTCCTCTACGGCTTAACTGCCACGCACGCCGGCCGGAGCTCTGGTACGGTCCGAACCGCGCGAAACGTCGCCACCGATCGTGTCCGGGGGAACGTGCTCTTCTTCGTCCACTCTCCTCTTCGCCCACGCTCTTCTTCGGCGCCCGCCGGCCGTCTAACCGCTCCAGCGCCCCGTCGTGCCGCTCGGCGAAACTACAATGCCCCCGAATATTTTTTAGACCCGCGAAGCACTGAACCCGCGAAAGGTGAACCTCGAAGTAGCGAGGGTTCACTGTATGTATAAGACCAAGACCTACAAAAAAGTCTCTTGGAGCAATGAGCTAGGTTTTACAGGAAGTCGGCCATTTTGAATTTACTTAAAAGGGGGCGGGTCTCCACAATGGACTTTGTGTAGAAATTATTATTGGGGCCCGAGCAGCGACCGCGGCGAGGTCCCTATTGTTTTTGTAGAAATTATTATTACTTTTATTATTATTATTATTATTATTATTATTAGGGCCTGAGCAGCGACCGCTGCGAAGTCCCTATTGTTTTTGTAGAAATTATTATTATTATTATTTTTCCGATTGTTCGATCGCATTTTTGACCCCCGAAACATGCACAAAAACTCACCAAACTTGGCAGTCTCATCGGGCATGGCGAAAAATTTGATATTTTTTAACGTCTAATATGAACAGGAAGTGAGTTATGAATTTTTGAAAGTCCGACTTTTGCCCTTTTTTGCATGTTTACAGGGGTCATTCTTTTGCACCTTGATCCTAAAGGCTTCATCTGATTGCCTTAAAGTTCTGTCTGGAGCATCTGAAGACCTGGCACAAACACTGGGGCTAAAATTTTTTGTTTCCGAAATACTATATGACGGGGGCGGGGCATCAAAGTTTTCACTTAAGATTTCCTTCGCCGCAATGGACAAAATGCTTAATAACTCTCCTGCACATGCTGCTAAAAATCCAAAACTTCTTATTCCATTCTTATTTATTCATCTAATTTATATATTTGTCTGTATTATTGTTGTATTGCACTGGAGAGGGGAGCCCTCTAATCTCGTTGCACACTTGTGTACAATGACAATAAAGGGATTTCTATTTCTATTCTATTCATGTACATAAAGAGTCTGTACCTGAAGACATCTATATGTTTATATTCAGTTATACACCTTGCGCCAATCAATATCATTTTTTACATTTTGACGTACTGCACGGTGCCCTTTTAACGAATCTGATTGAAAATTGGCTAGAAAAGACTCAAGACATTGATCTTACTCTATCCCTATTTTTGTGACTTTCCTTCGAAGGGCGTGGCTATTACGGTGCCGCAGAGTCTGATTATTCTCCGTGGCAACAAAAGTTCCTGCAAAATGATTCAGATGATCCATCTTCTCGAAATTTTTCACATTTGAGGATATTCAGGCCCTGAAGACGGCTGCCAACTTATTTTTGATCGCAGTGGTAGCGCCACCAACTGGTTAAAACAAATACAAATTATTTTCGTTGATTTTTTTCTCCGGGCAGGTTAACAAAATCTACCTTACATTTGCTCGGATGAGTGTTTAGGCCTTGAGGATGTCACAATACGAAAGTCTTTTGCCTTCTTCAGAGTGTCACATGATGGTGTCTTGTGGCCCGTCTTTATCAGCTGATGTTCCATGAGGGCGTGACTTAGCTGTCACAAGAACGAAGGCAAGTCACGCCCCCCGCTGTCCGTTCACTCCGCCAAAATGCTGCTCCAGGTGGTAGAGAGGATGAAGGCTCCCTTGTCTCTGTTCATGGTTTTTATGCCTCGCTTGCAGATCTCAATGGCCTCTCTGATCCAGCGCTGTTGTTTGTTCTCTTCGGTGCGGATGACCCTGCCCTTCTCCCGGTCCATGATGTGGTTTTCCCTTTTGCAGTGGTCAGTGATTGCTGATTTGTAATGTTCATGTTGTGCTTGTTCTTTTACTGCTCTGATTTTTCATTTTTTTGACAGGTAAGTCACACCCTCATGGAACATCAGCTGATAAAGACGGGTCTCAAGACACCATCATGCGACACTCTGAAGAAGGCGAAAGACTCGCCGAAACATGTCAGGTAAAAAATTAACCTAAAACATAATTGTCTGCTTTTAATGAATCAGTCAAATATCAATAATAAGAAGACAAAATGAACCTAATACAAATAAATGAATGCTTAATAACTCCCCTGCACATGCTCCTAAAAATCCAAACCTTCACCTGTAAATAAAACGTCCCGACCTGAAGACATCTTAATGCTATTATTTTGTTATACACACAGTGCCGCCAAGTGGAATCAAAAATTTGTTTTTATTTTAATTTTCACGTACTGCACGGTGCCCTTTTGACGAATCCGACTGAAAATTAGTCAGAAAAGACTCAAGACAATGATCTCACTCTCTGCCGAATTTTGTGACGTTTTGGCAAAAGGCGTGGCTATTAAGGTGCTGAAAAGTCCGATTGTACTTTGTGGCAACAAAAGCTCCGGCAACATGACTCAGATGATCCTATCTTCTCGAAGTTGTACACATTTGAGGATACTTCAGCCCTGAAGACATCTACCAACTTATTTTACATCGTAGTAGTAGCGCCACCAACTGGTAAAAGCTAATACAAGTTATTTTCTTGGATGTTTTTCTCCGTGCAACTCAACAAGGTCGCCCTCATATATGCTCGGATGACTGTTTCGGCCATGAGGATGTCACAATACGAAATTCGTGATTTTTCGTGAAAAGTTGTGGGAGTGGCATTGCACTGTTCGGCAATAAAACAAAGCTGATTATGAGGTTCTAAATATGAACGACAACTCGTAAAACTTTACACACACATCAGGCCGAGCAAATTTATCAATATTTTATAAGTTAGTTGTGCAGCTTTTTTGAAATGGCTCGCCATGGCCCTCGAGAAATGTTAAAAAAAAGCAGCTCTGGTTGAGTGTTTCACCTCGCTTTTTGTAAATTTTATGGAGTACAGTGAACCCTCGGTTATCGCGGTTAATGGGGACCGAGACCACCCGCGAAAACTGAAAATCCGCGAAGTAGCGGCGCACCTTCAAAAATGCTTAAAAAAAATATACAATATATATAATAAATATATAAATATATATATATATATATATATATATATATATATATATATATATATATACGGGGAGAGAGAGAGTGAAATTCATGTTATAACAAAAAAACCAAATTATTATTAAAACGTATTATTTTTTTATTCCCCAGCCATTCTTTTTGTATTTATTTAATTACTCCGACTTTTACCTGCTGGTACGCCGTCCGGTGTGCCCTGTGAAATGAAAGGTGGCATTCTTTATTTATTTATTCATTTATTCATTCATAACTGACAGCCTCGCGCTCCGCTCGTGCCCGGGCAGAAGAGGTGCTCCAATTTGGCTTAACTGTGACTCACGCCCGTCCTCCTCCCCCGGAGCTTCCATTCGGTTAAACTTAGGGGCCGCTTGGCACCGCCCGTGCCCGGGGAAGGTGCTCCTCTTCGGCTTACTGTGACGCGAGCATGCCCTCCTCCTCCGGAGCTTCCATTCGGTTAAACTTAGGGGCCGCTTGGAACCGCCCGTGCCCGGGGAAGGTGCTCCTCTTCGGCTTACTGTGACGCGAGCATGCCCTCCTCCTCCGGAGCTTCCATTCGGTTAAACTTAGGGGCCGCTTGGAACCGCCCGTGCCCGGGGAAGGTGCTCCTCTTCGGCTTACTGTGACGCGAGCATGCCCTCCTCCTCCGGAGCTTCCATTCGGTTAAACTTAGGGGCCGCTTGGCACCGCCCGTGCCCGGGGAAGGTGCTCCTCTACGGCTTAACTGCCACGCACGCTGGCCGGAGCTCTGGTACGGTCCGAACCGCGCGAAACGTCGCCACCGATCGTGTCCGGGGGAACGTGCTCTTCTTCGTCCACTCTCCTCTTCGCCCACGCTCTTCTTCGGCGCACGCCGGCCGTCTAACCGCTCCAGCGCCCCGTCGTGCCGCTCGGCGAAACTACAATGCCCCCGAATATTTTTTAGACCCGCGAAGCACTGAACCCGCGAAAGGTGAACCGCGAAGTAGCGAGGGTTCACTGTATGTATAAGACCAAGACCTACAAAAAAGTCTCTTGGAGCAATGAGCTAGGTTTTACAGGAAGTCGGCCATTTTGAATTTACTTAAAAGGGGGCGGGTCACCACAATGGACTTTGTGTAGAAATTATTATTGGGGCCCGAGCAGCGACCGCGGCGAGGTCCCTATTGTTTTTGTAGAAAATATTATTACTTTTATTATAATTATTATTATTATTATTAGGGCCTGAGCAGCGACCGCTGCGAAGTCCCTATTGTTTTTGTAGAAATTATTATTATTATTATTTTTCCGATTGTTCGATCGCATTTTTGACCCCCGAAACATGCACAAAAACTCACCAAAGTTGGCAGTCTCATCGGGCATGGCGAAAAATTTGATATTTTAATGTCTAATATGAACAAGAAGTGAGTTATGAATTTTTGAAAGTCCGACTTTTGCCCTTTTTTGCATGTTTACAGGGGTCATTCTTTTGCACCCTGATCCTAAAGGCTTCATCTGATTGCCTTAAAATTCTGTCTGTAGCTTCTGAAGACCTGGGACAAACACTGGGGCTAAAATTTTTTGTTTCCGAAATACTATATGACGGGGGCGGGGCATCAAAGTTTTCACTTAAGATTTCCTTCGCCGCAATGGACAAAATGCTTAATAACTCTCCTGCACATGCTGCTAAAAATCCAAAACTTCACATGTACATAAAGAGTCTGTACCTGAAGACATCTATATGTTTATATTCAGTTATACACCTTGCGCCAATCAATATAATTTTTTACATTTTGACGTACTGCACGGTGCCCTTTTAACGAATCTGATTGAAAATTGGCTAGAAAAGACTCAAGACATTGATCTTACTCTATCCCTATTTTTGTGACTTTCCTTCGAAGGGCGTGGCTATTACGGTGCCGCAGAGTCTGATTATTCTCCGTGGCAACAAAAGTTCCTGCAAAATGATTCAGATGATCCATCTTCTCGAAATTTTTCACATTTGAGGATATTCAGGCCCTGAAGACGGCTGCCAACTTATTTTTGATCGCAGTGGTAGCGCCACCAACTGGTTAAAACAAATACAAATTATTTTCGTTGATTTTTTTCTCCGGGCAGGTTAACAAAATCTACCTTACATTTGCTCGGATGAGTGTTTAGGCCTTGAGGATGTCACAATACGAAAGTCTTTCGCCTTCTTCAGAGTGTCACATGATGGTGTCTTGTGGCCCGTCTTTATCAGCTGATGTTCCATGAGGGCGTGACTTACCTGTCACAAGAATGAAGGCAAGTCACGCCCCCCGCTGTCCGTTCACTCCGCCAAAATGCTGCTCCAGGTGGTAGAGAGGATGAAGGCTCCCTTGTCTCTGTTCATGGTTTTTATGCCTCGCTTGCAGATCTCAATGGCCTCTCTGATCCAGCGCTGTTGTTTATTCTCTTCGGTGCGGATGACCCTGCCCTTCTCCCGGTCCATGATGTGGTTTTCCCTTTTGCAGCGGTCAGTGATTGCTGATTTGTAATGTTCATGTTGTGCTTGTTCTTTTACTGCTCTGATTTTTTCATTTTTTTGACAGGTAAGTCACACCCTCATGGAACATCAGCTGATAAAGACGGGTCTCAAGACACCATCATGCGACACTCTGAAGAAGGCAAAAGACTCGCCGAAACATGTCAGGTAAAAAATTAACCTAAAACATAATTGTCTGCTTTTAATGAATCAGTCAAATATCAATAATAAGAAGACAAAATGAACCTAATACAAATAAATGAATGCTTAATAACTCCCCTGCACATGCTCCTAAAAATCCAAACCTTCACCTGTAAATAAAACGTCCCGACCTGAAGACATCTTAATGTTATTATTTTGTTATACACACAGCGCCGCCAAGTGGAATCAAAAATTTGTTTTTATTTTAATTTTCACGTACTGCACGGTGCCCTTTTGACGAATCCGACTGAAAATTAGTCAGAAAAGACTCAAGACAATGATCTTACTCTCTGCCGAATTTTGTGACGTTTTGGCAAAAGGCGTGGCTATTACGGTGCTGAAAAGTCCGATTGTACTCTGTGGCAACAAAAGCTCCGGCAACATGACTCAGATGATCCTATCTTCTCGAAGTTGTACACATTTGAGGATACTTCAGCCCTGAAGACATCTACCGACTTATTTTTCATCGTAGTAGTAGCGCCACCAACTGGTAAAAGCTAATACAAGTTATTTTCTTGGATGTTTTTCTCCGTGCAACTCAACAAGGTCGCCCTCATATATGCTCGGATGACTGTTTCGGCCATGAGGATGTCACAATACGAAATTAGTCCTTTTTCGTGAAAAGTTGTGGGAGTGGCATTGCACTGTTCGGCAATAAAACAACGCTGATTATGAGGTTCTAAATATGAACGACAACTCGTGAAACTTTAAACACACATCAGGCCGAGCAAATTTATCAATATTTTATACGTTAGTTGTGCAGCTTTTTTTAAATGGCTCGCCATGGCCCTTGAGAAATGTTCAAAAAAGCAGCCCTGATTGAGTGTTTCACCTCGCTTTTTGTAAATTTTATGGAGTACAGTGAACCCTCGGTTATCGCGGTTAATGGGGACCGAGACCACCCGCGAAAACTGAAAATCCGCGAAGTAGCGGCGCACCTTCAAAAATGCTTAAAAAAAATATACAATATATATAATAAATATATATATATATATATATATATATATATATATATATATATATATATATACGGGGAGAGAGAGAGTGAAATTCATTTTATAACAAAAAAACCAAATTATTATTAAAACGTATTATTTTTTTATTCCCCAGCCATTCTTTTTGTATTTATTTAATTACTCCGACTTTTACCTGCTGGTACGCCGTCCGGTGTGCCCTGTGAAATGAAAGGTGGCATTCTTTATTTATTTATTCATTTATTCATTCATAACTGACAGCCTCGCGCTCCGCTCGTGCCCGGGCGGAAGAGGTGCTCCAATTCGGCTTAACTGTGACACACGCCCGCCCTCCTCCCCCGGAACTTCCATTCGGTTAAACTTAGGGGCCGCTTGGCACCGCCCGTGCCCGGGGAAGGTGCTCCTCTTCGGCTTACTGTGACGCGAGCATGCCCTCCTCCTCCGGAGCTTCCATTCAGTTAAACTTAGGGGCCGCTTGGAACCGCCCGTGCCCGGGGAAGGTGCTCCTCTTCGGCTTACTGTGACGCGAGCATGCCCTCCTCCTCCGGAGCTTCCATTCGGTTAAACTTAGGGGCCGCTTGGAACCGCCCGTGCCCGGGGAAGGTGCTCCTCTTCGGCTTACTGTGACGCGAGCATGCCCTCCTCCTCCGGAGCTTCCATTCGGTTAAACTTAGGGGCCGCTTGGCACCGCCCGTGCCCGGGGAAGGTGCTCCTCTACGGCTTAACATCCACGCACGCCGGCCGGAGCTCTGGTACGGTCCGAACCGCGCGAAACGTCGCCACCGATCGTGTCAGGGAGAACGTGCTCTTCTTCGTCCACTCTCCTCTTCGCCCACGCTCTTCTTCGGCGCACGCCGGCCGTCTAACCGCTCCAGCGCCCCGTCGTGCCGCTCGGCGAAACTACAATGCCCCCGAATATTTTTTAGACCCGCGAAGCACTGAACCCGCGAAAGGTGAACCGCGAAGTAGCGAGGGTTCACTGTATGTATAAGACCAAGACCTACAAAAAAGTCTCTTGGAGCAATGAGCTAGGTTTTACAGGAAGTCGGCCATTTTGAATTTACTTAAAAGGGGGCGGGTCACCACAATGGACTTTGTGTAGAAATTATTATTGGGGCCCGAGCAGCGACGGCGGCGAGGTCCCTATTGTTTTTGTAGAAATTATTATTAGGGCCTGAGCAGCGACCGCTACGAGGTCCCCATTGTTTTTGTGGAAATTATTATTATTTTTATTATTATTATTATTAGGGCCCGAGCAGTGACCGCTGCGAGGTCCCTATTGTTTTTCTAGAAATTGTTATTAGGGCCCGAGCTGCGACGGATGCGAGGTCCCTATTGTTTTTGTAGAAAATATTATTACTTTTATTATTATTAATATTATTATTATTATTATTAGGGCCTGAGCAGCGACCGCTGCGAAGTCCCTATTGTTTTTGTAGAAATTATTATTATTATTATTTTTCCGATTGTTCGATCGCATTTTTGACCCCCGAAACATGCACAAAAACTCACCAAACTTGGCAGTCTCATCGGGCATGGCGAAAAATTTGATATTTTAACGTCTAATATGAACAGGAAGTGAGTTATGAATTTTTGAAAGTCCGACTTTTGCCCTTTTTTGCATGTTTACAGGGGTCATTCTTTTGCACCCTGATCCTAAAGGCTTCATCTGATTGCCTTAAAATTCTGTCTGTAGCATTGAAGACCTGGGACAAACACTGGGGCTAAAATTTTTTGTTTCCGAAATACTATATGACGGGGGCGGGGCTTCAAAGTTTTCACTTAAGATTTCCTTCGCCGCAATGGACAAAATGCTTAATAACTCTCCTGCACATGCTGCTAAAAATCCAAAACTTCACATGTACATAAAAAGTCTGTACCTGAAGACATCTATATGTTTATATTCAGTTATACACCTTGCGCCAATCAATATCATTTTTTACATTTTGACGTACTGCACGGTGCCCTTTTAACGAATCTGATTGAAAATTGGCTAGAAAAGACTCAAGACATTGATCTTACTCTATCCCTATTTTTGTGACTTTCCTTCGAAGGGCGTGGCTATTACGGTGCCGCAGAGTCTGATTATTCTCCGTGGCAACAAAAGTTCCTGCAAAATGATTCAGATGATCCATCTTCTCGAAATTTTTCACATTTGAGGATATTCAGGCCCTGAAGACGGCTGCCAACTTATTTTTGATCGCAGTGGTAGCGCCACCAACTGGTTAAAACAAATACAAATTATTTTCGTTGATGTTTTTCTCCGGGCAGGTGAACAAAATCTACCTTATATTTGCTCGGATGAGTGTTTAGGCCTTGAGCATGTCACAATACGAAAGTCTTTCGCCTTCTTCAGAGTGTCACATGATGCTGTCTTGTGACCCGTCTTTATCAGCTGATGTTCCATGAGGGCGTGACTTACCTGTCACAAGAATGAAGGCAAGTCACGCCCCCCGCTGTCCGTTCACTCCGCCAAGATGCTGGTCCAGGTGGTAGAGAGGATGAAGGCTCCCTTGTCTCTGTTCATGGTTTTTATGCCTCGCTTGCAGATCTCAATGGCCTCTCTGATCCAGCGCTGTTGTTTGTTCTCTTCTGTGCGGATGACCCTGCCCTTCTCCCGGTCCATGATGTGGTTTTCCCTTTTGCAGTGGTCAGTGATTGCTGATTTGTAATGTTCATGTTGTGCTTGTTCTTTTACTGCTCTGATTTTTTTCATTTTTTTGACAGGTAAGTCACACCCTCATGGAACATCAGCTCAAGACACCATCATGCGACACTCTGAAGAAGGCGAAAGACTCGCCGAAACATGTCAGGTAAAAAATTAACCTAAAACATAATTGTCTGCTTTTAATGAATCAGTCAAATATCAATAATAAGAAGACAAAATGAACCTAATACAAATAAATGAATGCTTAATAACTCCCCTGCACATGCTCCTAAAAATCCAAACCTTCACCTGTAAATAAAACGTCCCGACCTGAAGACATCGTAATGTTATTATTTTGTTATACACACAGTGCCGCCAAGTGGAATCAAAAATTTGTTTTTATTTTAATTTTCACGTACTGCACGGTGCCCTTTTGACGAATCCGACTGAAAATTAGTCAGAAAAGACTCAAGACAATGATCTTACTCTCTGCCAAATTTTGTGACGTTTTGGCAAAAGGCGTGGCTATTAAGGTGCTGAAAAGTCCGATTGTACTCTGTGGCAACAAAAGCTCCGGCAACATGACTCAGATGATCCTATCTTCTCGAAGTTGTACACATTTGAGGATACTTCAGCCCTGAAGACATCTACCAACTTATTTTACATCGTAGTAGTAGCGCCACCAACTGGTAAAAGCTAATACAAGTTATTTTCTTGGATGTTTTTCTCCGTGCAACTCAACAAGGTCGCCCTCATATATGCTCGGATGACTGTTTCGGCCATGAGGATGTCACAATACGAAATTCGTCCTTTTTCGTGAAAAGTTGTGGGAGTGGCATTGCACTGTTCGGCAATAAAACAAAGCTGATTATGAGGTTCTAAATATGAACGACAACTCGTAAAACTTTACACACACATCAGGCCGAGCAAATTTATCAATATTTTATACGTTAGTTGTGCAGCTTTTTTGAAATGGCTCGCCATGGCCCTCGAGAAATGTTAAAAAAAGCAGCTCTGGTTGAGTGTTTCACCTCGCTTTTTGTAAATTTTATGGAGTACAGTGAACCCTCGGTTATCGCGGTTAACGGGGACCGAGACCACCCGCGAAAACTGAAAATCCGCGAAGTAGCGGCGCACCTTCAAAAATGCTTAAAAAAAATATACAATATATACAATAAATATATAAATATATATATATATATATATATATATATATATATATATATATATATATATATACGGGGAGAGAGAGAGTGAAATTCATGTTATAACAAAAAAAACAAATTATTATTAAAACGTATTATTTTTTTATTCCCCAGCCATTCTTTTAGTATTTATTTAATTACTCCAACTTTTACCTGCTGGTACGCCGTCCGGTGTGCCCTGTGAAATGAAAGGTGGCATTCTTTATTTATTTATTCATTTATTCATTCATAACTGACAGCCTCGCGCTCCGCTCGTGCCCGGGCAGAAGAGGTGCTCCAATTTGGCTTAACTGTGACACACGCCCGCCCTCCTCCCCCGGAGCTTCCATTCGGTTAAACTTAGGGGCCGCTTGGCACCGCCCGTGCCCGGGGAAGGTGCTCCTCTTCGGCTTACTGTGACGCGAGCATGCCCTCCTCCTCCGGAGCTTCCATTCGGTTAAACTTAGGGGCCGCTTGGAACCGCCCGTGCCCGGGGAAGGTGCTCCTCTACGGCTTAACTGCCACGCACGCCGGCCGGAGCTCTGGTACGGTCCGAACCGCGCGAAACGTCGCCACCGATCGTGTCCGGGGGAACGTGCTCTTCTTCGTCCACTCTCCTCTTCGCCCACGCTCTTCTTCGGCGCACGCCGGCCGTCTAACCGCTCCAGCGCCCCGTCGTGCCGCTCGGCGAAACTACAATGCCCCCGAATATTTTTTAGACCCGCGAAGCACTGAACCCGCGAAAGGTGAACCGCGAAGTAGCGAGGGTTCACTGTATGTATAAGACCAAGACCTACAAAAAAGTCTCTTGGAGCAATGAGCTAGGTTTTACAGGAAGTCGGCCATTTTGAATTTACTTAAAAGGGGGCGGGTCACCACAATGGACTTTGTGTAGAAATTATTATTGGGGCCCGAGCAGCGACCGCGGCGAGGTCCCTATTGTTTTTGTAGAAAACATTATTACTTTTATTATTATTATTATTATTATTATTAGGGCCTGAGCAGCGACCGCTGCGAAGTCCCTATTGTTTTTGTAGAAATTATTATTATTATTATTTTTCCGATTGTTCGATCGCATTTTTGACCCCCGAAACATGCACAAAAACTCACCAAACTTGGCAGTCTCATCGGGCATGGCGAAAAATTTGATATTTTAACGTCTAATATGAACAGGAAGTGAGTTATGAATTTTTGAAAGTCCGACTTTTGCCCTTTTTTGCATGTTTACAGGGGTCATTCTTTTGCACCCTGATCCTAAAGGCTTCATCTGATTGCCTTAAAATTCTGTCTGTAGCATTGAAGACCTGGGACAAACACTGGGGCTAAAATTTTTTGTTTCCGAAATACTATATGACGGGGGCGGGGCTTCAAAGTTTTCACTTAAGATTTCCTTCGCCGCAATGGACAAAATGCTTAATAACTCTCCTGCACATGCTGCTAAAAATCCAAAACTTCACATGTACATAAAAAGTCTGTACCTGAAGACATCTATATGTTTATATTCAGTTATACACCTTGCGCCAATCAATATCATTTTTTACATTTTGACGTACTGCACGGTGCCCTTTTAACGAATCTGATTGAAAATTGGCTAGAAAAGACTCAAGACATTGATCTTACTCTATCCCTATTTTTGTGACTTTCCTTCGAAGGGCGTGGCTATTACGGTGCCGCAGAGTCTGATTATTCTCCGTGGCAACAAAAGTTCCTGCAAAATGATTCAGATGATCCATCTTCTCGAAATTTTTCACATTTGAGGATATTCAGGCCCTGAAGACGGCTGCCAACTTATTTTTGATCGCAGTGGTAGCGCCACCAACTGGTTAAAACAAATACAAATTATTTTCGTTGATGTTTTTCTCCGGGCAGGTGAACAAAATCTACCTTATATTTGCTCGGATGAGTGTTTAGGCCTTGAGCATGTCACAATACGAAAGTCTTTCGCCTTCTTCAGAGTGTCACATGATGCTGTCTTGTGACCCGTCTTTATCAGCTGATGTTCCATGAGGGCGTGACTTACCTGTCACAAGAATGAAGGCAAGTCACGCCCCCCGCTGTCCGTTCACTCCGCCAAGATGCTGGTCCAGGTGGTAGAGAGGATGAAGGCTCCCTTGTCTCTGTTCATGGTTTTTATGCCTCGCTTGCAGATCTCAATGGCCTCTCTGATCCAGCGCTGTTGTTTGTTCTCTTCTGTGCGGATGACCCTGCCCTTCTCCCGGTCCATGATGTGGTTTTCCCTTTTGCAGTGGTCAGTGATTGCTGATTTGTAATGTTCATGTTGTGCTTGTTCTTTTACTGCTCTGATTTTTTTCATTTTTTTGACAGGTAAGTCACACCCTCATGGAACATCAGCTCAAGACACCATCATGCGACACTCTGAAGAAGGCGAAAGACTCGCCGAAACATGTCAGGTAAAAAATTAACCTAAAACATAATTGTCTGCTTTTAATGAATCAGTCAAATATCAATAATAAGAAGACAAAATGAACCTAATACAAATAAATGAATGCTTAATAACTCCCCTGCACATGCTCCTAAAAATCCAAACCTTCACCTGTAAATAAAACGTCCCGACCTGAAGACATCGTAATGTTATTATTTTGTTATACACACAGTGCCGCCAAGTGGAATCAAAAATTTGTTTTTATTTTAATTTTCACGTACTGCACGGTGCCCTTTTGACGAATCCGACTGAAAATTAGTCAGAAAAGACTCAAGACAATGATCTTACTCTCTGCCAAATTTTGTGACGTTTTGGCAAAAGGCGTGGCTATTAAGGTGCTGAAAAGTCCGATTGTACTCTGTGGCAACAAAAGCTCCGGCAACATGACTCAGATGATCCTATCTTCTCGAAGTTGTACACATTTGAGGATACTTCAGCCCTGAAGACATCTACCAACTTATTTTACATCGTAGTAGTAGCGCCACCAACTGGTAAAAGCTAATACAAGTTATTTTCTTGGATGTTTTTCTCCGTGCAACTCAACAAGGTCGCCCTCATATATGCTCGGATGACTGTTTCGGCCATGAGGATGTCACAATACGAAATTCGTCCTTTTTCGTGAAAAGTTGTGGGAGTGGCATTGCACTGTTCGGCAATAAAACAAAGCTGATTATGAGGTTCTAAATATGAACGACAACTCGTAAAACTTTACACACACATCAGGCCGAGCAAATTTATCAATATTTTATACGTTAGTTGTGCAGCTTTTTTGAAATGGCTCGCCATGGCCCTCGAGAAATGTTAAAAAAAGCAGCTCTGGTTGAGTGTTTCACCTCGCTTTTTGTAAATTTTATGGAGTACAGTGAACCCTCGGTTATCGCGGTTAACGGGGACCGAGACCACCCGCGAAAACTGAAAATCCGCGAAGTAGCGGCGCACCTTCAAAAATGCTTAAAAAAAATATACAATATATACAATAAATATATAAATATATATATATATATATATATATATATATATATATATATATATATATATATATATATACGGGGAGAGAGAGAGTGAAATTCATGTTATAACAAAAAAAACAAATTATTATTAAAACGTATTATTTTTTTATTCCCCAGCCATTCTTTTAGTATTTATTTAATTACTCCAACTTTTACCTGCTGGTACGCCGTCCGGTGTGCCCTGTGAAATGAAAGGTGGCATTCTTTATTTATTTATTCATTTATTCATTCATAACTGACAGCCTCGCGCTCCGCTCGTGCCCGGGCAGAAGAGGTGCTCCAATTTGGCTTAACTGTGACACACGCCCGCCCTCCTCCCCCGGAGCTTCCATTCGGTTAAACTTAGGGGCCGCTTGGCACCGCCCGTGCCCGGGGAAGGTGCTCCTCTTCGGCTTACTGTGACGCGAGCATGCCCTCCTCCTCCGGAGCTTCCATTCGGTTAAACTTAGGGGCCGCTTGGAACCGCCCGTGCCCGGGGAAGGTGCTCCTCTACGGCTTAACTGCCACGCACGCCGGCCGGAGCTCTGGTACGGTCCGAACCGCGCGAAACGTCGCCACCGATCGTGTCCGGGGGAACGTGCTCTTCTTCGTCCACTCTCCTCTTCGCCCACGCTCTTCTTCGGCGCACGCCGGCCGTCTAACCGCTCCAGCGCCCCGTCGTGCCGCTCGGCGAAACTACAATGCCCCCGAATATTTTTTAGACCCGCGAAGCACTGAACCCGCGAAAGGTGAACCGCGAAGTAGCGAGGGTTCACTGTATGTATAAGACCAAGACCTACAAAAAAGTCTCTTGGAGCAATGAGCTAGGTTTTACAGGAAGTCGGCCATTTTGAATTTACTTAAAAGGGGGCGGGTCACCACAATGGACTTTGTGTAGAAATTATTATTGGGGCCCGAGCAGCGACCGCGGCGAGGTCCCTATTGTTTTTGTAGAAAACATTATTACTTTTATTATTATTATTATTATTATTATTAGGGCCTGAGCAGCGACCGCTGCGAAGTCCCTATTGTTTTTGTAGAAATTATTATTATTATTATTTTTCCGATTGTTCGATCGCATTTTTGACCCCCGAAACATGCACAAAAACTCACCAAACTTGGCAGTCTCATCGGGCATGGCGAAAAATTTGATATTTTAACGTCTAATATGAACAGGAAGTGAGTTATGAATTTTTGAAAGTCCGACTTTTGCCCTTTTTTGCATGTTTACAGGGGTCATTCTTTTGCACCCTGTTCCTAAAGGCTTCATCTGATTGCCTTAAAATTCTGTCTGTAGCATCTGAAGACCTGGCACAAACACTGGGGCTAAAATTTTTTGTTTCCGAAATACTATATGACGGGGGCGGGGCATCAAAGTTTTCACTTAAGATTTCCTTCGCCGCAATGGACAAAATGCTAAATAACTCTCCTGCACATGCTGCTAAAAATCCAAAACTTCACATGTACATAAAGAGTCTGTACCTGAAGACATCTATATGTTTATATTCAGTTATACACCTTGCGCCAATCAATATCATTTTTTACATTTTGACGTACTGCACGGTGCCCTTTTAACGAATCTGATTGAAAATTGGCTAGAAAAGACTCAAGACATTGATCTTACTCTATCCCTATTTTTGTGACTTTCCTTCGAAGGGCGTGGCTATTACGGTGCCGCAGAGTCTGATTATTCTCCGTGGCAACAAAAGTTCCTGCAAAATGATTCAGATGATCCATCTTCTCGAAATTTTTCACATTTGAGGATATTCAGGCCCTGAAGACGGCTGCCAACTTATTTTTGATCGCAGTGGTAGCGCCACCAACTGGTTAAAACAAATACAAATTATTTTCGTTGATTTTTTTCTCCGGGCAGGTTAACAAAATCTACCTTACATTTGCTCGGATGAGTGTTTAGACCTTGAGGATGTCACAATACGAAAGTCTTTCGCCTTCTTCAGAGTGTCACATGATGGTGTCTTGTGGCCCGTCTTTATCAGCTGATGTTCCATGAGGGCGTGACTTACCTGTCACAAGAATGAAGGCAAGTCACGCCCCCCGCTGTCCGTTCACTCCGCCAAAATGCTGCTCCAGGTGGTAGAGAGGATGAAGGCTCCCTTGTCTCTGTTCATGGTTTTTATGCCTCGCTTGCAGATCTCAATGGCCTCTCTGATCCAGCGCTGTTGTTTGTTCTCTTCGGTGCGGATGACCCTGCCCTTCTCCCGGTCCATGATGTGGTTTTCCCTTTTGCAGTGGTCAGTGATTGCTGATTTGTAATGTTCATGTTGTGCTTGTTCTTTTACTGCTCTGATTTTTCATTTTTTTGACAGGTAAGTCACACCCTCATGGAACATCAGCTGATAAAGACGGGTCTCAAGACACCATCATGCGACACTCTGAAGAAGGCGAAAGACTCGCCGAAACATGTCAGGTAAAAAATTAACCTAAAACATAATTGTCTGCTTTTAATGAATCAGTCAAATATCAATAATAAGAAGACAAAATGAACCTAATACAAATAAATGAATGCTTAATAACTCCCCTGCACATGCTCCTAAAAATCCAAACCTTCACCTGTAAATAAAACGTCCCGACCTGAAGACATCTTAATGTTATTATTTTGTTATACACACAGTGCCGCCAAGTGGAATCAAAAATTTGTTTTTATTTTAATTTTCACGTACTGCACGGTGCCCTTTTGACGAATCCGACTGAAAATTAGTCAGAAAAGACTCAAGACAATGATCTTACTCTCTGCCGAATTTTGTGACGTTTTGGCAAAAGGCGTGGCTATTAAGGTGCTGAAAAGTCCGATTGTACTTTGTGGCAACAAAAGCTCCGGCAACATGACTCAGATGATCCTATCTTCTCGAAGTTGTACACATTTGAGGATACTTCAGCCCTGAAGACATCTACCAACTTATTTTACATCGTAGTAGTAGCGCCACCAACTGGTAAAAGCTAATACAAGTTATTTTCTTGGATGTTTTTCTCCGTGCAACTCAACAAGGTCGCCCTCATATATGCTCGGATGACTGTTTCGGCCATGAGGATGTCACAATACGAAATTCGTGATTTTTCGTGAAAAGTTGTGGGAGTGGCATTGCACTGTTCGGCAATAAAACAAAGCTGATTATGAGGTTCTAAATATGAACGACAACTCGTAAAACTTTACATCCACATCAGGCCGAGCAAATTTATCAATATTTTATAAGTTAGTTGTGCAGCTTTTTTGAAATGGCTCGCCATGGCCCTCGAGAAATGTTAAAAAAAAGCAGCTCTGGTTGAGTGTTTCACCTCGCTTTTTGTAAATTTTATGGAGTACAGTGAACCCTCGGTTATCGCGGTTAATGGGGACCGAGACCACCCGCGAAAACTGAAAATCCGCGAAGTAGCGGCGCACCTTCAAAAATGCTTAAAAAAAATATACAATATATATAATAAATATATATATATATATATATATATATATATATATATATATACGGGGAGAGAGAGAGTGAAATTCATGTTATAACAAAAAAACCAAATTATTATTAAAACGTATTATTTTTTTATTCCCCAGCCATTCTTTTAGTATTTATTTAATTACTCCGACTTTTACCTGCTGTTACGGCGTCCGGTGTGCCCTGTGAAATGAAAGGTGGCATTCTTTATTTATTTATTCATTTATTCATTCATAACTGACAGCCTCGCGCTCCGCTCGTGCCCGGGCAGAAGAGGTGCTCCAATTTGGCTTAACTGTGACACACGCCCGCCCTCCTCCCCCGGAGCTTCCATTCGGTTAAACTTAGGGGCCGCTTGGCACCGCCCGTGCCCGGGGAAGGTGCTCCTCTTCGGCTTACTGTGACGCGAGCATGCCCTCCTCCTCCGGAGCTTCCATTCGGTTAAACTTAGGGGCCGCTTGGAACCGCCCGTGCCCGGGGAAGGTGCTCCTCTACGGCTTAACTGCCACGCACGCCGGCCGGAGCTCTGGTACGGTCCGAACCGCGCGAAACGTCGCCACCGATCGTGTCCGGGGGAACGTGCTCTTCTTCGTCCACTCTCCTCTTCGCCCACGCTCTTCTTCGGCGCACGCCGGCCGTCTAACCGCTCCAGCGCCCCGTCGTGCCGCTCGGCGAAACTACAATGCCCCCGAATATTTTTTAGACCCGCGAAGCACTGAACCCGCGAAAGGTGAACCGCGAAGTAGCGAGGGTTCACTGTATGTATAAGACCAAGACCTACAAAAAAGTCTCTTGGAGCAATGAGCTAGGTTTTACAGGAAGTCGGCCATTTTGAATTTACTTAAAAGGGGGCGGGTCACCACAATGGACTTTGTGTAGAAATTATTATTGGGGCCCGAGCAGCGACCGCGGCGAGGTCCCTATTGTTTTTGTAGAAAACATTATTACTTTTATTATTATTATTATTATTATTATTAGGGCCTGAGCAGCGACCGCTGCGAAGTCCCTATTGTTTTTGTAGAAATTATTATTATTATTATTTTTCCGATTGTTCGATCGCATTTTTGACCCCCGAAACATGCACAAAAACTCACCAAACTTGGCAGTCTCATCGGGCATGGCGAAAAATTTGATATTTTCACGTCTAATATGAACAGGAAGTGAGTTATGAATTTTTGAAAGTCCGACTTTTGCCCTTTTTTGCATGTTTACAGGGGTCATTCTTTTGCACCCTGATCCTAAAGGCTTCATCTGATTGCCTTAAAATTCTGTCTGTAGCATCTGAAGACCTGGGACAAACACTGGGGCTAAAATTTTTTGTTTCCGAAATACTATATGACGGGGGCGGGGCTTCAAAGTTTTCACTTAAGATTTCCTTCGCCGCAATGGACAAAATGCTTAATAACTCTCCTGCACATGCTGCTAAAAATCCAAAACTTCACATGTACATAAAGAGTCTGTACCTGAAGACATCTATATGTTTATATTCAGTTATACACCTTGCGCCAATCAATATCATTTTTTACATTTTGACGTACTGCATGGTGCCCTTTTAACGAATCCGATTGAAAATTGGCTAGAAAAGACTCAAGACATTGATCTTACTCTATCCCTATTTTTATGACTTTCCTTCAAAGGGCGTGGCTATTACGGTGCCGCAGAGTCTGATTATTCTCCGTGGCAACAAAAGTTCCTGCAAAATGATTCAGATGATCCATCTTCTGGAAATCTTTCACATTTGAGGATATTCAGGCCCTGAAGACGGCTGCCAACTTATTTTTGATCGCAGTGGTAGCGCCACCAACTGGTTAAAACAAATACAAATTATTTTCGTTGATGTTTTTCTCCGGGCAGGTGAACAAAATCTACCTTATATTTGCTCGGATGAGTGTTTAGGCCTTGAGCATGTCACAATACAAAAGTCTTTCGCCTTCTTCAGAGTGTCACATGATGGTGTCTTGTGACCCGTCTTTATCAGCTGATGTTCCATGAGGGCGTGACTTACCTGTCACAAGAATGAAGGCAAGTCACGCCCCCCGCTGTCCGTTCACTCCGCCAAGATGCTGGTCCAGGTGGTAGAGAGGATGAAGGCTCCCTTGTCTCTGTTCATGGTTTTTATGCCTCGCTTGCAGATCTCAATGGCCTCTCTGATCCAGCGCTGTTGTTTGTTCTCTTCTGTGCGGATGACCCTGCCCTTCTCCCGGTCCATGATGTGGTTTTCCCTTTTGCAGTGGTCAGTGATTGCTGATTTGTAATGTTCATGTTGTGCTTGTTCTTTTACTGCTCTGATTTTTTCATTTTTTTGACAGGTAAGTCACACCCTCATGGAACATCAGCTGATAAAGACGGGTCTCAAGACACCATCATGCGACACTCTGAAGAAGGCGAAAGACTCGCCGAAACATGTCAGGTAAAAAATTAACCTAAAACATAATTGTCTGCTTTTAATGAATCAGTCAAATATCAATAATAAGAAGACAAAATGAACCTAATACAAATAAATGAATGCTTAATAACTCCCCTGCACATGCTCCTAAAAATCCAAACCTTCACCTGTAAATAAAACGTCCCGACCTGAAGACATCTTAATGTTATTATTTTGTTATACACACAGTGCCGCCAAGTGGAATCAAAAATTTGTTTTTATTTTAATTTTCACGTACTGCACGGTGCCCTTTTGACGAATCCGACTGAAAATTAGTCAGAAAAGACTCAAGACAATGATCTTACTCTCTGCCGAATTTTGTGACGTTTTGGCAAAAGGCGTGGCTATTAAGGTGCTGAAAAGTCCGATTGTACTCTGTGGCAACAAAAGCTCCGGCAACATGACTCAGATGATCCTATCTTCTCGAAGTTGTACACATTTGAGGATACTTCAGCCCTGAAGACATCTACCAACTTATTTTACATCGTAGTAGTAGCGCCACCAACTGGTAAAAGCTAATACAAGTTATTTTCTTGGATGTTTTTCTCCGTGCAACTCAACAAGGTCGCCCTCATATATGCTCGGATGACTGTTTCGGCCATGAGGATGTCACAATACGAAATTCGTCCTTTTTCGTGAAAAGTTGTGGGAGTGGCATTGCACTGTTCGGCAATAAAACAAAGCTGATTATGAGGTTCTAAATATGAACGACAACTCGTAAAACTTTACACACACATCAGGCCGAGCAAATTTATCAATATTTTATACGTTAGTTGTGCAGCTTTTTTGAAATGGCTCGCCATGGCCCTCGAGAAATGTTAAAAAAAGCAGCTCTGGTTGAGTGTTTCACCTCGCTTTTTGTAAATTTTATGGAGTACAGTGAACCCTCGGTTATCGCGGTTAATGGGGACCGAGACCACCCGCGAAAACTGAAAATCCGCAAAGTAGCGGCGCACCTTCAAAAATGCTTAAAAAAAATATACAATATATATAATAAATATATATATATATATATATATATATATATATATATATATATATATATATATATATATACGGGGAGAGAGAGAGTGAAATTCATGTTATATCAAAAAACCCAAATTATTATTAAAACGTATTATTTTTTTATTCCCCAGCCATTCTTTTAGTATTTATTTAATTACTCCGACTTTTACCTGCTGGTACGCCGTCCGGTGTGCCCTGTGAAATGAAAGGTGGCATTCTTTATTTATTTATTCATTTATTCATTCATAACTGACAGCCTCGCGCTCCGCTCGTGCCCGGGTAGAAGAGGTGCTCCAATTTGGCTTAACTGTGACACACGCCCGCCCTCCTCCCCCGGAGCTTCCATTCGGTTAAACTTAGGGGCCGCTTGGCACCGCCCGTGCCCGGGGAAGGTGCTCCTCTTCGGCTTACTGTGACGCGAGCATGCCCTCCTCCTCCGGAGCTTCCATTCGGTTAAACTTAGGGGCCGCTTGGAACCGCCCGTGCCCGGGTAAGGTGCTCCTCTTCGGCTTACTGTGACGCGAGCATGCCCTCCTCCTCCGGAGCTTCCATTCGGTTAAACGTAGGGGCCGCTTGGCACCGCCCGTGCCCGGGGAAGGTGCTCCTCTACGGCTTAACTGCCACGCACGCCGGCCGGAGCTCTGGTACGGTCCGAACCGCGCGAAACGTCGCCACCGATCGTGTCCGGGGGAACGTGCTCTTCTTCGTCCACTCTCCTCTTCGCCCACGCTCTTCTTCGGCGCACGCCGGCCGTCTAACCGCTCCAGCGCCCCGTCGTGCCGCTCGGCGAAACTACAATGCCCCCGAATATTTTTTAGACCCGCGAAGCACTGAACCCGCGAAAGGTGAACCGCGAAGTAGCGAGGGTTCACTGTATGTATAAGACCAAGACCTACAAAAAAGTCTCTTGGAGCAATGAGCTAGGTTTTACAGGAAGTCGGCCATTTTGAATTTACTTAAAAGGGGGCGGGTCACCACAATGGACTTTGTGTAGAAATTATTATTGGGGCCCGAGCAGCGACCGCGGCGAGGTCCCTATTGTTTTTGTAGAAGATATTATTACTTTTATTATTATTATTATTATTATTATTAGGGCCTGAGCAGCGACCGCTGCGAAGTCCCTATTGTTTTTGTAGAAATTATTATTATTATTATTTTTCCGATTGTTCGATCGCATTTTTGACCCCCGAAACATGCACAAAAACTCACCAAACTTGGCAGTCTCATCGGGCATGGCGAAAAATTTGATATTTTAACGTCTAATATGAACAGGAAGTGAGTTATGAATTTTTGAAAGTCCGACTTTTGCCCTTTTTTGCATGTTTACAGGGGTCATTCTTTTGCACCCTGATCCTAAAGGCTTCATCTGATTGCCTTAAAATTCTGTCTGTAGCATCTGAAGACCTGGCACAAACACTGGGGCTAAAATTTTTTGTTTCCAAAATACTATATGACGGGGGCGGGGCATCAAAGTTTTCACTTAAGATATCCTTCGCCGCAATGGACAAAATGCTTAATAACTCTCCTGCACATGCTGCTAAAAATCCAAAACTTCACATGTACATGAAGAGTCTGTACCTGAAGACATCTATATGTTTATATTCAGTTATACACCTTGCGCCAATCAATATCATTTTTTACATTTTGACGTACTGCACGGTGCCCTTTTAACGAATCTGATTGAAAATTGGCTAGAAAAGACTCAAGACATTGATCTTACTCTATCCCTATTTTTGTGACTTTCCTTCGAAGGGCGTGGCTATTACGGTGCCGCAGAGTCTGATTATTCTCCGTGGCAACAAAAGTTCCTGCAAAATGATTCAGATGATCCATCTTCTCGAAATTTTTCACATTTGAGGATATTCAGGCCCTGAAGACGGCTGCCAACTTATTTTTGATCGCAGTGGTAGCGCCACCAACTGGTTAAAACAAATACAAATTATTTTCGTTGATTTTTTTCTCCGGGCAGGTTAACAAAATCTACCTTACATTTGCTCGGATGAGTGTTTAGGCCTTGAGGATGTCACAATACGAAAGTCTTTCGCCTTCTTCAGAGTGTCACATGATGGTGTCTTGTGGCCCGTCTTTATCAGCTGATGTTCCATGAGGGCGTGACTTACCTGTCACAAGAATGAAGGCAAGTCACGCCCCCCGCTGTCCGTTCACTCCGCCAAAATGCTGCTCCAGGTGGTAGAGAGGATGAAGGCTCCCTTGTCTCTGTTCATGGTTTTTATGCCTCGCTTGCAGATCTCAATGGCCTCTCTGATCCAGCGCTGTTGTTTGTTCTCTTCGGTGCGGATGACCCTGCCCTTCTCCCGGTCCATGATGTGGTTTTCCCTTTTGCAGTGGTCAGTGATTGCTGATTTGTAATGTTCATGTTGTGCTTGTTCTTTGACTGCTCTGATTTTTCATTTTTTTGACAGGTAAGTCACACCCTCATGGAACATCAGCTGATAAAGACGGGTCTCAAGACACCATCATGCGACACTCTGAAGAAGGCGAAAGACTCGCCGAAACATGTCAGGTAAAAAATTTACCTAAAACATAATTGTCTGCTTTTAATGAATCAGTCAAATATCAATAATAAGAAGACAAAATGAACCTAATACAAATAAACGAATGCTTAATAACTCCCCTGCACATGCTCCTAAAAATCCAAACCTTCACCTGTAAATAAAACGTCCCGACCTGAAGACATCTTAATGTTATTATTTTGTTATACACACAGTGCCGCCAAGTGGAATCAAAAATTTGTTTTTATTTTAATTTTCACGTACTGCACGGTGCCCTTTTGACGAATCCGACTGAAAATTAGTCAGAAAAGACTCAAGACAATGATCTTACTCTCTGCCGAATTTTGTGACGTTTTGGCAAAAGGCGTGGCTATTAAGGTGCTGAAAAGTCCGATTGTACTCTGTGGCAACAAAAGCTCCGGCAACATGACTCAGATGATCCTATCTTCTCGAAGTTGTACACATTTGAGGATACCTCAGCCCTGAAGACATCTACCAACTTATTTTACATCGTAGTAGTAGCGCCACCAACTGGTAAAAGCTAATACAAGTTATTTTCTTGGATGTTTTTCTCCGTGCAACTCAACAAGGTCGCCCTCATATATGCTCGGATGACTGTTTCGGCCATGAGGATGTCACAATACGAAATTCGTGATTTTTCGTGAAAAGTTGTGGGAGTGGCATTGCACTGTTCGGCAATAAAACAAAGCTGATTATGAGGTTCTAAATATGAACGACAACTCGTAAAACTTTACACACACATCAGGCCGAGCAAATTTATCAATATTTTATACGTTAGTTGTGCAGCTTTTTTGAAATGGCTCGCCATGGCCCTCGAGAAATGTTAAAAAAAAGCAGCTCTGGTTGAATGTTTCACCTCGCTTTTTGTAAATTTTATGGAGTACAGTGAACTCTCTGTTATCGCGGTTAATGGGGACCGAGACCATCCGCGAAAACTGAAAATCCGCGAAGTAGCGGCGCACCTTCAAAAATGCTTAAAAAAAATATACAATATATATAATAAATATATAAATATATATATATATATATATATATATATATACGGGGAGAGAGAGAGTGAAATTCATGTTATAACAAAAAAAACAAATTATTATTAAAACGTATTATTTTTTTATTCCCCAGCCATTCTTTTTGTATTTATTTAATTACTCCGACTTTTACCTGCTGGTACGCCGTCCGGTGTGCCCTGTGAAATGAAAGGTGGCATTCTTTATTTATTTATTCATTTATTCATTCATAACTGACAGCCTCGCGCTCCGCTCGTGCCCGGGCAGAAGAGGTGCTCCAATTTGGCTTAACTGTGACACACGCCCGTCCTCCTCCCCCGGAGCTTCCATTCGGTTAAACTTAGGGGCCGCTTGGCACCGCCCGTGCCCGGGGAAGGTGCTCCTCTTCGGCTTACTGTGACGCGAGCATGCCCTCCTCCTCCGGAGCTTCCATTCGGTTAAACTTAGGGGCCGCTTGGCACCGCCCGTGCCCGGGGAAGGTGCTCCTCTACGGCTTAACTGCCACGCACGGTGGCCGGAGCTCTGGTACGGTCCGAACCGCGCGAAACGTCGCCACCGATCGTGTCCGGGGGAACGTGCTCTTCTTCGTCCACTCTCCTCTTCGCCCACGCTCTTCTTCGGCGCACGCCGGCCGTCTAACCGCTCCAGCGCCCCGTCGTGCCGCTCGGCGAAACTACAATGCCCCCGAATATTTTTTAGACCCGCGAAGCACTGAACCCGCGAAAGGTGAACCGCGAAGTAGCGAGGGTTCACTGTATGTATAAGACCAAGACCTACAAAAAAGTCTCTTGGAGCAATGAGCTAGGTTTTACAGGAAGTCGGCCATTTTGAATTTACTGAAAAGGGGGCGGGTCACCACAATGGACTTTGTGTAGAAATTATTATTAAGGCCCGAGCAGCGACCGCGGCGAGGTCCCTATTGTTTTTGTAGAAGATATTATTACTTTTATTATTATTATTATTATTATTATTAGGGTCTGAGCAGCGACCGCTGCGAAGTCCCTATTGTTTTTGTAGAAATTATTATTATTATTATTTTTCCGATTGTTCGATCGCATTTTTGACCCCCGAAACATGCACAAAAACTCACCAAACTTGGCAGTCTCATCGGGCATGGCGAAAAATTTGATATTTTAACGTCTAATATGAACAGGAAGTGAGTTATGAATTTTTGAAAGTCCGACTTTTGCCCTTTTTTGCATGTTTACAGGGGTCATTCTTTTGCACCCTGATCCTAAAGGCTTCATCTGATTGCCTTAAAATTCTGTCTGTAGCATCTGAAGACCTGGCACAAACACTGGGGCTAAAATTTTTTGTTTTCCGAAATACTATATGACGGGGGCGAGGCATCAAAGTTTTCACTTAAGATTTCCTTCGCCGCAATGGACAAAATGCTTAATAATTCTCCTGCACATGCTGCTAAAAATCCAAAACTTCACATGTACATAAAGAGTCTGTACCTGAAGACTTCTATATATTTATATTCATTTATACACCTTGCGCCAATCAATATCATTTTTTACATTTTGACGTACTGCACGGTGCCCTTTTAACGAATCTGATTGAAAATTGGCTAGAAAAGACTCAAGACATTGATCTTACTCTATCCCTATTTTTGTGACTTTCCTTCGAAGGGCGTGGCTATTACGGTGCCGCAGAGTCTGATTATTCTCCGTGGCAACAAAAGTTCCTGCAAAATGATTCAGATGATCCATCTTCTCGAAATTTTTCACATTTGAGGATATTCAGGCCCTGAAGACGGCTGCCAACTTATTTTTGATCGCAGTGGTAGCGCCACCAACTGGTTAAAACAAATACAAATTATTTTCGTTGATTTTTCTCTCCGGGCAGGTTAACAAAATCTACCTTACATTTGCTCGGATGAGTGTTTAGGCCTTGAGGATGTCACAATACGAAAGTCTTTCGCCTTCTTCAGAGTGTCACATGATGGTGTCTTGTGGCCCGTCTTTATCAGCTGATGTTCCATGAGGGCGTGACTTACCTGTCACAAGAATGAAGGCAAGTCACGCCCCCCGCTGTCCGTTCACTCCGCCAAAATGCTGCTCCAGGTGGTAGAGAGGATGAAGGCTCCCTTGTCTCTGTTCATGGTTTTTATGCCTCGCTTGCAGATCTCAATGGCCTCTCTGATCCAGCGCTGTTGTTTGTTCTCTTCGGTGCGGATGACCCTGCCCTTCTCCCGGTCCATGATGTGGTTTTCCCTTTTGCAGTGGTCAGTGATTGCTGATTTGTAATGTTCATGTTGTGCTTGTTCTTTGACTGCTCTGATTTTTCATTTTTTTGACAGGTAAGTCACACCCTCATGGAACATCAGCTGATAAAGACGGGTCTCAAGACACCATCATGCGACACTCTGAAGAAGGCGAAAGACTCGCCGAAACATGTCAGGTAAAAAATTAACCTAAAACATAATTGTCTGCTTTTAATGAATCAGTCAAATATCAATAATAAGAAGACAAAATGAACCTAATACAAATAAATGAATGCTTAATAACTCCCCTGCACATGCTCCTAAAAATCCAAACCTTCACCTGTAAATAAAACGTCCCGACCTGAAGACATCTTAATGTTATTATTTTGTTATACACACAGTGCCGCCAAGTGGAATCAAAAATTTGTTTTTATTTTAATTGTCACGTACTGCACGGTGCCCTTTCGACGAATCCGACTGAAAATTAGTCAGAAAAGACTCAAGACAATGATCTTACTCTCTGCCGAATTTTGTGACGTTTTGGCAAAAGGCGTGGCTATTACGGTGCTGAAAAGTCCGATTGTACTCTGTGGCAACAAAAGCTCCAGCAACATGACTCAGATGATCCTATCTTCTCGAAGTTGCACACATTTGAGGATACTTCAGCCCTGAAGACATCTACCAACTTATTTTTCATCGTAGTAGTAGCGCCCCCAACTGGTAAAAGCTAATACAAGTTATTTTCTTGGATGTTTTTCTCCGTGCAACTCAACAAGGTCGCCCTCATATATGCTCGGATGACTGTTTCGGCCATGAGGATGTCACAATACGAAATTCGTCCTTTTTCATGAAAAGTTGTGGGAGTGGCATTGCACTGTTCGGCAATAAAACAAAGCTGATTATGAGGTTCTAAATATGAACGACAACTCGTGAAACTTTACACACACATCAGGCTGAGCAAATTTATCAATATTTTATACGTTAGTTGTGCAGCTTTTTTGAAATGGCTCGCCATGGCCCTCGAGAAATGTTCAAAAAAGCAGCCCTGGTTGAGTGTTTCACCTCGCTTTTTGTAAATTTTATGGAGTACAGTGAACCCTCGGTTATCGCGGTTAATGGGGACCGAGACCACCCGCGAAAACTGAAAATCCGCGAAGTAGCGGCGCACCTTCAAAAATGCTTAAAAAAAATATATAATAAATATATAAATATATATATATATATATATATATATATATATATATATATACGGGGGGAGAGAGAGAGAGAGAGAGTGAAATTCATGTTATAACAAAAAAAACAAATTATTATTAAAACTTATTATTTTTTTATTCCCCAACCATTCTTTTTGTATTTATTTAATTACTCCGACTTTTACCTGCTGGTACGCCGTCCGGTGTGCCCTGTGAAATGAAAGGTGGCATTCTTTATTTATTTATTCATTTATTCATTCATAACTGACAGCCTCGCGCTCCGCTTGTGCCCGGCAGAAGAGGTGCTCCAATTCGGCTTAACTGTGACACACGCCCGCCCTCCTCCCCCGGAGCTTCCATTCGGTTAAACTTAGGGGCCGCTTGGCACCGCCCGTGCCCGGGGAAGGTGCTCCTCTTCGGCTTACTGTGACGCGAGCATGCCCTCCTCCTCCGGAGCTTCCATTCGGTTAAACTTAGGGGCCGCTTGGAACCGCCCGTGCCCGGGGAAGGTGCTCCTCTTCGGCTTACTGTGACGCGAGCATGCCCTCCTCCTCCGGAGCTTCCATTCAGTTAAACTCAGGGGCCGCTTGGAACCGCCCGTGCCCGGGGAAGGTGCTCCTCTACGGCTTAACTGCCACGCACGCCGGCCGGAGCTCTGGTACGGTCCGAACCGCGCGAAACGTCGCCACCGATCGTGTCCGGGGGAACGTGCTCTTCTTCGTCCACTCTCCTCTTCGCCCACGCTCTTCTTCGGCGCACGCCGGCCGTCTAACCGCTCCAGCGCCCCGTCGTGCCGCTCGGCGAAACTACAATGCCCCCGAATATTTTTTAGACCCGCGAAGCACTGAACCCGCGAAAGGTGAACCTCGAAGTAGCGAGGGTTCACTGTATGTATAAGACCAAGACCTACAAAAAAGTCTCTTGGAGCAATGAGCTAGGTTTTACAGGAAGTCGGCCATTTTGAATTTACTTAAAAGGGGGCGGGTCTCCACAATGGACTTTGTGTAGAAATTATTATTGGGGCCCGAGCAGCGACCGCGGCGAGGTCCCTATTGTTTTTGTAGAAAATATTATTACTTTTATTATTATTATTATTATTATTATTATTATTATTAGGGCCTGAGCAGCGACCGCTGCGAAGTCCCTATTGTTTTTGTAGAAATTATTATTATTATTATTTTTCCGATTGTTCGATCGCATTTTTGACCCCCGAAACATGCACAAAAACTCACCAAACTTGGCAGTCTCATCGGGCATGGCGAAAAATTTGATATTTTTTAACGTCTAATATGAACAGGAAGTGAGTTATGAATTTTTGAAAGTCCGACTTTTGCCCTTTTTTGCATGTTTACAGGGGTCATTCTTTTGCACCCTGATCCTAAAGGCTTCATCTGATTGCCTTAAAGTTCTGTCTGGAGCATCTTAAGACCTGGGACAAACACTGGGGCTAAAATTTTTTGTTTCCGAAATACTATATGACGGGGGCGGGGCTTCAAAGTTTTCACTTAAGATTTCCTTCGCCGCAATGGACAAAATGCTTAATAACTCTCCTGCCCGTGCTGCTAAAAATCCAAAACTTCACATGTACATAAAGAGTCGGTACCTGAAGACATCTATATGTTTATATTCAGTTATACACCTTGCGCCAATCAATATAAATGTTTACATTTTGACGTACTGCACGGTGCCCTTTTAACGAATCCGACTGAAAATTGGCTAGAAAAGACTCAAGACATTGATCTTACTCTATCCCTATTTTTGTGACTTTCCTTCGAAGGGCGTGGCTATTACGGTGCCGCAGAGTCTGATTATTCTCCGTGGCAACAAAAGTTCCTGCAAAATGATTCAGATGATCCATCTTCTCGAAATTTTTCACATTTGAGGATATTCAGGCCCTGAAGACGGCTGCCAACTTATTTTTGATCGCAGTGGTAGCGCCACCAACTGGTTAAAACAAATACAAATTATTTTCGTTGATGTTTTTCTCCGGGCAGGTTAACAAAATCTACCTTATATTTGCTCGGATGAGTGTTTAGGCCTTGAGGATGTCACAATACGAAAGTCTTTCGCCTTCTTCAGAGTTTCACATGATGGTGTCTTGTGACCCGTCTTTATCAGCTGATGTTCCATGAGGGCGTGACTTACCTGTCACGAGAATGAAGGCAAGTCACGCCCCCCGCTGTCCGTTCACTCCGCCAAGATGCTGGTCCAGGTGGTAGAGAGGATGAAGGCTCCCTTGTCTCTGTTCATGGTTTTTATGCCTCGCTTGCAGATCTCAATGGCCTCTCTGAACCAGCGCTGTTGTTTGTTCTCTTCGGTGCGGATGACCCTGCCCTTCTCCCGGTCCATGATGTGGTTTTCCCTTTTGCAGTGGTCAGTGATTGCTGATTTGTAATGTTCATGTTGTGCTTGTTCTTTTACTGCTCTGATTTTTCATTTTTTTGACAGGTAAGTCACACCCTCATGGAACATCAGCTGATAAAGACGGGTCTCAAGACACCATCATGCGACACTCTGAAGAAGGCGAAAGACTCGCCGAAACATGTCAGGTAAAAAATTAACCTAAAACATAATTGTCTGCTTTTAATGAATCAGTCAAATATCAATAATAAGAAGACAAAATGAACCTAATACAAATAAACGAATGCTTAATAACTCCCCTGCACATGCTCCTAAAAATCCAAACCTTCACCTGTAAATAAAACGTCCCGACCTGAAGACATCTTAATGTTATTATTTTGTTATACACACAGTGCCGCCAAGTGGAATCAAAAATTTGTTTTTATTTTAATTTTCACGTACTGCACGGTGCCCTTTTGACGAATCCGACTGAAAATTAGTCAGAAAAGACTCAAGACAATGATCTTACTCTCTGCCGAATTTTGTGACGTTTTGGCAAAAGGCGTGGCTATTAAGGTGCTGAAAAGTCCGATTGTACTCTGTGGCAACAAAAGCTCCGGCAACATGACTCAGATGATCCTATCTTCTCGAAGTTGTACACATTTGAGGATACTTCAGCCCTGAAGACATCTACCAACTTATTTTACATCGTAGTAGTAGCGCCACCAACTGGTAAAAGCTAATACAAGTTATTTTCTTGGATGTTTTTCTCCGTGCAACTCAACAAGGTCGCCCTCATATATGCTCGGATGACTGTTTCGGCCATGAGGATGTCACAATACGAAATTCGTGATTTTTCGTGAAAAGTTGTGGGAGTGGCATTGCACTGTTCGGCAATAAAATAAAGCTGATTATGAGGTTCTAAATATGAACGACAACTCGTAAAACTTTACACACACATCAGGCCGAGCAAATTTATCAATATTTTATACGTTAGTTGTGCAGCTTTTTTGAAATGGCTCGCCATGGCCCTCGAGAAATGTTAAAAAAAAGCAGCTCTGGTTGAGTGTTTCACCTCGTTTTTGTAAATTTTATGGAGTACAGTGAACCCTCGGTTATCGCGGTTAATGGGGACCGAGACCACCCGCGAAAACTGAAAATCCGCGAAGTAGCGGCGCACCTTCAAAAATGCTTAAAAAAAATATACAATATATATCATAAATATATAAATATATATATATATATATATATATATATATATATATATATATATATATATATATACGGGGAGAGAGAGAGTGAAATTCATGTTATAACAAAAAAACCAAATTATTATTAAAACGTATTATTTTTTTATTCCCCAGCCATTCTTTTTGTATTTATTTAATTACTCCGACTTTTACCTGCTGGTACGCCGTCCGGTGTGCCCTGTGAAATGAAAGGTGGCATTCTTTATTTATTTATTCATTTATTCATTCATAACTGACAGCCTCGCGCTCTGCTCGTGCCCGGGCAGAAGAGGTGCTCCAATTTGGCTTAACTGTGACACACGCCCGTCCTCCTCCGTCCGGAGCTTCCATTCGGTTAAACTTAGGGGCCGCTTGGCACCGCCCGTGCCCGGGGTAGATGCTCCTCTTCGGCTTACTGTGACGCGAGCATGCCCTCCTCCTCCGGAGCTTCCATTCGGTTAAACTTAGGGGCCGCTTGGAACCGCCCGTGCCCGGGGAAGGTGCTCCTCTTCGGCTTACTGTGACGCGAGCATGCCCTCCTCCTCCGGAGCTTCCATTCGGTTAAACTTAGGGGCCGCTTGGCACCGCCCGTGCCCGGGGAAGGTGCTCCTCTACGGCTTAACTGCCACGCACGCCGGCCGGAGCTCTGGTACGGTCCGAACCGCGCGAAACGTCGCCACCGATCGTGTCCGGGGGAACGTGCTCTCTTCGTCCACTCTCCTCTTCGCCCACGCTCTTCTTCGGCGCACGCCGGCCGTCTAACTGCTCCAGCGCCCCGTCGTGCCGCTCGGCGAAACTACAATGCCCCCGAATATTTTTTAGACCCGCGAAGCACTGAACCCGCGAAAGGTGAACCGCGAAGTAGCGAGGGTTCACTGTATGTATAAGACCAAGACCTACAAAAAAGTCTCTTGGAGCAATGAGCTAGGTTTTACAGGAAGTCGGCCATTTTGAATTTACTTAAAAGGGGGCGGGTCACCACAATGGACTTTGTGTAGAAATTATTATTGGGGCCCGAGCAGCGACCGCGGCGAGGTCCCTATTGTTTTTGTAGAAATTATTATTATTATTATTTTTCCGATTGTTCGATCGCATTTTTGACCCCCGAAACATGCACAAAAACTCACCAAACTTGGCAGTCTCATCGGGCATGGCGAAAAATTTGATATTTTAACGTCTAATATGAACAGGAAGTGAGTTATGAATTTTTGAAAGTCCGATTTTTGCCCTTTTTTGCATGTTTACAGGGGTCATTCTTTTGCACCCTGATCCTAAAGGCTTCATCTGATTGCCTTAAAATTCTGTCTGGAGCATCTTAAGACCTGGGACAAACACTGGGGCTAAAAATTTTTGTTTCCGAAATACTATATGACGGGGGCGGGGCTTCAAAGTTTTCACTTAAGATTTCCTTCGCCGCAATGGACAAAATGCTTAATAACTCTCCTGCACGTGCTGCTAAAAATCCAAAACTTCACATGTACATAAAGAGTCGGTACCTGAAGACATCTATATGTTTATATTCAGTTATACACCTTGCGCCAATCAATATCATTTTTTACATTTTGACGTACTGCACGGTGCCCTTTTAACGAATCTGATTGAAAATTGGCTAGAAAAGACTCAAGACATTGATCTTACTCTATCCCTATTTTTGTGACTTTCCTTCGAAGGGCGTGGCTATTACGGTGCCACAGAGTCTGATTATTCTCCGTGGCAACAAAAGTTCCTGCAAAATGATTCAGATGATCCATCTTCTCGAAATTTTTCACATTTGAGGATATTCAGGCCCTGAAGACGGCTGCCAACTTATTTTTGATCGCAGTGGTAGCGCCACCAACTGGTTAAAACAAATACAAATTATTTTCGTTGATGTTTTTCTCCGGGCAGGTTAACAAAATCTACCTTATATTTGCTCGGATGAGTGTTTAGGCCTTGAGGATGTCACAATACGAAAGTCTTTCGCCTTCTTCAGAGTTTCACATGATGGTGTCTTGTGACCCGTCTTTATCAGCTGATGTTCCATGAGGGCGTGACTTACCTGCCACGAGAATGAAGGCAAGTCACGCCCCCCGCTGTCCGTTCACTCCGCCAAGATGCTGGTCCAGGTGGTAGAGAGGATGAAGGCTCCCTTGTCTCTGTTCATGGTTTTTATGCCTCGCTTGCAGATCTCAATGGCCTCTCTGAACCAGCGCTGTTGTTTGTTCTCTTCGGTGCGGATGACCCTGCCCTTCTCCCGGTCCATGATGTGGTTTTCCCTTTTGCAGTGGTCAGTGATTGCTGATTTGTAATGTTCATGTTGTGCTTGTTCTTTTACTGCTCTGATTTTTCATTTTTTTGACAGGTAAGTCACACCCTCATGGAACATCAGCTGATAAAGACGGGTCTCAAGACACCATCATGCGACACTCTGAAGAAGGCGAAAGACTCGCCGAAACATGTCAGGTAAAAAATTAACCTAAAACATAATTGTCTTCTTTTAATGAATCAGTCAAATATCAATAATAAGAAGACAAAATGAACCTAATACAAATAAACGAATGCTTAATAACTCCCCTGCACATGCTCCTAAAAATCCAAACCTTCACCTGTAAATAAAACGTCCCGACCTGAAGACATCTTAATGTTATTATTTTGTTATACACACAGTGCCGCCAAGTGGAATCAAAAATTTGTTTTTATTTTAATTTTCACGTACTGCACGGTGCCCTTTTGACGAATCCGACTGAAAATTAGTCAGAAAAGACTCAAGACAATGATCTTACTCTCTGCCGAATTTTGTGACGTTTTGGCAAAAGGCGTGGCTATTAAGGTGCTGAAAAGTCCGATTGTACTCTGTGGCAACAAAAGCTCCGGCAACATGACTCAGATGATCCTATCTTCTCGAAGTTGTACACATTTGAGGATACTTCAGCCCTGAAGACATCTACCAACTTATTTTACATCGTAGTAGTAGCGCCACCAACTGGTAAAAGCTAATACAAGTTATTTTCTTGGATGTTTTTCTCCGTGCAACTCAACAAGGTCGCCCTCATATATGCTCGGATGACTGTTTCGGCCATGAGGATGTCACAATACGAAATTCGTGATTTTTCGTGAAAAGTTGTGGGAGTGGCATTGCACTGTTCGGCAATAAAATAAAGCTGATTATGAGGTTCTAAATATGAACGACAACTCGTAAAACTTTACACACACATCAGGCCGAGCAAATTTATCAATATTTTATACGTTAGTTGTGCAGCTTTTTTGAAATGGCTCGCCATGGCCCTCGAGAAATGTTAAAAAAAAGCAGCTCTGGTTGAGTGTTTCACCTCGTTTTTGTAAATTTTATGGAGTACAGTGAACCCTCGGTTATCGCGGTTAATGGGGACCGAGACCACCCGCGAAAACTGAAAATCCGCGAAGTAGCGGCGCACCTTCAAAAATGCTTAAAAAAAATATACAATATATATCATAAATATATAAATATATATATATATATATATATATATATATATATATATATATATATATATATATATATATATATATACGGGGAGAGAGAGAGTGAAATTCATGTTATAACAAAAAAACCAAATTATTATTAAAACGTATTATTTTTTTATTCCCCAGCCATTCTTTTTGTATTTATTTAATTACTCCGACTTTTACCTGCTGGTACGCCGTCCGGTGTGCCCTGTGAAATGAAAGGTGGCATTCTTTATTTATTTATTCATTTATTCATTCATAACTGACAGCCTCGCGCTCTGCTCGTGCCCGGGCAGAAGAGGTGCTCCAATTTGGCTTAACTGTGACACACGCCCGTCCTCCTCCGTCCGGAGCTTCCATTCGGTTAAACTTAGGGGCCGCTTGGCACCGCCCGTGCCCGGGGTAGATGCTCCTCTTCGGCTTACTGTGACGCGAGCATGCCCTCCTCCTCCGGAGCTTCCATTCGGTTAAACTTAGGGGCCGCTTGGAACCGCCCGTGCCCGGGGAAGGTGCTCCTCTTCGGCTTACTGTGACGCGAGCATGCCCTCCTCCTCCGGAGCTTCCATTCGGTTAAACTTAGGGGCCGCTTGGCACCGCCCGTGCCCGGGGAAGGTGCTCCTCTACGGCTTAACTGCCACGCACGCTGGCCGGATCTCTGGTACGGTCCGAACCGCGCGAAACGTCGCCACCGATCGTGTCCGGGGGAACGTGCTCTTCTTCGTCCACTCTCCTCTTCGCCCACGCTCTTCTTCGGCGCACGCCGGCCGTCTAACCGCTCCAGCGCCCCGTCGTGCCGCTCGGCGAAACTACAATGCCCCCGAATATTTTTTAGACCCGCGAAGCACTGAACCTGCGAAAGGTGAACCGCGAAGTAGCGAGGGTTCACTGTATGTATAAGACCAAGACCTACAAAAAAGTCTCTTGGAGCAATGAGCTAGGTTTTACAGGAAGTCGGCCATTTTGAATTTACTTAAAAGGGGGCGGGTCACCACAATGGACTTTGTGTAGAAATTATTATTGGGGCCCGAGCAGCGACCGCGGCGAGGTCCCTATTGTTTTTGTAGAAAATATTATTACTTTTATTATTATTATTATTATTATTATTATTAGGGCCTGAGCAGCGACCGCTGCGAAGTCCCTATTGTTTTTGTAGAAATTATTATTATTATTTTTCCGATTGTTCGATCGCATTTTTGACCCCCGAAACATGCACAAAAACTCACCAAACTTGGCAGTCTCATCGGGCATGGCGAAAAATGTGATATTTTAACGTCTAATATGAACAGGAAGTGAGTTATGAATTTTTGAAAGTCCGACTTTTGCCCTTTTTTGCATGTTTACAGGGGTCATTCTTTTGCACCCTGATCCTAAAGGCTTCATCTGATTGCCTTAAAATTCTGTCTGTAGCATCTGAAGACCTGGCACAAACACTGGGGCTAAAATTTTTTGTTTCCGAAATACTATATGACGGGGGCGGGGCATCAAAGTTTTCACTTAAGATTTCCTTCGCCGCAATGGACAAAATGCTTAATAACTCTCCTGCACATGCTGCTAAAAATCCAAAACTTCACATGTACATAAAGAGTCTGTACCTGAAGACATCTATATGTTTATATTCAGTTATACACCTTGCGCCAATCAATATCATTTTTTACATTTTGACGTACTGCACGGTGCCCTTTTAACGAATCTGATTGAAAATTGGCTAGAAAAGACTCAAGACATTGATCTTACTCTATCCCTATTTTTGTGACTTTCCTTCGAAGGGCGTGGCTATTACGGTGCCGCAGAGTCTGATTATTCTCCGTGGCAACAAAAGTTCCTGCAAAATGATTCAGATGATCCATCTTCTCGAAATTTTTCACATTTGAGGATATTCAGGCCCTGAAGACGGCTGCCAACTTATTTTTGATCGCAGTGGTAGCGCCACCAACTGGTTAAAACAAATACAAATTATTTTCGTTGATTTTTTTCTCCGGGCAGGTTAACAAAATCTACCTTACATTTGCTCGGATGAGTGTTTAGGCCTTGAGGATGTCACAATACGAAAGTCTTTCGCCTTCTTCAGAGTGTCACATGATGGTGTCTTGTGGCCCGTCTTTATCAGCTGATGTTCCATGAGGGCGTGACTTACCTGTCACAAGAATGAAGGCAAGTCACGCCCCCCGCTGTCCGTTCACTCCGCCAAAATGCTGCTCCAGGTGGTAGAGAGGATGAAGGCTCCCTTGTCTCTGTTCATGGTTTTTATGCCTCGCTTGCAGATCTCAATGGCCTCTCTGATCCAGCGCTGTTGTTTGTTCTCTTCGGTGCGGATGACCCTGCCCTTCTCCCGGTCCATGATGTGGTTTTCCCTTTTGCAGTGGTCAGTGATTGCTGATTTGTAATGTTCATGTTGTGCTTGTTCTTTTACTGCTCTGATTTTTCATTTTTTTGACAGGTAAGTCACACCCTCATGGAACATCAGCTGATAAAGACGGGTCTCAAGACACCATCATGCGACACTCTGAAGAAGGCGAAAGACTCGCCGAAACATGTCAGGTAAAAAATTAACCTAAAACATAATTGTCTGCTTTTAATGAATCAGTCAAATATCAATAATAAGAAGACAAAATGAACCTAATACAAATAAATGAATGCTTAATAACTCCCCTGCACATGCTCCTAAAAATCCAAACCTTCACCTGTAAATAAAACGTCCCGACCTGAATACATCTTAATGTTATTATTTTGTTATACACACAGTGCCGCCAAGTGGAATCAAAAATTTGTTTTTATTTTAATTTTCACGTACTGCACGGTGCCCTTTCGACGAATCCGACTGAAAATTAGTCAGAAAAGACTCAAGACAATGATCTTACTCTCTGCCGAATTTTGTGACGTTTTGGCAAAAGGCGTGGCTATTACGGTGCTGAAAAGTCCGATTGTACTCTGTGGCAACAAAAGCTCCAGCAACATGACTCAGGTGATCCTATCTTCTCGAAGTTGCACACATTTGAGGATACTTAAGCCCTGAAGACATCTACCAACTTATTTTTCATCGTAGTAGTAGCGCCACCAACTGGTAAAAGCTAATACAAGTTATTTTCTTGGATGTTTTTCTCCGTGCAACTCAACAAGGTCGCCCTCATATATGCTCGGATGACTGTTTCGGCCATGAGGATGTCACAATACGAAATTCGTCCTTTTTCATGAAAAGTTGTGGGAGTGGCATTGCACTGTTCGGCAATAAAACAAAGCTGATTATGAGGTTCTAAATATGAACGACAACTCGTGAAACTTTACACACACATCAGGCCGAGCAAATTTATCAATATTTTATACGTTAGTTGTGCAGCTTTTTTGAAATGGCTCGCCATGGCCCTCGAGAAATGTTCAAAAAAGCAGCCCTGGTTGAGTGTTTCACCTCGCTTTTTGTAAATTTTATGGAGTACAGTGAACCCTCGGTTATCGCGGTTAATGGGGACCGAGACCACCCGCAAAAACTGAAAATCCGCGAAGTAGCGGCGCACCTTCAAAAATGCTTAAAAAAAATATACAATATATATAATAAATATATAAATATATATATATATATATATATATATATATATATATATATATATATACGGGGGGAGAGAGAGAGACAGAGAGTGAAATTCATGTTATAACAAAAAAAACAAATTATTATTAAAACTTATTATTTTTTTATTCCCCAACCATTCTTTTTGTATTTATTTAATTACTCCGACTTTTACCTGCTGGTACGCCGTCCGGTGTGCCCTGTGAAATGAAAGGTGGCATTCTTTATTTATTCATTCATTTATTCATTCATAACTGACAGCCTCGCGCTCCGCTCGTGCCCGGGCAGAAGAGGTGCTCCAATTCGGCTTCACTGTGACACACGCCCGCCCTCCTCCCCCGGAGCTTCCATTCGGTTAAACTTAGGGGCCGCTTGGCACCGCCCGTGCCCGGGGAAGGTGCTCCTCTTCGGCTTACTGTGACGCGAGCATGCCCTCCTCCTGCGGAGCTTCCATTCGGTTAAACTTAGGGGCCGCTTGGAACCGCCCGTGCCCGGGGAAGGTGCTCCTCTTCGGCTTACTGTGACGCGAGCATGCCCTCCTCCTCCGGAGCTTCCATTCGGTTAAACTTAGCGGCCGCTTGGCACCGCCCGTGCCCGGGAAAGGTGCTCCTCTACGGCTTAACTGCCACGCACGCCGGCCGGAGCTCTGGTACGGTCCGAACCGCGCGAAACGTCGCCACCGATCGTGTCCGGGGGAACGTGCTCTCTTCGTCCACTCTCCTCTTCGCCCACGCTCTTCTTCGGCGCACGCCGGCCGTCTAACTGCTCCAGCGCCCCGTCGTGCCGCTCGGCGAAACTACAATGCCCCCGAATATTTTTTAGACCCGCGAAGCACTGAACCCGCGAAAGGTGAACCGCGAAGTAGCGAGGGTTCACTGTATGTATAAGACCAAGACCTACAAAAAAGTCTCTTGGAGCAATGAGCTAGGTTTTACAGGAAGTCGGCCATTTTGAATTTACTTAAAAGGGGGCGGGTCACCACAATGGACTTTGTGTAGAAATTATTATTGGGGCCCGAGCAGCGACCGCGGCGAGGTCCCTATTGTTTTTGTAGAAATTATTATTATTATTATTTTTCCGATTGTTCGATCGCATTTTTGACCCCCGAAACATGCACAAAAACTCACCAAACTTGGCAGTCTCATCGGGCATGGCGAAAAATTTGATATTTTAACGTCTAATATGAACAGGAAGTGAGTTATGAATTTTTGAAAGTCCGATTTTTGCCCTTTTTTGCATGTTTACAGGGGTCATTCTTTTGCACCCTGATCCTAAAGGCTTCATCTGATTGCCTTAAAATTCTGTCTGGAGCATCTTAAGACCTGGGACAAACACTGGGGCTAAAAATTTTTGTTTCCGAAATACTATATGACGGGGGCGGGGCTTCAAAGTTTTCACTTAAGATTTCCTTCGCCGCAATGGACAAAATGCTTAATAACTCTCCTGCACGTGCTGCTAAAAATCCAAAACTTCACATGTACATAAAGAGTCGGTACCTGAAGACATCTATATGTTTATATTCAGTTATACACCTTGCGCCAATCAATATCATTTTTTACATTTTGACGTACTGCACGGTGCCCTTTTAACGAATCTGATTGAAAATTGGCTAGAAAAGACTCAAGACATTGATCTTACTCTATCCCTATTTTTGTGACTTTCCTTCGAAGGGCGTGGCTATTACGGTGCCGCAGAGTCTGATTATTCTCCGTGGCAACAAAAGTTCCTGCAAAATGATTCAGATGATCCATCTTCTCGAAATTTTTCACATTTGAGGATATTCAGGCCCTGAAGACGGCTGCCAACTTATTTTTGATCGCAGTGGTAGCGCCACCAACTGGTTAAAACAAATACAAATTATTTTCGTTGATGTTTTTCTCCGGGCAGGTTAACAAAATCTACCTTATATTTGCTCGGATGAGTGTTTAGGCCTTGAGGATGTCACAATACGAAAGTCTTTCGCCTTCTTCAGAGTTTCACATGATGGTGTCTTGTGACCCGTCTTTATCAGCTGATGTTCCATGAGGGCGTGACTTACCTGTCACGAGAATGAAGGCAAGTCACGCCCCCCGCTGTCCGTTCACTCCGCCAAGATGCTGGTCCAGGTGGTAGAGAGGATGAAGGCTCTTTGTCTCTGTTCATGGTTTTTATGCCTCGCTTGCAGATCTCAATGGCCTCTCTGATCCAGCGCTGTTGTTTGTTCTCTTCTGTGCGGATGACCCTGCCCTTCTCCCGGTCCATGATGTGGTTTTCCCTTTTGCAGTGGTCAGTGATTGCTGATTTGTAATGTTCATGTTGTGCTTGTTCTTTTACTGCTCTGATTTTTTTCATTTTTTTGACAGGTAAGTCACACCCTCATGGAACATCAGCTCAAGACACCATCATGCGACACTCTGAAGAAGGCGAAAGACTCGCCGAAACATGTCAGTGAAAAAATTAACCTAAAACATAATTGTCTGCTTTTAATGAATCAGTCAAATATCAATAATAAGAAGACAAAATGAACCTAATACAAATAAATGAATGCTTAATAACTCCCCTGCACATGCTCCTAAAAATCCAAACCTTCACCTGTAAATAAAACGTCCCGACCTGAAGACATCTTAATGTTATTATTTTGTTATACACACAGTGCCGCCAAGTGGAATCAAAAATTTGTTTTTATTTTAATTTTCACGTACTGCACGGTGCCCTTTCGACGAATCCGACTGAAAATTAGTCAGAAAAGACTCAAGACAATGATCTTACTCTCTGCCGAATTTTGTGACGTTTTGGCAAAAGGCGTGGCTATTACGGTGCTGAAAAGTCCGATTGTACTCTGTGGCAACAAAAGCTCCAGCAACATGACTCAGGTGATCCTATCTTCTCGAAGTTGCACACATTTGAGGATACTTAAGCCCTGAAGACATCTACCAACTTATTTTTCATCGTAGTAGTAGCGCCACCAACTGGTAAAAGCTAATACAAGTTATTTTCTTGGATGTTTTTCTCCGTGCAACTCAACAAGGTCGCCCTCATATATGCTCGGATGACTGTTTCGGCCATGAGGATGTCCCAATACGAAATTCGTCCTTTTTCATGAAAAGTTGTGGGAGTGGCATTGCACTGTTCGGCAATAAAACAAAGCTGATTATGAGGTTCTAAATATGAACGACAACTCGTGAAACTTTACACACACATCAGGCCGAGCAAATTTATCAATATTTTATACGTTAGTTGTGCAGCTTTTTTGAAATGGCTCGCCATGGCCCTCGAGAAATGTTCAAAAAAGCAGCCCTGGTTGAGTGTTTCACCTCGCTTTTTGTAAATTTTATGGAGTACAGTGAACCCTCGGTTATCGCGGTTAATGGGGACCGAGACCACCCGCAAAAACTGAAAATCCGCGAAGTAGCGGCGCACCTTCAAAAATGCTTAAAAAAAATATACAATATATATAATAAATATATAAATATATATATATATATATATATATATATATATATATATATATATACGGGGGGAGAGAGAGAGACAGAGAGTGAAATTCATGTTATAACAAAAAAAACAAATTATTATTAAAACTTATTATTTTTTTATTCCCCAACCATTCTTTTTGTATTTATTTAATTACTCCGACTTTTACCTGCTGGTACGCCGTCCGGTGTGCCCTGTGAAATGAAAGGTGGCATTCTTTATTTATTCATTTATTTATTCATTCATAACTGACAGCCTCGCGCTCCGCTCGTGCCCGGGCAGAAGAGGTGCTCCAATTCGGCTTCACTGTGACACACGCCCGCCCTCCTCCCCCGGAGCTTCCATTCGGTTAAACTTAGGGGCCGCTTGGCACCGCCCGTGCCCGGGGAAGGTGCTCCTCTTCGGCTTACTGTGACGCGAGCATGCCCTCCTCCTGCGGAGCTTCCATTCGGTTAAACTTAGGGGCCGCTTGGAACCGCCCGTGCCCGGGGAAGGTGCTCCTCTTCGGCTTACTGTGACGCGAGCATGCCCTCCTCCTCCGGAGCTTCCATTCGGTTAAACTTAGGGGCCGCTTGGCACCGCCCGTGCCCGGGAAAGGTGCTCCTCTACGGCTTAACTGCCACGCACGCCGGCCGGAGCTCTGGTACGGTCCGAACCGCGCGAAACGTCGCCACCGATCGTGTCCGGGGGAACGTGCTCTCTTCGTCCACTCTCCTCTTCGCCCACGCTCTTCTTCGGCGCACGCCGGCCGTCTAACTGCTCCAGCGCCCCGTCGTGCCGCTCGGCGAAACTACAATGCCCCCGAATATTTTTTAGACCCGCGAAGCACTGAACCCGCGAAAGGTGAACCGCGAAGTAGCGAGGGTTCACTGTATGTATAAGACCAAGACCTACAAAAAAGTCTCTTGGAGCAATGAGCTAGGTTTTACAGGAAGTCGGCCATTTTGAATTTACTTAAAAGGGGGCGGGTCACCACAATGGACTTTGTGTAGAAATTATTATTGGGGCCCGAGCAGCGACCGCGGCGAGGTCCCGATTGTTTTTGTAGAAAATATTATTACTTTTATTATTATTATTATTATTATTATTATTAGGGCCTGAGCAGCGACCGCTGCGAAGTCCCTATTGTTTTTGTAGAAATTATTATTATTATTATTTTTCCGATTGTTCGATCGCATTTTTGACCCCCGAAACATGCACAAAAACTCACCAAACTTGGCAGTCTCATCGGGCATGGCGAAAAATTTGATATTTTAACGTCTAATATGAACAGGAAGTGAGTTATGAATTTTTGAAAGTCCGAGTTTTGCCCTTTTTTGCATGTTTACAGGGGTCATTCTTTTGCACCCTGATCCTAAAGGCTTCATCTGATTGCCTTAAAGTTCTGTCTGGAGCATCTTAAGACCTGGGACAAACACTGGGGCTAAAATTTTTTGTTTCCGAAATACTATATGACGGGGGCGGGGCTTCAAAGTTTTCACTTAAGATTTCCTTCGCCGCAATGGACAAAATGCTTAATAACTCTCCTGCACGTGCTGCTAAAAATCCAAAACTTCACATGTACATAAAGAGTCGGTACCTGAAGACATCTATATGTTTATATTCAGTTATACACCTTGCGCCAATCAATATAAATCTTTACATTTTGACGTACTGCACGGTGCCCTTTTAACGAATCCGACTGAAAATTGGCTAGAAAAGACTCAAGACATTGATCTTACTCTATCCCTATTTTTACGACTTTCCTTCAAAGGGCGTGGCTATTACGGTGCTGCAGAGTCTGATTATTCTCCGTGGCAACAAAAGTTCCTGCAAAATGATTCAGATGATCCATCTTCTGGAAATCTTTCACATTTGAGGATATTCAGGCCCTGAAGACGGCTGCCAACTTATTTTTGATCGCAGTGGTAGTGCCACCAACTGGTTAAAACAAATACAAATTATTTTCGTTGATGTTTTTCTCCGGGCAGGTGAACAAAATCTACCTTATATTTGCTCGGATGAGTGTTTAGGCCTTGAGCATGTCACAATACGAAAGTCTTTCGCCTTCTTCAGAGTGTCACATGATGCTGTCTTGTGACCCGTCTTTATCAGCTGATGTTCCATGAGGGCGTGACTTACCTGTCACAAGAATGAAGGCAAGTCACGCCCCCCGCTGTCCGTTCACTCCGCCAAGATGCTGGTCCAGGTGGTAGAGAGGATGAAGGCTCCCTTGTCTCTGTTCATGGTTTTTATGCCTCGCTTGCAGATCTCAATGGCCTCTCTGATCCAGCGCTGTTGTTTGTTCTCTTCTGTGCGGATGACCCTGCCCTTCTCCCGGTCCATGATGTGGTTTTCCCTTTTGCAGTGGTCAGTGATTGCTGATTTGTAATGTTCATGTTGTGCTTGTTCTTTTACTGCTCTGATTTTTTCATTTTTTTGACAGGTAAGTCACACCCTCATGGAACATCAGCTCAAGACACCATCATGCGACACTCTGAAGAAGGCGAAAGACTCGCCGAAACATGTCAGGTAAAAAATTAACCTAAAACATAATTGTCTGCTTTTAATGAATCAGTCAAATATCAATAATAAGAAGACAAAATGAACCTAATACAAATAAATGAATGCTTAATAACTCCCCTGCACATGCTCCTAAAAATCCAAACCTTCACCTGTAAATAAAACGTCCCGACCTGAAGACATCTTAATGTTATTATTTTGTTATACACACAGTGCCGCCAAGTGGAATCAAAAATTTGTTTTTATTTTAATTTTCACGTACTGCACGGTGCCCTTTTGACGAATCCGACTGAAAATGAGTCAGAAAAGATTCAAGACAATGATCTTACTCTCTGCCGAATTTTGTGACGTTTTGGCAAAAGGCGTGGCTATTAAGGTGCTGAAAAGTCCGATTGTACTCTGTGGCAACAAAAGCTCCGGCAACATGACTCAGATGATCCTATCTTCTCGAAGTTGTACACATTTGAGGATACTTCAGCCCTGAAGACATCTACCAACTTATTTTACATCGTAGTAGTAGCGCCACCAACTGGTAAAAGCTAATACAAGTTATTTTCTTGGATGTTTTTCTCCGTGCAACTCAACAAGGTCGCCCTCATATATGCTCGGATGACTGTTTCGGCCATGAGGATGTCACAATACGAAATTCGTCCTTTTTCATGAAAAGTTGTGGGAGTGGCATTGCACTGTTCGGCAATAAAACAAAGCTGATTATGAGGTTCTAAATATGAACGACAACTTGTAAAACTTTACACACACATCAGGCCGAGCAAATTTATCAATATTTTATACGTTAGTTGTGCAGCTTTTTTGAAATGGCTCGCCATGGCCCTCGAGAAATGTTAAAAAAAGCAGCTCTGGTTGAGTGTTTCATCTCGCTTTTTGTAAATTTTATGGAGTACAGTGAACCCTCGGTTATCGCGGTTAACGGGGACCGAGACCACCCGCGAAAACTGAAAATCCGCGAAGTAGCGGCGCACCTTCAAAAATGCTTAAAAAAAATAAACAGGTCACTGCTCGGGCCCTAATAATAATAATAATAATAATTTCCACAAAAACAATGGGGACCTCGTAGCGGTCGCTGCTCGGGCCCTAATAATAATTTCTACAAAAACAATAGGGACCTCGCCGCGGTCGCTGCTCGGGCCCCAATAATAATTTCTACACAAAGTCCATTGTGGTGACCCGCCCCCTTTTAAGTAAATTCAAAATGGCCGACTTCCTGTAAAACCTAGCTCATTGCTCCAAGAGTCTTTTTTGTAGGTCTTGGTCTTATACATACAGTGAACCCTCGCTACTTTCGCGGGTTCAGTGCTTCGCGGGTCTAAAAAATATTCGGGGGCATTGTAGTTTCGCCGAGCGGCACGACGGGGCGCTGGAGCGGTTAGACGGCCGGCGTGCGCCAAAGAAGAGCGTGGGCGAAGAGGAGAGTGGACGAAGAAGAGCACGTTCCCCCGGACACGATCGGTGGCGACGTTTCGCGCGGTTCGGACAGTACCAGAGCTCCGGCCGGCGTGCGTGGCAGTTAAGCCGTAGAGGAGCACCTTCCCCGGGCACGGGCGGTGCCAAGCGGCCCCTAAGTTTAACCGAATGGAAGCTCCGGAGGAGGAGGGCATGCTCGCGTCACAGTAAGCCGAAGAGGAGCACCTTCCCCGGGCACCGGCGGTTCCAAGCGGCCCCTAAGTTTAACCGAATGGAAGCTCCGGAGGAGGAGGGCATGCTCGCGTCACAGTAAGCCGAAGAGGAGCACCTTCCCCGGCCACGGGCGGTTCCAAGCGGCCCCTAAGTTTAACCGAATGGAAGCTCCGGAGGAGGAGGGCATGCTCGCGTCACAGTAAGCCGAAGAGGAGCACCTTCCCCGGGCACGGGCGGTGCCAAGCGGCCCCTAAGTTTAACCGAATGGAAGCTCCGGGGGAGGAGGGTGGGCGTGTGTCACAGTTAAGCCGAATTGGAGCACCTCTTCCGCCCGGGCACGAGCGGAGCGCGAAGCTGTCAGTTATGAATGAATAAATGAATAAATAAATAAATAAATAAAGAATGGCACCTTTCATTTCACAGGGCACACCAGACGGCGTACCAGCAGGTAAAAGTCTGAGTAATTAAATAAATACAAAAAGAATGGCTGGGGAATAAAAAAATAATACGTTTTAATAATAATTTGGTTTTTTTGTTATAACATCAATTTCACTCTCTCTCTCTCTCCCCGTATATATATATATATATATATTTATATATTTATTATATATATTGTATTTTTTTTTAAGCATTTTTGAAGGTGCGCCGCTACTTCGCGGATTTTCAGTTTTCGCGGGTGGTCTCGGTCCCCATTAACCGCGATAACCGAGGGTTCACTGTACTCCATAAAATTTACAAAAAGCGAGGTGAAACACTCAACCAGGGCTGCTTTTTTTAACATTTCTCGAGGGCCATGGCGAGCCATTTCAAAATAGCTGCACAACTAACGTATAAAATATTGATAAATTTGCTCTGCCTGATGTGTGTGTAAAGTTTCACGAGTTGTCGTTCATATTTAGAACCTCATAATCAGCGTTGTTTTATTGCCGAACAGTGCAATGCCACTCCCACAACTTTTCACGAAAAAGGATGAATTTCGTATTGTGACATCCTCATGGCCGAAACAGTCATCCGAGCATATATGAGGGCGACCTTGTTGAGTTGCACGGAGAAAAACATCCAAAAAAATAACTTGTATTAGCTTTTACCAGTTGGTGGCGCTACTACTACGATGAAAAATAAGTTGGTGGATGTCTTCAGGGCTGAAGTATCCTCAAATGTGTACAACTTCGAGAAGATAGTATCATCTGAGTAATGTTGCCGGAGCTTTTGTTGCCACAGAGTACAATCGGACTTTTCAGCACCGTAATAGCCACGCCTTTTGCCAAAACGTCACAAAATTCGGCAGAGAGTAAGTGAGTCTTTTCTGACTAATTTTCAGTCGGATTCGTCAAAAGGGCACCGTGCAGTACGTGAAAATTAAAATAAAAACAAATTTTTGATTCCACTTGGCGGCGCTGTGTGTATAACAAAATAATAACATTAAGATGTCTTCAGGTCGGGACGTTTTATTTACAGGTGAAGGTTTGGATTTTTAGGAGTATGTCCAGGGGAGTTATTAAGCATTCATTTATTTGTATTAGGTTCATTTTGTCTTCTTATTATTGATATTTGACTGATTCATTAAAAGCAGACAATTATGTTTTAGGTTAATTTTTTACCTGACATGTTTCGGCGAGTCTTTCGCCTTCTTCAGAGTGTCGCATGATGGTGTCTTGAGACCCGTCTTTATCAGCTGATGTTCCATGAGGGTGTGACTTACCTGTCAAAAAAATTAAAAAATCAGAGCAGTAAAAGAACAAGCACAACATGAACATTACAAATCAGCAATCACTGACCACTGCAAAAGGGAAAACCACATCATGGACTGGGAGAAGGGCAGGGTCATCCGCACCGGAGAGAACAAACTACAGCGCTGGATCAAAGAAGCAATTGAGATCTGCAAGCGAAGCATAAAAACCATGAACAGAGACAAGGGAGCCTTCATCCTCTCTACCACCTGGAGCAGCATCTTGGCGGAGTGAACGGACAGCGGGGGGCGTGACTTGCCTTCATTCTTGTGACAGGTAAGGCACGCCTTCATGGAACATCAGCTGATTAAGACTGGTCACAAGACACCATCACAGGGTTCGAAGTTAACTTTAAAAACTGCTTCCCCATAGGGCAAGTGCCACTAAAATTTGCCTTGCCCGAGTGGCCAAATTACTTGCCCAACTTGGGCAAGTGACAATTCTTTTTCTCTTGCCCTGAGTGACTTTTTGTATGACAAAGTGTCTAATTACAAATTGCATGAATTTTTTGTTCGGACAGTTCCCGCCTAGAAAGAATTAAAAATACGTTACAATCATAAGTGTTGCTTATATAAAAATGTATCATGTATTAACACATTAATTAGGTGTCTGCTGACCCAGGATTATGTTATTGTTATGTTATGTTATATATCAATGAGAATGTGGAATGACACTGAACGATGGAAGGTGGAAGGATGTGGAAAGATCGTGAATGACATTGAATGATTTGGAATGACACTGAAAGATTTTGAATAATACTGAATGACACTGAATGAAGTAAAACTCTCTGGGAACGGGCCAATTCAAGATAGCTGCCGCACTGTGGGGGAGGCTTTGGTACCAAATTTGGAAAGAGACCCAAACGGTTGGGTCCATTTTATATCAGTGTGGGGGTGAAACGTTGGTCTCTGCGGAGCTGTCTGAATATTGGAGAAGTGAGAAGACAAAGTAAAACAGAACAATTAAAATCACTCTTCAAATACATATTGTTTGGTAAGCAGAGCATGATTTACAGCTCACCATTTTATTGCATGCACCAAGCATGTTATACATTTTTCTGTCCACGGGATGGCGTAGTCAAGAAAAATGAAGCATCTCGAAGCCCATTCGTGTGTGAAGTATTTCCCTGCAGGGCTTGGCTGCTTTATGGGGCTTCATTTTGCCATCACTAGTTTTAGATAGTTTTAATTTTTGAAAGAGCATTTTCATTTTACAGTGAACCCTCGCTACTTCGCGGTTCACCTTTCGCGGGTTCAGTGCTTCGCGGGTCTAAAAAATATTCGGGGGCATTGTAGTTTCGCCGAGCGGCACGACGGGGCGCTGGAGCTGTTAGACGGCCGGCATGCGCCGAAGAAGAGCGTGGGCGAAGAGGAGAGTGGACGAAGAAGAGCACGTTCCCACGGGCACGATTTGGGGCGACGTTTCGCGCGGTTCGGACCGTACCAGAGCTCCGGCCAGCGTGCGTGGCAGTTAAGCCGAAGAGGAACAACTTCCGCCCGGGCACTAGCGGGGCGACATTTCGCTCTGTTCGGGAGCGTACGAGAGCTCCGGAGGAGGCCGGCCGGCGTGCGTGGCAGTTAAGCCGAAGAGGAGCACCTTCCCCGGGCACGGGCGGTGTCAAGCGGCCCCTAAGTTTAACCGAATGGAAGCTCCGGAGGAGGAGGGCATGCTCGCGTCACAGTTAAGCCGAAGAGAAGCACCTTCCCCGGGCACGGGCGGGGCGAAATGAAACCGAGTTCAACCGAACGGAGACACGCTTCGGGGGAGCAGGTCCGGCGTGCATGACAATTAAGCCGAAGAGGAGCACCTCTTCCGCCCGAGCACGAGCGGAGCGCGAGGCTGTCAGTTATGAATGAATAAATGAATAAAAAAAATAAATGAAGAATGCCACCTTTCATTTCACAGGGCACACCGGACGGCGTACCAGCAGGTAAAGGTCGAAGTAATTAAAAAAATACAAAAAGAAGTAATTGAATAAATACAAAAATAATGGCTGGGGAATAAAAAAATAATAAGTTTTAATAATATTTTTTTTTTTTTTGTTATAGCATGAATTTCACTCTCTCTCTCTCTACCCGTGTATATATATATATATATATATACATATATATATATATATATACATATTTTTTTTTTTTTTTTTTTAAGCATTTTTGAAGGTGCACCACTACTTCGCACTTTTTTTTTTGAAGCATTTTTGAAGGTGCGCCGCTACTTCGCGGATTTTCAGTTTTCGCGGGTGGTCTCGGTCCCCATTAACCGCGATAACCGAGGGTTCACTGTATTTTTTTCATTATCGAATTTTATTTTTTTCTATTCAAGTTTTGAGTTCATTTTCGTTTACTAAAATAACCTTGGGCTGCAACTACTATCACAGCAACGGCTCATTATATTTTGGCTGCTAAATATGCCAATTTTTCAGAGAGAAGACCGTGACAAAGAATGGCCCAATCGCAATAAACACTCTACACCATACGTTCCTCGTTGACGTGTACATGGGGTGTTGCAGAGCACAGGTTCCAAGCGTACCGATATTGCAAAATTGGGACAATGCGTGTGACGACACCAACTTCCGCCTCCTATGTCATCGAGCTTGGCGGCACGTTATCATTATGTATTTATTTGTAACAATTTTGACGTTGAGAGTGATATTAAAACTTAAGTAATGTGGTAGTTAAGAAAAAACCCTGGCTTGGGACCCACCGGAACAAGCTATAGCTTCATTTGTACTATTTGAGGCGCTCTCACAATCTGCGGCGCATGCACACAAGGTCGCTAAGTACGCTAGCTGCACTCGGACAAAACACGTAGGTGACTTTAAAAGAGTGACCGAAATTGCACACATGCAACTGTTTATCATAATGTCATAATTTGATATGTACATTTGAAGAGAATTTTTTTCAGCATGGGCACAAGAATTCCACCGAACATCGCCAGTTCAATGGGATTTTGGTTAAGTCCGCAAATAATTGTGGACAATATACTTTGGCTGCGCGCTCGAATAATTTTACTCGTATATACTTCAATGAGGGTGTAGTGTGGGTATCGGGATCTTTAACACGCCCTAACACGAAGCTGACTCTCCAACCGCCACAGCCTTTTAATGACGAAATTATAAAATAAACAAAAACACTGTTCAACAACATAAAATAAAATAAAAAATCACATCATACTTACATTTATAAACTTTAATCCTCAAGAACATTATTCTCAGGTTGACCGAAAGACGAGGACACGGGAGCGCCTCGGGCATGTTCTTCTTCCTTGTGTAGGCGAATGACGTTTTAAGGTGCTTGTCCGCCACCTGCTGTGCTGAACTATGTATTAAATAAGAAAAGCAAATTGTTGAATGTTTTTTCCCCAATGAAGACTGAATTGTAAAATACCCGGAAATGGCTTTTCTGTTTTATTGTGCATTTAAAAAAAATTCAGATTGTCCTTTTTTGTTGAGATAATTGTTGAATATTGAAATTGCACATGTAACTGGTAATTTAGTTTTAGATATTATTTGAACCAGTGGAGGGCCATGCATTTCACACCTGGGCCTTCAATGAAGTCCTACTTCGTCCTACTTGAATAAATCCCCCTCATAATACCATAATTTAGGACACCACGGGTGGACAAACAATATACAGAAAAGCACTTAGACAGCACTGACCGAGTGTTGGACGATATAGCTTCTCTTGAAAGGTCCGTGTTGAAAATGGCCTCGCAAGTGAATCTTCAATTTCTAAAGATAAAGATGTCTTTTAATTGTCCCATAACGGGGACATTTGCAGTGTTACAGCAGCAAAGATATACATCACACAGTGGCACCGACGTAATGTAGCCGTTAATGTATAACATTGGCAGCAGGCATTCATAAAAAGCATGCAAATATACACAGTATATACGTATATACACAGATCCCCATGTATATACACACTTACAGCCCACAACATATACAAGTGTAAGGAAACACTCCTAATGCCTGTCTATGGTTCAGAGGGGAAATAAATAAAAACGCTGCAATGATAAAAAAAAATACTGAATGATTGAAAATACTGCAATGATAAAAATACTGCAAGAATAAAAGTACTGTACCCAGCCAACATGTCCAACTGGGCCCCAAATGGGGTAAATGCGGGATTCCTGGGTACCAAGTGGGAATGGGCTAGAAGTGGGCAATGGTACAGGGTTCCATGTGGGCGCCATCTGGGATTGGTGGGCATGGGCTTAAACTGGGCAAATGTTGTGGGTGCAATACGGGTTGTGTATGGGCTAAGTGGGCATGGGTTAGAACTGGTAAAGATAAAGATAAAGATGTCCTTTATTAGTCCCACAATGGGGAAATTTGAGGTGTTACAGCAGCAAAGATATAGCTCACACAGAGTCGGCGGCGTAATGTAGCCGTTAATGTATAACATTAGCAGCAGACATTCATAAAAAGCATGCAAATATACACAGTATAAACGTATCTAAGTGTAAGGAAACACTCCTAATGTCTGTCCATTATACAGAGGGGAAAATGCTGTAATGATAAAAACTACTGAATCTACTACTGAAACCATTTATAGGTCCTATTTGGGTTATGTGTGGGCTAAGTGGGCATGGGTTAGAACTGGTCAACCATGTGAGGGTCTCATATGGGCTGTATATGGGCCAAGTGGGCATGGGTTAGAGCTGGTCAACCATGTCTGGGTCCTATTTGGGTTATGTGTGGGCTAAGTGGGCATGGGTTAGAAGTGGTCACCATTTATCGGTCCTGTTTGGGTTATGTGTGGGATAAGTGGGCATAGGTTAGAGCTGGTCAACCATGTCTGGGTCCTGTATGGGTTATAGATGAGCTAAGCGGGCATGGGTTTGAAAATTTGTTCTGGAGCCTTTTTGATATTTAATGCATGCTATGCTAATAGTAACCACCCGAAGACTATTCTCAGTAGAACTATTCAATGGATGCCAAAACGATAGAGACATGGCCATGGAGCCTATGCTGCGAGATTGTGAAAGGACTAAAATAAGTGTAGGATTTTTGAGGACCAGAAGTCAGCTTTTATTAGGTTTGACATTGATTTAACTTATGGAACAATGCAAATTATGGTCGGGTTGTTGTTGGACTTTTTCCGCTTTTGACTAAGGGACGGGTGTTTTTATTTTCTGGGACTCTTTAGAACAAGTGGCACGGTGGCGGACTGGTTAGCAAGTCCGCATCACAGTACAGAAGTGCAAGGTTCTCCCTATGCCTGCTAGGGTTTTCGCCGGTTTCCTCCCACTTTCCAAAAACATTCATGATAGGTTGATTGGTCACTGGTCCAAGGTCTGAGTGTGAGAGCGGATGGTTGCTTGTCTCTGTGTGCCCTGCGATTGACTGGCAACCAGTTCAGGGTGTACCCTGTCGACTGCCCGAAGACAGCTGGGATAGGCTCCAGCACTCCCGGGGACCCTTGTGAGGACAAGAAGCAGTACAGAGGATTGATTGATTTATTAAAATTAAAATTAAATTCATGTATTTATCTATGCTAAATTTAACAACGCTGGACGTTATATTTTGTGAATTTACATGTACCCCCAACTGTGACTTAATAACCCTTAAGGGACAAGATAACATTTTATAATATTCCAGACAGCTAAGATTGTCATCTATGAACTATTTGACAAGGCAGGTCCAGCATTGTCAGCCACATCCAACAGTCAACACAGTTACTTTTTTTTTAATAAACAAAATCAACATTATTAATTAATGTTATTTTATTAATTCTGTATGCTGTGAAAGATCTTTATTCAAAGTATATTTGAAGTTATTTCTACCTTATTGCTTGATTTTTGTAGATTCAAGTTGGAGTTGTCAAAATTACAGATTCTTTTGAAGGCAGCATATTCAAACTGTGAGAAAAGGAGCGAATGCAAGCTACGCGGTCTTTGAGGTGCGGCAGAAGAGCTGAAAGCACGGTGAGTCCCGAACGATAATTGAATTAATTAATTAATCTTGGGTAAATGTCTGGCTCTCATTTTTTAGACTTACTTTACAATGTGTTTTGTAATTTTTCAAGGTTGCCTGTGTTGGAAAACTGCTTGGTGCGTTAGCTAAAACACAGTATGCTAAAATGATAAGTGACGAGAACACAGAGGGTATATCAACAACGTACGTACTCGAATTATTTTGGGGAAAACTTAAGTACATTATAATCACCCTTTTAATAATACTGATAAGCGTTGTGTGTTTTATTTATTTTTATGAGGACCTTTACAACGAGCTACATATTGTTAGCATTGGGCCTACGACGCTAAACACAGTGTCCCTCGATCTCTCTCCAAAATTCTCCAAAAGACTTAAGCTTTCACTCAAATTAATACAATCTACTCCACTAGCTCATTTAAGGCTTTTTTGTGATGTGTTTGATTTGGGTAAGTAAAGCAAAACATATTAACTGTTGAATGTTGCCTGTTATTTAAATAATAGAAATTCAAGATGAAAGTTGAACAGATATTGAAATGCTAGATTGGCTCATTCAGAATCATGCCACAATGTGCTTTGTATGTTTTGTGTGTGGGTTTATCAAGCTCTAATTCAATGCAGTGTCCAAAACGAGCGCGCATAATTGTTGGATGAATGTTGGTTAATAGAGTCAGATAATAGTTAAAATTCCAACAGTTGAACAGATGTTGAAATGCTAGATTGGCTCATTCAGAATCATGCCACAATGTGCTTTGTATGTTTTGTGTGTAGGCTTATCAAGCTCTAATTCAATGCAGTGTTGAGCTGCATTTGAGAGGAACTACGTAAGTAACTAATGTGGAAAAATTGTGACTTCTTTGTGTACTTTTATTTTGAATATTCAAATTTTGTGGGTAAAGGTTAGAGAAAATAAGTTAAAAATGAGAGCTGTACAGGTATTTAAGTTTTTGGTTTGTAAAATACCCGAATGTGGGTTTCAGCAGGTGAGGCAATGATTGGACAGAGCAAAAGCTATGCTCCAAAATAGAAGTGATTACACCTTCACTAGACTAACCTGCAGCTAATTACATAATTATAAAATTAACACTTTAACCTGGCTTCCCCATCACAGATGTATTCTTTTAAATGCAAAGCTTTTTGTTCTAGCTTTTGTTGTTAAATGACATTCATGCCCAAGTGTCTATGCATCCATTGCAGGGATGTTTTCTCAAGTGACGAGTCTGATGCCTGTGATGACGAAGTACCATCTACACCTCCCCATGGATTGTCACAGAGAAAAAGCTTCCTAACCAAGAGAGGCGCTGCAGAAGGTCCTTGAGTACGTCCAACGTGTTGAGTCTGTGAGTCTACTGCAGGATCTAATGCAGGTATGAAAATGATGAAATTTTAATGTATTATCTTCAAAATTATAAATAATTATTTAATTTTTTTGAAATATAAAATTAGGTACCCTAAACCCAAGTAGGAACCCCAGTCCCAGTACATTCCTGATTCTGGAGCTACAGAGATCAAACCATCCTACTGTATCACTAAATAGCCCCACCTCTAAAACCCTGATTCGGAAGGCCGAGTTGAAAGACTTCAGAGTTCAAGATGGTCAACTGCAACTATGATAAGCCGAATGTGTTCACCCCAAGTCGGAAACTGAGAAAAAGACTCAATTTTCACATGATTTCAGTCCCTTCTATATTTAAAAGAATGTATTGGGGCTCTAAAAATGTGAAATATTTTTACAAGTATTTCTTTTACTACTCATAGGCAGTTTCATAATAATAGTACAATTTGGCATCGTGTATTGTTTTTTGGTTCCATTCAAAATGCACAAGACGTATAGACATATTTTGTTTGTGGATCGCTGCAGCATCACACGAGCGCACAGAGACAAACGTGGCAGCAACTTAAAACAATTAAAATATCGAATCGAAATCGAGAACTGAAAATCAAAAATCGAATCGGGGCTTGAGTGAATCGTTACCTCCCTAATCATAATCATTTTGGTAGAATGTTGGGCTCTTGCCCTTTGAGTGTATATGGCGTTACCGAAGCTGTTCACTTAATCGACAATTCCTTTCCTGTGACGTTTATCATACCCAGTTTAACTGCCAAAATATTTTTAAGTGTGTGATGATTATCTGGATCGAGTGACACCCATGTTATAATGGTTGCAGGTATTGGTGGATTGGACGATAGTGTCAGAACAATGATGGCGTTCATCATGACAAATCCTCTGTCTCTGAAGTACAATCTCTTTGGACATCGTAGCAAGAACAAGCGCCGAGACCTGCCTTTTTCTGATGTTCTATACGGTAATATATTTTTTATTTTTTTTAAGGGATTGTGGTGTGAAGACATTTCAGCATGTCCCATAAGGTTTCACAATCATTAAATAGCTTTACTAAGTTGGCTTCTTGTCTTTTTTGTTTTAGGAGCACTGAAAAGGAATGGAGCCACAAAGGACATCAACGAGAAGGACACAGGCAACCCTGTCCAAGTGGTTCATGGGAGCTTGTGATCAAGGTGGGAATAGGGCAGTTCGAGCTCAGAGATCTCAAGGCAACTGTCAGGTTTAAAACGTCCTGACGCCATTTTTAGACTGAAGGTGGCATAAATCCAGACCAAACCAGTTAGAGTTTTGTTTTTGACCATTCGCGAATGGGAGAGGAAGTCAGGAGGTGAAGCAGGCGTCTTGCCAGTTCAATCTCGCGCACTCTCTCTCACTCTCTACCACCCGTTCGGTCTTTTATCAGCAACCTAAGCAGACAATGGAGGTCTGTCTGAAATTCTAGCAGGCAGGCAGGAAGCAATCAACCACAGTAGTCAGTCAGGAATTCGAAACTAAAGTGTGTGCGTGTGTTCCAGTTGTGCGCGTGTGTGCTAAAGCAATAATGTGAGTGTCTGTGTGTGTGTGCGCAATTATAACTGATACAAATAGTGTATAAAAACATGATTAGAAATACACAAACTATTTACATATCCTCATCCCATCTCACATTCCCCCGTTTGTGGGTTTAAATCATGTCCTTACGGCTTTAAGACAGATCATCATAATGAAATCATACAACAGTGTGGTCATCCGTGGAGGGGCGAAAACCCTCAGTAGGGACAAAATTCCCCTCCTCCCTTCCGGCGTGGAACGAGATTCTCATGGTATGTTGGTCACTTGGGAATAAAACATAAAAAAACTTCAATATACCTAGTGAAAAATAACAAAACTGTCTCCACGCAGAGCTTGTCTCCACGCAGAGCTTGTCTCTGCGGCGACTTGATGGAGGCCCTTGCCTCGTTGTAGGAGGGGACAGCCGTCTTTACCTCCCGGATCTTCGTGTGTGGTGTATGTGTGTGCATGTGTGGGGGCAGGGGCAAAAGGGTCCATGTGTTATTTAGGTTTCAGTGTCCAGTTCGAGTTTGTCATTGTCCAGTTCGAATTCGTCATTCTCAACATCAATCAGGTTGTAATGGTACATTTGGGCAACAAACATGCAGTTAATAATCATCTTTGTCATAAGAATAATGCAACATGAACAGACTACACATAACAAAAATGAAAACCATAATTATCCCGATATATTGTCTTTCAAATTCTTCGTAGTGGTCATAACATCAATAATTGTTTCATTTTATTAAAAATGTAAATGCAGTAATGTTCTCCAATCAAGGCTAAAATTCTTTATGTACGTCATTAATTTCCAAACAATATCTAATCTTTTTGTTCTGTGGCTTCAACATTCGTATCTGTGGCTGGTTGTGCGGTTCCGATGTGCGTGTGGTCCGATATTGTGACTCAGGTGGGCTCCTGTTCGAGGGATTCGCGTTGCTCGGCCTTTAGCTGGAAACCGGAGAAGCTTGTACTGCAACTGGTGGATCCAGCTGCCACGCCCCGCGACCTTTGCTGCCGTCGGGGTCACTGCAATCATCTGGCGAGGGCCATCTCAGCATTCACTTGTCCCAACGAAGTCGTTTCAGCACCTTGAAGAAGAGTTGGTCTCCCACACGGACGTGATTTCTCTGTGGATCAGAACACACTGGCCAGTAATTGCGTCTTTTTTTTTTTTTTTTTTTTTTTTTTGGGCAAAACATGTTTCCCATGTGGACTGGGACTGATGTGCCAGTCGCTGGTGGTTCTGATGAACCTGAGAGTCGATAGGGGATAGTGTCCTAACTTCGGCTGGCACTATCCTCATTGCTGTGATTGAAACACAGTCTGGTCATTGTCTCCTTTTTTCCCCTCATATTCTTGATAAGTCTGCCCTTAACAGTCCCATTAGTGCGTTCCACAAGTCCTGCAGACTGTATGCACAATGACGCTTTGAGTCAATTTTGCAACAACTGTCCCACTTGTTACAACATCATTCACAAAATGCATAATTTTCACTTCAAATCACTTCTTGAAATTCCAAATGTCAGGATAATTTGTGTTAGGTTGAAGATGTATTTTATCCCATATTTTACTCTATTAGTATTGCAAAAGAATTGTTCCACAGCGTGACCCATGTTTGACCATATGGATGAGAAGACTTCACAGAGAAGCGGATGCCTGAAGACTGGATCAACGTCTGCAACATCAAAGGAGGTGTGCTGAGACACACCTCTGAAACAAAAGGACTGAGACTTTAGTACCAGAGCACTAAAAGGGCATATCTGCCTTTTCAATCAGTGGATGACTGCCATTGATGTCTGTCTTTCCTCTTGTGTCTGAGATGTTTACATGTTCCTGCTGGTGCTCCCCCCTTCATCTCTTAGTGCAAATACATTGTATTGTTAGGGACTTCCCTAATAAAATAGAGGGCTCGGCGGAGTGTGCTCCAGAACGAATTTGGAGATGTAACTGAGCACACCTCCGTTCGTTCTCCTCGCGAGTAAAAGATCAACTCTTGTCTTCCTTCCATTCATTTAGCCTATGTTCAGTGAATGCTTAGGTGATTGAACCTGACAATTTGATTACACAACACTTTTTCCAACTGTTTTAGCATCAACATATGTTGTCGGAAACAACTTAATCCATTTTGAAAACATATGAATTACAACCAAACAATATTGCATCTCAAACAAATAACACTGTCTAAAAAAAAGTTTTTTGTTGAAAAGTCTGTATGTGGGAACAATTTCATATCATACTACCCCTCTCTTGACACATGGTTATGCTCGTGTGTCACTCTTATTACTTTTCCAATCAATGAATTAGGCAGCCAGGATTTGCCATCTGCCAATTTGCTGATCCTGTCCTCAGCAATGTTTGCACCTTTGTTCTCCCAATGTGTGCGTTCAATTACTGGTACCTTTTTCCCTGGCGTGGGATCAAATTGTCAAGTTGATTTTCTGCGTGTGGGGGTGTGTTCATTTTCCCTTTTAGCTGTGCTGTGTCGATATAAAGGCGAGGCAGTTTCCAATTGTAATTGTGTCATTTTCTGTTAAGTGAATTTTGCGTTCACAAATAACTATTTTAGACGTGCTTTATGCACAACTTTTCTTTTCCTGTTGTGGTTTTTAAAGCCCAATGTCGACAGAACGCATGAACATTTATCTTGATTGTCAGTCCACATTGTAACCATACAACTCATACAAGATGGGAAACCCCAAATTTTAATTAGCTCACACCCGCCTACGCTCTTCCTGCTTATCCTAACAATCTCTTATCCGTTGGTATCACAATGTTAGTACTCCCATCGCATAAAAGTCAGTTTGATTTCAGGCTGCGACCTTGGTTCTCAAACACTTTTACTTCTTATCAGTCTGGAATGCCCACCTGGTCTGTGTTACAAGTCTGAGTTCCTCCAGTCGGGAGGAAGGTCAAGTCGCGGTTTGGTGATAATTTGGACGGCTCCACAGTCGTGTGGCGCCTCCTAGATGATGCGGGGAAAAAATGACGCTGGGCTGAAATGCACCGCAACTTATCAGTATAATGTGTCCCTGTGACAATTAGGCCGGCGTGCAATGTGAATGTGGTGGGAAAAGAATGTAATTTTTTGATTCCTTAAAGCAGCAGTGAAAGCTCTTAATCACACTCTAAGTGGTTCTCTGCCACGAAATCCAAATTGTTGTGACTAAATATGCAAATGAATTCATTTTGCCCTGGTTCCTGCAGTAACCCAGGCTAATGAAGTCATTTTTTGCAGTCACTGTTTTGCTCAAATGGCTTATAATAATTTGGTAGTGCGTTAAGATGCTTTGTCGATACAATCTTGTAGTGTATCTTCACAAGTTCCAACATACACAACCCATTCCATGGCCATGACGATACTGTTTTAAAGATTACCAAGGCTTGTTGGACCTTTCTCTGCCACATAAATTACAGCCCTGAGAGGCACTGGGCCTCAACTTTATCTATGAAGGGTCAGGGATTTAATGGGGGTCACCGAGGCGTCCCAAGGAAAGTTTTTACAGAAAAGTGGTCTGGCAATATCTTTTCTCTTTCTTATCACTGACAATGCGCCCCTTTAAAGTTTTGACGTTTGTTTGAATTCGCCCGTGCTTATTAATTCTATTGAAGTCCAATTTTGTCAGTGTATCACGGCCTAATGAGTAAAACGCATGTTGATGTAGAACTCCTTCTACACACACTTTTATGTTTGACTTTTTACGTCACGTGATCCTCCATTGCTACCACAACTCGTCCTGAAAAGTTAATGTTTTGTAACAAGACTTACTGCTTCCTCCTTTCTTTCTTTTCTTTTTCCTTCCTTCTGCCCAACACGTTCATGCTTTCTGTGCATAATTTAGAATTTTCTTTTCCATTTTACAAGTTGGCCAATTTAAATTAGGTTGTTTTATTTGAAAAGCCTGTAATTCTCTTTTTTTTCCCCTTTTCACCTAATCACAAATTTCTTATCACAAAAATGAACATGTTAATTCTATTTTATTTCCTATTTTTCCAATCTTGTGACTCATTTCACTTCAACCAGTTCTACCTTAAAGTGGACAAGTACACATCAATGTTTTTTGTAGTTTCTATTTTCTTCTCTGCTTTAATGAAAATTATAGCCCTTCTAGCCAAATTTTTCCTGTGTCATTTCTATCTCTGCATTTCATTCCATTTCTGGCCTACCTTAATACTAAAACAAAAATGCTCTTTCAAAAATTAAAACTATCTAAAACTAGTGATGGCAAAATGAAGCCCCATAAAGCAGCCAAGCCCTGCAGGGAAATACTTCACACACGAATGGGCTTCGAGATGCTTCATTTTTCTTGACTACGCCATCCCATGGACAGAAAAATGTATAACATGCTTGGTGCATGCAATAAAATGGTGAGCTGTAAATCATGCTCTGCCCACCAAACAATATGTATTTGAAGAGTGATTTTAATTGTTCTGTTTTACTTTGTCTTCTAACTTCTCCAATATTCAGACAGCTCCGCCGAGACCAACGTTTCACCCCCACACTGATATAAAATGGACCCAACCGTTTGGGTCTCTTTCCAAATTTGGTACCAAAGCCTCCCCCACAGTGCGGCAGCTATCTTGAATTGGCCCGTTCCCAGAAAGTTTTACTTCATTCAGTGTCATTCAGTATTATTCAAAATCTTTCAGTGTCATTCCAAATCATTCAACGTCATTCACAATCTTTCCACATCCTTCCACCTTCCATCGTTCAGTGTCATTCCACATTCTCTTTCATATATAACATAACATAACAATAACATAATCCTGGGTCAGCAGACACCTAATTAATGTGTTAATACATGATACATTTTTCTATAAGCAACCCTTATGATTGTAACGTAATTTTAATTCTTTCTAGGCGGGAACTGTCCGAACAAAAAATTCATGCAATTTGTAATTAGACACTTTGTCATACAAAAAGTCACTCAGGGCAAGAGAAAAAAAATTGTCACTTGCCCAAGTTGGGCAAGTAATTTGGCCACTCGGGCAAGGCAAATTTTAGTGGCACTTGCCCTATGGGCAAGCAGTTTTTAAAGTTAACTTCGAACCCTGTGATGGTGTCTTGTGACCTGTCTTTATCAGCTGATGTTCCATGAAGGCGTGCCATACCTGTCACAAGAATGAAGGCAAGTCACGCCCCCCGCTGTCCATTCACTCCGCCAAGACGCTGCTCCAGGTGGTAGAGAGGATGAAGGCTCCCTTGTCTCTGTTCATGGTTTTTATGCCTCGCTTGCAGATCTCAATGGCCTCTCTGATCCAGCGCTGTAGTTTGTTCTCTTCTGTGCGGATGACCCTGCCCTTCTCCCGGTCCATGATGTGGTTTTCCCTTTTGCAGTGGTCAGTGATTGCTGATTTGTAATGTTCATGTTGTGCTTGTTCTTTTACTGCTCTGATTTTTTAATTTTTTTGACAGGTAAGTCACACCCTCATGGAACATCAGCTGATAAAGACTGGTCTCAAGACACCATCATGCGACACTCTGAAGAAGGCGAAAGACTCGCCGAAACATGTCAGGTAAAAAATTAACCTAAAACATAAATGTCTGCTTTTAATGAATCAGTCAAATATCAATAATAAGAAGACAAAATGAACCTAATACAAATAAATGAATGCTTAATAACTCCCCTGCACATGCTCCTAAAAATCCAAACCTTCACCTGTAAATAAAACGTCCCGACCTGAAGACATCTTAATGTTATTATTTTGTTTTACACACAGCGCCGCCAAGTGGAATCAAAAATTTGTTTTTATTTTAATTTTCACGTACTGCACGGTGCCCTTCTGACGAATCCGACTGAAAATTAGTCAGAAAAGACTCAAGACAATGATCTTACTCTCTGCCGAATTTTGTGACGTTTTGGCAAAAGGCGTGGCTATTACGGTGCTGAAAAGTCCGATTGTACTTTGTGACAACAAAAGCTCCGGCAACATGACTCAGATGATCCTATCTTCTCGAAGTTGTACACATTTGAGGATACTTCAGCCCTGAAGACTTCTACCAACTTATTTTTCATCGTAGTAGTAGCGCCACCAACTGGTAAAAGCTAATACAAGTTATTTTCTTGGATGTTTTTCTCCGTGCAACTCAACAAGGTCGCCCTCATATATGCTCGGATTACTGTTTCGGCCATGAGGATGTCACAATACGAAATTCGTCCTTTTTCGTGAAAGGTTGTGGGAGTGGCATTGCACTGTTCGGCAATAAAACAACGCTGATTATGAGGTTGTAAATATGAACGACAACTCGTGAAACTTTACACACACATCAGGCCGAGCAAATTTATAAATATATATATATATATATATATATATATATATATATATATATATATATATATATACGGGGAGAGAGAGAGTGAAATTCATGTTACAACAAAAAAAAACAAATTATTATTAAAACATATTATTTTTTAATTCCCCAGCCATTCTTTTTGTATTTATTTAATTACTCCGACTTTTACCTGCTGGTACGCCGTCCGGTGTGCCCTGTGAAATGAAAGGTGGCATTCTTTATTTATTTATTCATTTATTCATTCATAACTGACAGCCTCGCGCTCCGCTCGTGCCCGGGCGGAAGAGGTGCTCCAATTCGGCTTAACTGTGACACACGCCCGCCCTCCTCCCCCGGAACTTCCATTCGGTTAAACTTAGGGGCCGCTTGGCACCGCCCGTGCCCGGGGAAGGTGCTCCTCTTCGGCTTACTGTGACGCGAGCATGCCCTCCTCCTCCGGAGCTTCCATTCAGTTAAACTTAGGGGCCGCTTGAAACCGCCCGTGCCCGGGGAAGGTGCTCCTCTTCGGCTTACTGTGACGCGAGCATCCCCTCCTCCTCCGGAGCTTCCATTCGGTTAAACTTAGGGGCCGCTTGGAACCGCCCGTGCCCGTGGAAGGTGCTCCTCTTCGGCTTACTGTGACGCGAGCATGCCCTCCTCCTCCGGAGCTTCCATTCGGTTAACCTTAGGGGCCGCTTGGAACCGCCCGTGCCCGGGGAAGGTGCTCCTCTTCGGCTTACTGTGACGCGAGCATGCCCTCCTCCTCCGGAGCTTCCATTCGGTTAAACTTAGGGGCCGCTTGGCACCGCCCGTGCCCGGGGAAGGTGTTCCTCTACGGCTTAACTGCCACGCACGCCGGCCGGAGCTCTGGTACGGTTCAAACCGCGCGAAACGTCGCCACCGATCGTGTCCGGGGGAACGTGCTCTTCTTCGTCCACTCTCCTCTTCGCCCACGCTCTTCTTCGGCGCACGCCGGCCGTCTAACTGCTCCAGCGCCCCGTCGTGCCGCTCGGCGAAACTACAATGCCCCCGAATATTTTTTAGACCCGCGAAGCACTGAACCCGCGAAAGGTGAACCGCGAAGTAGCGAGGGTTCACTGTATGTATAAGACCAAGACCTACAAAAAAGTCTCTTGGAGCAATGAGCTAGGTTTTACAGGAAGTCGGCCATTTTTAATTTACTTAAAAGGGGGCGGGTCACCACAATGGACTTTGTGTAGAAATTATTATTGGGGCCCGAGCAGCGACGGCGGCGAGGTCCCTATTGTTTTTGAAGAAATTATTATTAGGGCCCGAGCAGCGACCGCTACGAGGTCCCCATTGTTTTTGTGGAAATTATTATTATTTTTATTATTATTATTAGGGCCCGAGCAGTGACCGCTGCGAGGTCCCTATTGTTTTTCTAGAAATTGTTATTAGGGCCCGAGCTGCGACGGCTGCGAGGTCCCTATTGTTTTTGTAGAAAATATTATTACTTTTATTATTAATAATATTATTATTATTATTATTATTAGGGCCTGAGCAGCGACCGCTGCGAAGTCCCTATTGTTTTTGTAGAAATTATTATTATTATTATTTTTCCGATTGTTCGATCATATTTTTGACCCCCGAAACATGCACAAAAACTCACCAAACTTGGCAGTCTCATCGGGCATGGCGAAAAATTTGATATTTTAACGTCTAATATGAACAGGAAGTGAGTTATGAATTTTTGAAAGTCCGACTTTTGCCCTTTTTTGCATGTTTACAGGGGTCATTCTTTTGCACCCTGATCCTAAAGGCTTCATCTGATTGCCTTAAAATTCTGTCTGTAGCATCTGAAGACCTGGGACAAACACTGGGGCTAAAATTTTTTGTTTCCGAAATACTATATGACAGGGGCGGGGCTTCAAAGTTTTCACTTAAGATTTCCTTCGCCGCAATGGACAAAATGCTTAATAACTCTCCTGCACATGCTGCTAAAAATCCAAAACTTCACATGTACATAAAGAGTCTGTACCTGAAGACATCTATATGTTTATATTCAGTTATACACCTTACGCCAATCAATATCATTTTTTACATTTTGACGTACTGCACTGTGCCCTTTTAACGAATCTGATTGAAAATTGGCTAGAAAAGACTCAAGACATTGATCTTACTCTATCCCTATTTTTGTGACTTTCCTTCGAAGGGCGTGGCTATTACAGTGCCGCAGAGTCTGATTATTCTCCGTGGCAACAAAAGTTCCTGCAAAATGATTCAGATGATCCATCTTCTCGAAATTTTTCACATTTGAGGATATTCAGGCCCTGAAGACGGCTGCCAACTTATTTTTTATCGCAGTGGTAGCGCCACCAACTGGTTAAAACAAATACAAATTATTTTCGTTGATGTTTTTCTCCGGGCAGGTTAACAAAATCTACCTTATATTTGCTCGGATGAGTGTTTAGGCCTTGAGCATGTCACAATACAAAAGTCTTTCGCCTTCTTCAGAGTGTCACATGATGGTGTCTTGTGACCCGTCTTTATCAGCTGATGTTCCATGAGGGCGTGACTTACCTGTCACAAGAATGAAGGCAAGTCACGCCCCCCGCTGTCCGTTCACTCTGCCAAGATGCTGGTCCAGGTGGTAGAGAGGATGAAGGCTCCCTTGTCTCTGTTCATGGTTTTTATGCCTCGCTTGCAGATCTCAATGGCCTCTCTGATCCAGCGCTGTTGTTTGTTCTCTTCTGTGCGGATGACCCTGCCCTTCTCCCGGTATGATGTGGTTTTCCCTTTTGCAGTGGTCAGTGATTGCTGATTTGTAATGTTCATGTTGTGCTTGTTCTTTTACTGCTCTGATTTTTTAATTTTTTTGACAGGTAAGTCACACCCTCATGGAACATCAGCTCAAGACACCATCATGCGACACTCTGAAGAAGGCGAAAGACTCGCCGAAACATGTCAGGTAAAAAATTATCCTAAAACATAATTGTCTGCTTTTAATGAATCAGTCAAATATCAATAATAAGAAGACAAAATGAACCTAATACAAATAAATGAATGCTTAATAACTCCCCTGCACATGCTCCTAAAAATCCAAACCTTCACCTGTAAATAAAACGTCCTGACCTGAAGACATCTTAATGTTATTATTTTGTTATACACACAGTGCCGCCAAGTGGAATCAAAAATGTTTTTTTATTTTAATTTTCACGTACTGCACGGTGCCCTTTTGACGAATCCGACTGAAAATTAGTCAGAAAAGACTCTAGACAATTATCTTACTCTCTGCCGAATTTTGTGACGTTTTGGCAAAAGGCATGGCTATTACGGTGCTGAAAAGTCCGATTGTACTCTGTGGCAACAAAAGCTCCAGCACCATGACTCAGATGATCCTATCTTCTCGAAGTTGCACACATTTGAGGATACTTAAGCCCTGAAGACATCTACCAACTTATTTTTCATCGTAGTAGTAGCGCCACCAACTGCTTATAGCTAATACAAGTTATTTTCTTGGATGTTTTTCTCCGTGCAACTCAACAAGGTCGCCCTCATATATGCTCGGATGACTGTTTCGGGCCATGAGGATGTCATAATACGAAATTTGTCCTTTTTCATGAAAAGTTGTGGGAGTGGCATTGCACTGTTCGGCAATAAAACAACGCTGATTATGAGGTTCTAAATATGAACAACAACTCGTGAAACTTTACACACACATCAGGCCGAGCAAATTTATCAATATTTTATACGTTAGTTGTGCAGCTTTTTTGAAATGGCTCACCATGGCCCTCGAGAAATGTTAAAAAAAGCAGCCCTGGTTGAGTGTTTCACCTCGCTTTTTGTAAATTTTATGGAGTACAGTGAACCCTCGGTTATCGCGGTTAATGGGGACCGAGACCACCCGCGAAAACTGAAAATCCGCGAAGTAGCGGCGCACCTTCAAAAATGCTTAAAAAAAATATACAATATATATAATAAAAATATATATATATATATATATATATATATATACGGGGGGAGAGAGAGAGAGAGAGAGTGAAATTCATGTTATAACAAAAAAAACCAATTATTATTAAAACTTATTATTTTTTTATTCCCCAACCATTCTTTTTGTATTTATTTAATTACTCCGACTTTTACCTGCTGGTACGCCGTCCGGTGTGCCCTGTGAAATGAAAGGTGGCATTCTTTATTTATTTATTCATTTATTCATTCATAACTGACAGCCTCGCGCTCCGCTCGTGCCCGGCAGAAGAGGTGCTCCAATTCGGCTTAACTGTGACACACGCCCGCCCTCCTCCCCCGGAGCTTCCATTCGGTTAAACTTAGGGGCCGCTTGGCACCGCCCGTGCCCGGGGAAGGTGCTCCTCTTCGGCTTACTGTGACGCAAGCATGCCCTCCTCCTCCGGAGCTTCCATTCGGTTAAACTTAGGGGCCGCTTGGAACCGCCCGTGCCCGGGGAAGGTGCTCCTCTTCGGCTTACTGTGACGCGAGCATGTCCTCCTCCTCCGGAGCTTCCATTCGGTTAAACTCAGGGGCCGCTTGGAACCGCCCGTGCCCGGGGAAGGTGCTCCTCTACGGCTTAACTGCCACGCACGCCGGCCGGAGCTCTGGTACGGTCCGAACCGCGCGAAACGTCGCCACCGATCGTGTCCGGGGGAACGTGCTCTTCTTCGTCCACTCTCCTCTTCGCCCACGCTCTTCTTCGGCGCACGCCGGCCGTCTAACCGCTCCAGCGCCCCGTCGTGCCGCTCGGCGAAACTACAATGCCCCCGAATATTTTTTAGACCCGCGAAGCACTGAACCCGCGAAAGGTGAACCTCGAAGTAGCGAGGGTTCACTGTATGTATAAGACCAAGACCTACAAAAAAGTCTCTTGGAGCAATGAGCTAGGTTTTACAGGAAGTCGGCCATTTTGAATTTACTTAAAAGGGGGCGGGTCTCCACAATGGACTTTGTGTAGAAATTATTATTGGGGCCCGAGCAGCGACCGCGGCGAGGTCCCTATTGTTTTTGTAGAAAATATTATTACTTTTATTATTATTATTATTATTATTATTATTATTAGGGCCTGAGCAGCGACCGCTAAGAAGTCCCTATTGTTTTTGTAGAAATTATTATTATTATTATTTTTCCGATTGTTCGATCGCATTTTTAACCCCCGAAACATGCACAAAAACTCACCAAACTTGGCAGTCTCATCGGGCATGGCGAAAAATTTGATATTTTTTAACGTCTAATATGAACAGGAAGTGAGTTATGAATTTTTGAAAGTCCGACTTTTGCCCTTTTTTGCATGTTTACAGGGGTCATTCTTTTGCACCCTGATCCTAAAGGCTTCATCTGATTGCCTTAAAGTTCTGTCTGGAGCATCTTAAGACCTGGGACAAACACTGGGGCTAAAATTTTTTGTTTCCGAAATACTATATGACGGGGGCGGGGCTTCAAAGTTTTCACTTAAGATTTCCTTCGCCGCAATGGACAAAATGCTTAATAACTCTCCTGCACGTGCTGCTAAAAATCCAAAACTTCACATGTACATAAAGAGTCGGTACCTGAAGACATCTATATGTTTATATTCAGTTATACACCTTGCGCCAATCAATATAAATCTTTACATTTTGACGTACTGCACGGTGCCCTTTTAACGAATCCGACTGAAAATTGGCTAGAAAAGACTCAAGACATTGATCTTACTCTATCCCTATTTTTATGACTTTCCTTCAAAGGGCGTGGCTATTACGGTGCCGCAGAGTCTGATTATTCTCCGTGGCAACAAAAGTTCCTGCAAAATGATTCAGATGATCCATCTTCTGGAAATCTTTCACATTTGAGGATATTCAGGCCCTGAAGACGGCTGCCAACTTATTTTTGATCGCAGTGGTAGCGCCACCAACTGGTTAAAACAAATACAAATTATTTTCGTTGATGTTTTTCTCCGGGCAGGTTAACAAAATCTACCTTATATTTGCTCGGATGAGTGTTTAGGCCTTGAGCATGTCACAATACGAAAGTCTTTCGCCTTCTTCAGAGTGTCACATGATGGTGTCTTGTGACCCGTCTTTATCAGCTGATGTTCCATGAGGGCGTGACTTACCTGTCACAAGAATGAAGGCAAGTCACGCCCCCCGCTGTCCGTTCACTCCGCCAAGATGCTGGTCCAGGTGGTAGAGAGGATGAAGGCTCCCTTGTCTCTGTTCATGGTTTTTATGCCTCGCTTGCAGATCTCAATGGCCTCTCTGATCCAGCGCTGTTGTTTGTTCTCTTCTGTGCGGATGACCCTGCCCTTCTCCCGGTCCATGATGTGGTTTTCCCTTTTGCAGTGGTCAGTGATTGCTGATTTGTAATGTTCATGTTGTGCTTGTTCTTTTACTGCTCTGATTTTTTCATTTTTTTGACAGGTAAGTCACACCCTCATGGAACATCAGCTCAAGACACCATCATGCGACACTCTGAAGAAGGCGAAAGACTCGCCGAAACATGTCAGGTAAAAAATTAACCTAAAACATAATTGTCTGCTTTTAATGAATCAGTCAAATATCAATAATAAGAAGACAAAATGAACCTAATACAAATAAAGGAATGCTTAATAACTCCCCTGCACATGCTCCTAAAAATCCAAACCTTCACCTGTAAATAAAACGTCCCGACCTGAAGACATCTTAATGTTATTATTTTGTTATACACACAGTGCCGCCAAGTGGAATCAAAAATTTGTTTTTATTTTAATTTTCACGTACTGCACGGTGCCCTTTTGACGAATCCGACTGAAAATTAGTCAGAAAAGACTCAAGACAATGATCTTACTCTCTGCCGAATTTTGTGACGTTTTGGCAAAAGGCGTGGCTATTAAGGTGCTGAAAAGTCCGATTGTACTCTGTGGCAACAAAAGCTCCGGCAACATGACTCAGATGATCCTATCTTCTCGAAGTTGTACACATTTGAGGATACTTCAGCCCTGAAGACATCTACCAACTTATTTTACATCGTAGTAGTAGCGCTCCAACTGGTAAAAGCTAATACAAGTTATTTTCTTGGATGTTTTTCTCCGTGCAACTCAACAAGGTCGCCCTCATATATGCTCGGATGACTGTTTCGGCCATGAGGATGTCACAATACGAAATTCGTGATTTTTCGTGAAAAGTTGTGGAGTGGCATTGCACTGTTCGGCAATAAAACAAAGCTGATTATGAGGTTCTAAATATGAACGACAACTCGTAAAACTTTACACACACATCAGGCCGAGCAAATTTATCAATATTTTATACGTTAGTTGTGCAGCTTTTTTTAAATGGCTCGCCATGGCCCTCGAGAAATGTTAAAAAAAAGCAGCTCTGGTTGAGTGTTTCACCTTGCTTTTTGTAAATTTTATGGAGTACAGTGAACCCTCGGTTATCGCGGTTAATGGGGACCGAGACCACCCGCGAAAACTGAAAATCCGCGAAGTAGCGGCGCACCTTCAAAAATGCAAAAAAAAAATATACAATATATATAATAAATATATAAATATATATATATATATATATATATATATATATATATATATATATATATATATATATATATATATATATATATATATATACGGGGGGAGAGAGAGAGAGAGAGTGAAATTCATGTTATAACAAAAAAACCAAATTATTATTAAAACGTATTATTTTTTTATTCCCCAGCCATTCTTTTTGTATTTATTTAATTACTCCGACTTTTACCTGCTGGTACGCCGTCCGGTGTGCCCTGTGAAATGAAAGGTGGCATTCTTTATTTATTTATTCATTTATTCATTCATAACTGACAGCCTCGCGCTCCGCTCGTGCCCGGGCAGAAGAGGTGCTCCATTTTGGCTTAACTGTGACACACGCCCGCCCTCCTCCCCCGGAGCTTCCATTCGGTTAAACTTAGGGGCCGCTTGGCACCGCCCGTGCCCGGGGAAGGTGCTCCTCTTCGGCTTACTGTGACGCGAGCATGCCCTCCTCCTGCGGAGCTTCCATTCGGTTAAACTTAGGGGCCGCTTGGAACCGCCCGTGCCCGGGGAAGGTGCTCCTCTTCGGCTTACTGTGACGCGAGCATGCCCTCCTCCTCCGGAGCTTCCATTCGGTTAAACTTAGGGGCCGCTTGGCACCGCCCGTGCCCGGGGAAGGTGCTCCTCTACGGCTTAACTGCCACGCACGCCGGCCGGAGCTCTGGTACGGTCCGAACCGCGCGAAACGTCGCCACCGATCGTGTCCGGGGGAACGTGCTCTTCTTCGTCCACTCTCCTCTTCGCCCACGCTCTTCTTCGGCGCACGCCGGCCGTCTAACCGCTCCAGCGCCCCGTCGTGCCGCTCGGCGAAACTACAATGCCCCCGAATATTTTTTATACCCGCGAAGCACTGAACCCGCGAAAGGTGAACCGCGAAGTAGCGAGGGTTCACTGTATGTATAAGACCAAGACCTACAAAAAAGTCTCTTGGAGCAATGAGCTAGGTTTTACAGGAAGTCGGCCATTTTGAATTTACTTAAAAGGGGGCGGGTCACCACAATGGACTTTGTGTAGAAATTATTATTGGGGCCCGAGCAGCGACCGCGGCGAGGTCCCTATTGTTTTTGTAGAAAATATTATTACTTTTATTATTATTATTATTATTATTATTAGGGCCTGAGCAGCGACCGCTGCGAAGTCCCTATTGTTTTTGTAGAAATTATTATTATTATTATTTTTCCGATTGTTCGATCGCATTTTTGACCCCCGAAACATGCACAAAAACTCACCAAACTTGGCAGTCTCATCGGGCATGGCGAAAAATTTGATATTTTAACGTCTAATATGAACAGGAAGTGAGTTATGAATTTTTGAAAGTCCGACTTTTGCCCTTTTTTGCATGTTTACAGGGGTCATTCTTTTGCACCCTGATCCTAAAGGCTTCATCTGATTGCCTTAAAATTCTGTCTGTAGCATCTGAAGACCTGGGACAAACACTGGGGCTAAAATGTTTTGTTTCCGAAATACTATATGACGGGGGCGGGGCTTCAAAGTTTTCACTTAAGATTTCCTTCGCCGCAATGGACAAAATGCTTAATAACTCTCCTGCACATGCTGCTAAAAATCCAAAACTTCACATGTACATAAAGAGTCTGTACCTGAAGACATCTATATGTTTATATTCAGTTATACACCTTGCGCCAATCAATATCATTTTTTACATTTTGACGTACTGCACGGTGCCCTTTTAACGAATCTGATTGAAAATTGGCTAGAAAAGACTCAAGACATTGATCTTACTCTATCCCTATTTTTGTGACTTTCCTTCGAAGGGCGTGGCTATTACGGTGCCGCAGAGTCTGATTATTCTCCGTGGCAACAAAAGTTCCTGCAAAATGATTCAGATGATCCATCTTCTCGAAATTTTTCACATTTGAGGATATTCAGGCCCTGAAGACGGCTGCCAACTTATTTTTGATCGCAGTGGTAGCGCCACCAACTGGTTAAAACAAATACAAATTATTTTCGTTGATGTTTTTCTCCGGGCAGGTTAACAAAATCTACCTTATATTTGCTCGGATGAGTGTTTAGGCCTTGAGCATGTCACAATACGAAAGTCTTTCGCCTTCTTCAGAGTGTCACATGATGGTGCCTTGTGACCCGTCTTTATCAGATGATGTTCCATGAGGGCGTGACTTACCTGTCACAAGAATGAAGGCAAGTCACGCCCCCCGCTGTCCGTTCACTCCGCCAAGATGCTGGTCCAGGTGGTAGAGAGGATGAAGGCTCCCTTGTCTCTGTTCATGGTTTTTATGCCTCGCTTGCAGATCTCAATGGCCTCTCTGATCCAGCGCTGTTGTTTGTTCTCTTCTGTGCGGATGACCCTGCCCTTCTCCCGGTCCATGATGTGGTTTTCCCTTTTGCAGTGGTCAGTGATTGCTGATTTGTAATGTTCATGTTGTGCTTGTTCTTTTACTGCTCTGATTTTTTTCATTTTTTTGACAGGTAAGTCACACCCTCATGGAACATCAGCTCAAGACACCATCATGCGACACTCTGAAGAAGGCGAAAGACTCGCCGAAACATGTCAGTGAAAAAATTAACCTAAAACATAATTGTCTGCTTTTAATGAATCAGTCAAATATCAATAATAAGAAGACAAAATGAACCTAATACAAATAAATGAATGCTTAATAACTCCCCTGCACATGCTCCTAAAAATCCAAACCTTCACCTGTAAATAAAACGTCCCGACCTGAAGACATCTTAATGTTATTATTTTGTTATACACACAGTGCCGCCAAGTGGAATCAAAAATTTGTTTTTATTTTAATTTTCACGTACTGCACGGTGCCCTTTTGACGAATCCGACTGAAAATTAGTCAGAAAAGACTCAAGACAATGATCTTACTCTCTGCCGAATTTTGTGACGTTTTGGCAAAAGGCGTGGCTATTACGGTGCTGAAAAGTCCGATTGTACTCTGTGGCAACAAAAGCTCCGGCAACATGACTCAGATGATCCTATCTTCTCGAAGTTGTACACATTTGAGGATACTTCAGCCCTGAAGACATCTACCGACTTATTTTTCATCGTAGTAGTAGCGCCACCAACTGGTAAAAGCTAATACAAGTTATTTTCTTGGATGTTTTTCTCCGTGCAACTCAACAAGGTTGCCCTCATATATGCTCGGATGACTGTTTCGGCCATGAGGATGTCACAATACGAAATTTGTCCTTTTTCGTGAAAAGTTTTGGGAGTGGCATTGCACTGTTCGGCAATAAAACAACGCTGATTATGAGGTTCTAAATATGAACGACAACTCGTGAAACTTAACACACACATCAGGCCGAGCAAATTTATCAATATTTTATACGTTAGTTGTGCAGCTTTTTTGAAATGGCTCGCCATGGCCCTCGAGAAATGTTAAAAAAAGCAGCCCTGATTGAGTGTTTCACCTCGCTTTTTGTAAATTTTATGGAGTACAGTGAACCCTCGGTTATCGCGGTTAATGGGGACCGAGACCACCCGCGAAAACTGAAAATCCGCGAAGTAGCGGCGCACCTTCAAAAATGCTTAAAAAAAATATACAATGTATATAATAAATATATATATATATATATATATATACGGGGAGAGAGAGAGTGAAATTCATTTTATAACAAAAAAAACAAATTAATATTAAAACGTATTATTTTTTTATTCCCCAGCCATTCTTTTTGTATTTATTTAATTACTCCGACTTTTACCTGCTGGTACGCCGTCCGGTGTGCCCTGTGAAATGAAAGGTGGCATTCTTTATTTATTTATTCATTTATTCATTCATAACTGACAGCCTCGCGCTCCGCTCGTGCCCGGGCAGAAGAGGTGCTCCAATTCGGCTTAACTGTGACACACGCCCGCCCTCCTCCCCCGGAGCTTCCATTCGGTTAAACTTAGGGGCCGCTTGGCACCGCCGTGCCCGGGGAAGGTGCTACTCTTCGGCTTACTGTGACGCGAGCATGCCCTCCTCCTCCGGAGCTTCCATTCGGTTAAACTTAGGGGCCGCTTGGAACCGCCCGTGCCCGGGGAAGGTGCTCCTCTTCGGCTTACTGTGACGCGAGCATGCCCTCCTCCTCCGGAGCTTCCATTCGGTTAAACTCAGGGGCCGCTTGGAACCGCCCGTGCCCGGGGAAGGTGCTCCTCTTCGGCTTACTGTGACGCGAGCATGCCCTCCTCCTCCGGAGCTTCCATTCGGTTAAACTTAGGGGCCGCTTGGCACCGCCCGTGCCCGGGGAAGGTGTTCCTCTACGGCTTAACTGCCACGCACGCCGGCCGGAGCTCTGGTACGGTTCAAACCGCGCGAAACGTCGCCACCGATCGTGTCCGGGGGAACGTGCTCTTCTTCGTCCACTCTCCTCTTCGCCCACGCTCTTCTTCGGCGCACGCCGGCCGTCTAACTGCTCCAGCGCCCCGTCGTGCCGCTCGGCGAAACTACAATGCCCCCGAATATTTTTTAGACCCGCGAAGCACTGAACCCGCGAAAGGTGAACCGCGAAGTAGCGAGGGTTCACTGTATGTATAAGACCAAGACCTACAAAAAAGTCTCTTGGAGCAATGAGCTAGGTTTTACAGGAAGTCGGCCATTTTTAATTTACTTAAAAGGGGGCGGGTCACCACAATGGACTTTGTGTAGAAATTATTATTGGGGCCCGAGCAGCGACGGCGGCGAGGTCCCTATTGTTTTTGAAGAAATTATTATTAGGGCCCGAGCAGCGACCGCTACGAGGTCCCCATTGTTTTTGTGGAAATTATTATTATTTTTATTATTATTATTAGGGCCCGAGCAGTGACCGCTGCGAGGTCCCTATTGTTTTTCTAGAAATTGTTATTAGGGCCCGAGCTGCGACGGCTGCGAGGTCCCTATTGTTTTTGTAGAAAATATTATTACTTTTATTATTAATAATATTATTATTATTATTATTAGGGCCTGAGCAGCGACCGCTGCGAAGTCCCTATTGTTTTTGTAGAAATTATTATTATTATTATTTTTCCGATTGTTCGATCGCATTTTTGACCCCCGAAACATGCACAAAAACTCACCAAACTTGGCAGTCTCATCGGGCATGGCGAAAAATTTGATATTTTAACGTCTAATATGAACAGGAAGTGAGTTATGAATTTTTGAAAGTCCGACTTTTGCCCTTTTTTGCATGTTTACAGGGGTCATTCTTTTGCACCCTGATCCTAAAGGCTTCATCTGATTGCCTTAAAATTCTGTCTGTAGCATCTGAAGACCTGGGACAAACACTGGGGCTAAAATTTTTTGTTTCCGAAATACTATATGACAGGGGCGGGGCTTCAAAGTTTTCACTTAAGATTTCCTTCGCCGCAATGGACAAAATGCTTAATAACTCTCCTGCACATGCTGCTAAAAATCCAAAACTTCACATGTACATAAAGAGTCTGTACCTGAAGACATCTATATGTTTATATTCAGTTATACACCTTGCGCCAATCAATATCATTTTTTACATTTTGACGTACTGCACGGTGCCCTTTTAACGAATCTGATTGAAAATTGTCTAGAAAAGACTCAAGACATTGATCTTACTCTATCCCTATTTTTGTGACTTTCCTTCGAAGGGCGTGGCTATTATGTTGCCGCAGAGTCTGATTATTCTCCGTGGCAACAAAAGTTCCTGCAAAATGATTCAGATGATCCATCTTCTCGAAATTTTTCACATTTGAGGATATTCAGGCCCTGAAGACGGCTGCCAACTTATTTTTGATCGCAGTGGTAGCGCCACCAACTGGTTAAAACAAATACAAATTATTTTCGTTGATGTTTTTCTCCGGGCAGGTTAACAAAATCTACCTTATATTTGCTCGGATGAGTGTTTAGGCCTTGAGCATGTCACAATACAAAAGTCTTTCGCCTTCTTCAGAGTGTCACATGATGGTGTCTTGTGACCCGTCTTTATCAGCTGATGTTCCATGAGGGCGTGACTTACCTGTCACAAGAATGAAGGCAAGTCACGCCCCCCGCTGTCCGTTCACTCCGCCAAGATGCTGGTCCAGGTGGTAGAGAGGATGAAGGCTCCCTTGTCTCTGTTCATGGTTTTTATGCCTCGCTTGCAGATCTCAATGGCCTCTCTGATCCAGCGCTGTTGTTTGTTCTCTTCTGTGCGGATGACCCTGCCCTTCTCCCGGTCCATGATGTGGTTTTCCCTTTTGCAGTGGTCAGTGATTGCTGATTTGTAATGTTCATGTTGTGCTTGTTCTTTTACTGCTCTGATTTTTTTCATTTTTTTGACAGGTAAGCCACACCCTCATGGAACATCAGCTCAAGACACCATCATGCGACACTCTGAAGAAGGCGAAAGACTCGCCGAAACATGTCAGGTAAAAAATTATCCTAAAACATAATTGTCTGCTTTTAATGAATCAGTCAAATATCAATAATAAGAAGACAAAATGAACCTAATACAAATAAATGAATGCTTAATAACTCCCCTGCACATGCTCCTAAAAATCCAAACCTTCACCTGTAAATAAAACGTCCCGACCTGAAGACATCTTAATGTTATTATTTTGTTATACACACAGTGCCGCCAAGTGGAATCAAAAAATTTTTTTTATTTTAATTTTCACGCACTGCACGGTGCCCTTTTGACGAATCCGACTGAAAATTAGTCAGAAAAGACTCTAGACAATGATCTTACTCTCTGCCGAATTTTGTGACGTTTTGGCAAAAGGCGTGGCTATTACGGTGCTGAAAAGTCCGATTGTACTCTGTGGCAACAAAAGCTCCAGCAACATGAGTCAGATGATCCTATCTTCTCGAAGTTGCACACATTTGAGGATACTTAAGCCCTGAAGACATCTACCAACTTATTTTTCATCGTAGTAGTAGCGCCACCAACTGCTAATAGCTAATACAAGTTATTTTCTTGGATGTTTTTCTCCGTGCAACTCAACAAGGTCGCCCTCATATATGCTCGGATGACTGTTTCGGGCCATGAGGATGTCATAATACGAAATTTGTCCTTTTTCATGAAAAGTTGTGGGAGTGGCATTGCACTGTTCGGCAATAAAACAACGCTGATTATGAGGTTCTAAATATGAACAACAACTCGTGAAACTTTACACACACATCAGGCCGAGCAAATTTATCAATATTTTATACGTTAGTTGTGCAGCTTTTTTGAAATGGCTCACCATGGCCCTCGAGAAATGTTCAAAAAAGCAGCCGTGGTTGAGTGTTTCACCTCGCTTTTTGTAAATTTTATGGAGTACAGTGAACCCTCGGTTATCGCGGTTAATGGGGACCGAGACCATCCGCGAAAACTGAAAATCCGCGAAGTAGCGGCGCACCTTCAAAAATGCTTTAAAAAAATATACAATATATATAATAAATATATAAATATATATATATATATATATATATATATATATATATATATATACGGGGGGAGAGAGAGAGAGAGAGAGTGAAATTCATGTTATAACAAAAAAAACAAATTATTATTAAAACTTATTATTTTTTTATTCCCCAACCATTCTTTTTGTATTTATTTAATTACTCCGACTTTTACCTGCTGGTACGCCGTCCGGTGTGCCCTGTGAAATGAAAGGTGGCATTCTTTATTTATTTATTACATTTATTCATTCATAACTGACAGCCTCGCGCTCCGCTCGTGCCCGGGCAGAAGAGGTGCTCCAATTCGGCTTAACTGTGACACACGCCCGCCCTCCTCCCCCGGAGCTTCCATTCGGTTAAACTTAGGGGCCGCTTGGCACCGCCCGTGCCCGGGGAAGGTGCTCCTCTTCGGCTTACTGTGACGCGAGCATGCCCTCCTCCTCCGGAGCTTCCATTCGGTTAAACTTAGGGGCCGCCTGGAACCGCCCGTGCCCGGGGAAGGTGCTCCTCTTCGACTTACTGTGACGCGAGCATGCCCTCCTCCTCCGGAGCTTCCATTCGGTTAAACTCAGGGGCCGCTTGGAACCGCCCGTGCCCGGGGAAGGTGCTCCTCTACGGCTTAACTGCCACGCACGCCGGCCGGAGCTCTGGTACGGTCCGAACCGCGCGAAACGTCGCCACCGATCGTGTCCGGGGGAACGTGCTCTTCTTCGTCCACTCTCCTCTTCGCCCACGCTCTTCTTCGGCGCCCGCCGGCCGTCTAACCGCTCCAGCGCCCCGTCGTGCCGCTCGGCGAAACTACAATGCCCCCGAATATTTTTTAGACCCGCGAAGCACTGAACCCGCGAAAGGTGAACCTCGAAGTAGCGAGGGTTCACTGTATGTATAAGACCAAGACCTACAAAAAAGTCTCTTGGAGCAATGAGCTAGGTTTTACAGGAAGTCGGCCATTTTGAATTTACTTAAAAGGGGGCGGGTCTCCACAATGGACTTTGTGTAGAAATTATTATTGGGGCCCGAGCAGCGACCGCGGCGAGGTCCCTATTGTTTTTGTAGAAATTATTATTACTTTTATTATTATTATTATTATTATTATTATTAGGGCCTGAGCAGCGACCGCTGCGAAGTCCCTATTGTTTTTGTAGAAATTATTATTATTATTATTTTTCCGATTGTTCGATCGCATTTTTGACCCCCGAAACATGCACAAAAACTCACCAAACTTGGCAGTCTCATCGGGCATGGCGAAAAATTTGATATTTTTTAACGTCTAATATGAACAGGAAGTGAGTTATGAATTTTTGAAAGTCCGACTTTTGCCCTTTTTTGCATGTTTACAGGGGTCATTCTTTTGCACCTTGATCCTAAAGGCTTCATCTGATTGCCTTAAAGTTCTGTCTGGAGCATCTGAAGACCTGGCACAAACACTGGGGCTAAAATTTTTTGTTTCCGAAATACTATATGACGGGGGCGGGGCATCAAAGTTTTCACTTAAGATTTCCTTCGCCGCAATGGACAAAATGCTTAATAACTCTCCTGCACATGCTGCTAAAAATCCAAAACTTCTTATTCCATTCTTATTTATTCATCTAATTTATATATTTGTCTGTATTATTGTTGTATTGCACTGGAGAGGGGAGCCCTCTAATCTCGTTGCACACTTGTGTACAATGACAATAAAGGGATTTCTATTTCTATTCTATTCATGTACATAAAGAGTCTGTACCTGAAGACATCTATATGTTTATATTCAGTTATACACCTTGCGCCAATCAATATCATTTTTTACATTTTGACGTACTGCACGGTGCCCTTTTAACGAATCTGATTGAAAATTGGCTAGAAAAGACTCAAGACATTGATCTTACTCTATCCCTATTTTTGTGACTTTCCTTCGAAGGGCGTGGCTATTACGGTGCCGCAGAGTCTGATTATTCTCCGTGGCAACAAAAGTTCCTGCAAAATGATTCAGATGATCCATCTTCTCGAAATTTTTCACATTTGAGGATATTCAGGCCCTGAAGACGGCTGCCAACTTATTTTTGATCGCAGTGGTAGCGCCACCAACTGGTTAAAACAAATACAAATTATTTTCGTTGATTTTTTTCTCCGGGCAGGTTAACAAAATCTACCTTACATTTGCTCGGATGAGTGTTTAGGCCTTGAGGATGTCACAATACGAAAGTCTTTTGCCTTCTTCAGAGTGTCACATGATGGTGTCTTGTGGCCCGTCTTTATCAGCTGATGTTCCATGAGGGCGTGACTTACCTGTCACAAGAACGAAGGCAAGTCACGCCCCCCGCTGTCCGTTCACTCCGCCAAAATGCTGCTCCAGGTGGTAGAGAGGATGAAGGCTCCCTTGTCTCTGTTCATGGTTTTTATGCCTCGCTTGCAGATCTCAATGGCCTCTCTGATCCAGCGCTGTTGTTTGTTCTCTTCGGTGCGGATGACCCTGCCCTTCTCCCGGTCCATGATGTGGTTTTCCCTTTTGCAGTGGTCAGTGATTGCTGATTTGTAATGTTCATGTTGTGCTTGTTCTTTTACTGCTCTGATTTTTCATTTTTTTGACAGGTAAGTCACACCCTCATGGAACATCAGCTGATAAAGACGGGTCTCAAGACACCATCATGCGACACTCTGAAGAAGGCGAAAGACTCGCCGAAACATGTCAGGTAAAAAATTAACCTAAAACATAATTGTCTGCTTTTAATGAATCAGTCAAATATCAATAATAAGAAGACAAAATGAACCTAATACAAATAAATGAATGCTTAATAACTCCCCTGCACATGCTCCTAAAAATCCAAACCTTCACCTGTAAATAAAACGTCCCGACCTGAAGACATCTTAATGCTATTATTTTGTTATACACACAGTGCCGCCAAGTGGAATCAAAAATTTGTTTTTATTTTAATTTTCACGTACTGCACGGTGCCCTTTTGACGAATCCGACTGAAAATTAGTCAGAAAAGACTCAAGACAATGATCTTACTCTCTGCCGAATTTTGTGACGTTTTGGCAAAAGGCGTGGCTATTAAGGTGCTGAAAAGTCCGATTGTACTTTGTGGCAACAAAAGCTCCGGCAACATGACTCAGATGATCCTATCTTCTCGAAGTTGTACACATTTGAGGATACTTCAGCCCTGAAGACATCTACCAACTTATTTTACATCGTAGTAGTAGCGCCACCAACTGGTAAAAGCTAATACAAGTTATTTTCTTGGATGTTTTTCTCCGTGCAACTCAACAAGGTCGCCCCATATATGCTCGGATGACTGTTTCGGCCATGAGGATGTCACAATACGAAATTCGTGATTTTTCGTGAAAAGTTGTGGGAGTGGCATTGCACTGTTCGGCAATAAAACAAAGCTGATTATGAGGTTCTAAATATGAACGACAACTCGTAAAACTTTACACACACATCAGGCCGAGCAAATTTATCAATATTTTATACGTTAGTTGTGCAGCTTTTTTGAAATGGCTCGCCATGGCCCTCGAGAAATGTTAAAAAAAAGCAGCTCTGGTTGAGTGTTTCACCTCGCTTTTTGTAAATTTTATGGAGTACAGTGAACCCTCGGTTATCGCGGTTAATGGGGACCGAGACCATCCGCGAAAACTGAAAATCCGCGAAGTAGCGGCGCACCTTCAAAAATGCTTAAAAAAAATATACAATATATATAATAAATATATATATATATATATATATATATATATATATATATATATATATATATATATACGGGGAGAGAGAGAGTGAAATTCATGTTATAACAAAAAAACCAAATTATTATTAAAACGTATTGTTTTTTTATTCCCCAGCCATTCTTTTTGTATTTATTTAATTACTCCGACTTTTACCTGCTGGTACGCCGTCCGGTGTGCCCTGTGAAATGAAAGGTGGCATTCTTTATTTATTTATTCATTTATTCATTCATAACTGACAGCCTCGCGCTCCGCTCGTGCCCGGGCAGAAGAGGTGCTCCAATTTGGCTTAACTGTGACACACGCCCGTCCTCCTCCCCCGGAGCTTCCATTCGGTTAAACTTAGGGGCCGCTTGGCACCGCCCGTGCCCGGGGAAGGTGCTCCTCTTCGGCTTACTGTGACGCGAGCATGCCCTCCTCCTCCGGAGCTTCCATTCGGTTAAACGTAGGGGCCGCTTGGCACCGCCCGTGCCCGGGGAAGGTGCTCCTCTACGGCTTAACTGCCACGCACGCTGGCCGGAGCTCTGGTACGGTCCGAACCGCGCGAAACGTCGCCACCGATCGTGTCCGGGGGAACGTGCTCTTCTTCGTCCACTCTCCTCTTCGCCCACGCTCTTCTTCGGCGCACGCCGGCCGTCTAACCGCTCCAGCGCCCCGTCGTGCCGCTCGGCGAAACTACAATGCCCCCGAATATTTTTTAGACCCGCGAAGCACTGAACCCGCGAAAGGTGAACCGCGAAGTAGCGAGGGTTCACTGTATGTATAAGACCAAGACCTACAAAAAAGTCTCTTGGAGCAATGAGCTAGGTTTTACAGGAAGTCGGCCATTTTGAATTTACTTAAAAGGGGGCGGGTCACCACAATGGACTTTGTGTAGAAATTATTATTGGGGCCCGAGCAGCGACCGCGGCGAGGTCCCTATTGTTTTTGTAGAAGATATTATTACTTTTATTATTATTATTATTATTATTATTAGGGCCTGAGCAGCGACCGCTGCGAAGTCCCTATTGTTTTTGTAGAAATTATTATTATTATTATTTTTCCGATTGTTCGATCGCATTTTTGACCCCCGAAACATGCACAAAAACTCACCAAACTTGGCAGTCTCATCGGGCATGGCGAAAAATTTGATATTTTAACGTCTAATATGAACAGGAAGTGAGTTATGAATTTTTGAAAGTCCGACTTTTGCCCTTTTTTGCATGTTTACAGGGGTCATTCTTTTGCACCCTGATCCTAAAGGCTTCATCTGATTGCCTTAAAATTCTGTCTGTAGCATCTGAAGACCTGGCACAAACACTGGGGCTAAAATTTTTTGTTTCCAAAATACTATATGACGGGGGCGGGGCATCAAAGTTTTCACTTAAGATATCCTTCGCCGCAATGGACAAAATGCTTAATAACTCTCCTGCACATGCTGCTAAAAATCCAAAACTTCACATGTACATAAAGAGTCTGTACCTGAAGACATCTATATGTTTATATTCAGTTATACACCTTGCGCCAATCAATATCATTTTTTACATTTTGACGTACTGCACGGTGCCCTTTTAACGAATCTGATTGAAAATTGGCTAGAAAAGACTCAAGACATTGATCTTACTCTATCCCTATTTTTGTGACTTTCCTTCGAAGGGCGTGGCTATTACGGTGCCGCAGAGTCTGATTATTCTCCGTGGCAACAAAAGTTCCTGCAAAATGATTCAGATGATCCATCTTCTCGAAATTTTTCACATTTGAGGATATTCAGGCCCTGAAGACGGCTGCCAACTTATTTTTGATCGCAGTGGTAGCGCCACCAACTGGTTAAAACAAATACAAATTATTTTCGTTGATTTTTTTCTCCGGGCAGGTTAACAAAATCTACCTTACATTTGCTCGGATGAGTGTTTAGGCCTTGAGGATGTCACAATACGAAAGTCTTTCGCCTTCTTCAGAGTGTCACATGATGGTGTCTTGTGGCCCGTCTTTATCAGCTGATGTTCCATGAGGGCGTGACTTACCTGTCACAAGAATGAAGGCAAGTCACGCCCCCCGCTGTCCGTTCACTCCGCCAAAATGCTGCTCCAGGTGGTAGAGAGGATGAAGGCTCCCTTGTCTCTGTTCATGGTTTTTATGCCTCGCTTGCAGATCTCAATGGCCTCTCTGATCCAGCGCTGTTGTTTGTTCTCTTCGGTGCGGATGACCCTGCCCTTCTCCCGGTCCATGATGTGGTTTTCCCTTTTGCAGTGGTCAGTGATTGCTGATTTGTAATGTTCATGTTGTGCTTGTTCTTTGACTGCTCTGATTTTTCATTTTTTTGACAGGTAAGTCACACCCTCATGGAACATCAGCTGATAAAGACGGGTCTCAAGACACCATCATGCGACACTCTGAAGAAGGCGAAAGACTCGCCGAAACATGTCAGGTAAAAAATTTACCTAAAACATAATTGTCTGCTTTTAATGAATCAGTCAAATATCAATAATAAGAAGACAAAATGAACCTAATACAAATAAACGAATGCTTAATAACTCCCCTGCACATGCTCCTAAAAATCCAAACCTTCACCTGTAAATAAAACGTCCCGACCTGAAGACATCTTAATGTTATTATTTTGTTATACACACAGTGCCGCCAAGTGGAATCAAAAATTTGTTTTTATTTTAATTTTCACGTACTGCACGGTGCCCTTTTGACGAATCCGACTGAAAATTAGTCAGAAAAGACTCAAGACAATGATCTTACTCTCTGCCGAATTTTGTGACGTTTTGGCAAAAGGCGTGGCTATTAAGGTGCTGAAAAGTCCGATTGTACTCTGTGGCAACAAAAGCTCCGGCAACATGACTCAGATGATCCTATCTTCTCGAAGTTGTACACATTTGAGGATACCTCAGCCCTGAAGACATCTACCAACTTATTTTACATCGTAGTAGTAGCGCCACCAACTGGTAAAAGCTAATACAAGTTATTTTCTTGGATGTTTTTCTCCGTGCAACTCAACAAGGTCGCCCTCATATATGCTCGGATGACTGTTTCGGCCATGAGGATGTCACAATACGAAATTCGTGATTTTTCGTGAAAAGTTGTGGGAGTGGCATTGCACTGTTCGGCAATAAAACAAAGCTGATTATGAGGTTCTAAATATGAACGACAACTCGTAAAACTTTACACACACATCAGGCCGAGCAAATTTATCAATATTTTATACGTTAGTTGTGCAGCTTTTTTGAAATGGCTCGCCATGGCCCTCGAGAAATGTTAAAAAAAAGCAGCTCTGGTTGAATGTTTCACCTCGCTTTTTGTAAATTTTATGGAGTACAGTGAACTCTCTGTTATCGCGGTTAATGGGGACCGAGACCATCCGCGAAAACTGAAAATCCGCGAAGTAGCGGCGCACCTTCAAAAATGCTTAAAAAAAATATACAATATATATAATAAATATATAAATATATATATATATATATATATATATATATACGGGGAGAGAGAGAGTGAAATTCATGTTATAACAAAAAAAACAAATTATTATTAAAACGTATTATTTTTTTATTCCCCAGCCATTCTTTTTGTATTTATTTAATTACTCCGACTTTTACCTGCTGGTACGCCGTCCGGTGTGCCCTGTGAAATGAAAGGTGGCATTCTTTATTTATTTATTCATTTATTCATTCATAACTGACAGCCTCGCGCTCCGCTCGTGCCCGGGCAGAAGAGGTGCTCCAATTTGGCTTAACTGTGACACACGCCCGTCCTCCTCCCCCGGAGCTTCCATTCGGTTAAACTTAGGGGCCGCTTGGCACCGCCCGTGCCCGGGGAAGGTGCTCCTCTTCGGCTTACTGTGACGCGAGCATGCCCTCCTCCTCCGGAGCTTCCATTCGGTAAAACTTAGGGGCCGCTTGGAACCGCCCGTGCCCGGGGAAGGTGCTCCTCTTCGGCTTACTGTGACGCGAGCATGCCCTCCTCCTCCGGAGCTTCCATTCGGTTAAACTTAGGGGCCGCTTGGCACCGCCCGTGCCCGGGGAAGGTGCTCCTCTACGGCTTAACTGCCACGCACGGTGGCCGGAGCTCTGGTACGGTCCGAACCGCGCGAAACGTCGCCACCGATCGTGTCCGGGGGAACGTGCTCTTCTTCGTCCACTCTCCTCTTCGCCCACGCTCTTCTTCGGCGCACGCCGGCCGTCTAACCGCTCCAGCGCCCCGTCGTGCCGCTCGGCGAAACTACAATGCCCCCGAATATTTTTTAGACCCGCGAAGCACTGAACCCGCGAAAGGTGAACCGCGAAGTAGCGAGGGTTCACTGTATGTATAAGACCAAGACCTACAAAAAAGTCTCTTGGAGCAATGAGCTAGGTTTTACAGGAAGTCGGCCATTTTGAATTTACTGAAAAGGGGGCGGGTCACCACAATGGACTTTGTGTAGAAATTATTATTGGGGCCCGAGCAGCGACCGCGGCGAGGTCCCTATTGTTTTTGTAGAAGATATTATTACTTTTATTATTATTATTATTATTATTATTAGGGTCTGAGCAGCGACCGCTGCGAAGTCCCTATTGTTTTTGTAGAAATTATTATTATTATTATTTTTCCGATTGTTCGATCGCATTTTTGACCCCCGAAACATGCACAAAAACTCACCAAACTTGGCAGTCTCATCGGGCATGGCGAAAAATTTGATATTTTAACGTCTAATATGAACAGGAAGTGAGTTATGAATTTTTGAAAGTCCGACTTTTGCCCTTTTTTGCATGTTTACAGGGGTCATTCTTTTGCACCCTGATCCTAAAGGCTTCATCTGATTGCCTTAAAATTCTGTCTGTAGCATCTGAAGACCTGGCACAAACACTGGGGCTAAAATTTTTTGTTTTCCGAAATACTATATGACGGGGGCGAGGCATCAAAGTTTTCACTTAAGATTTCCTTCGCCGCAATGGACAAAATGCTTAATAATTCTCCTGCACATGCTGCTAAAAATCCAAAACTTCACATGTACATAAAGAGTCTGTACCTGAAGACTTCTATATATTTATATTCATTTATACACCTTGCGCCAATCAATATCATTTTTTACATTTTGACGTACTGCACGGTGCCCTTTTAACGAATCTGATTGAAAATTGGCTAGAAAAGACTCAAGACATTGATCTTACTCTATCCCTATTTTTGTGACTTTCCTTCGAAGGGCGTGGCTATTACGGTGCCGCAGAGTCTGATTATTCTCCGTGGCAACAAAAGTTCCTGCAAAATGATTCAGATGATCCATCTTCTCGAAATTTTTCACATTTGAGGATATTCAGGCCCTGAAGACGGCTGCCAACTTATTTTTGATCGCAGTGGTAGCGCCACCAACTGGTTAAAACAAATACAAATTATTTTCGTTGATTTTTTTCTCCGGGCAGGTTAACAAAATCTACCTTACATTTGCTCGGATGAGTGTTTAGGCCTTGAGGATGTCACAATACGAAAGTCTTTCGCCTTCTTCAGAGTGTCACATGATGGTGTCTTGTGGCCCGTCTTTATCAGCTGATGTTCCATGAGGGCGTGACTTACCTGTCACAAGAATGAAGGCAAGTCACGCCCCCCGCTGTCCGTTCACTCCGCCAAAATGCTGCTCCAGGTGGTAGAGAGGATGAAGGCTCCCTTGTCTCTGTTCATGGTTTTTATGCCTCGCTTGCAGATCTCAATGGCCTCTCTGATCCAGCGCTGTTGTTTGTTCTCTTCGGTGCGGATGACCCTGCCCTTCTCCCGGTCCATGATGTGGTTTTCCCTTTTGCAGTGGTCAGTGATTGCTGATTTGTAATGTTCATGTTGTGCTTGTTCTTTGACTGCTCTGATTTTTCATTTTTTTGACAGGTAAGTCACACCCTCATGGAACATCAGCTGATAAAGACGGGTCTCAAGACACCATCATGCGACACTCTGAAGAAGGCGAAAGACTCGCCGAAACATGTCAGGTAAAAAATTAACCTAAAACATAATTGTCTGCTTTTAATGAATCAGTCAAATATCAATAATAAGAAGACAAAATGAACCTAATACAAATAAATGAATGCTTAATAACTCCCCTGCACATGCTCCTAAAAATCCAAACCTTCACCTGTAAATAAAACGTCCCGACCTGAAGACATCTTAATGTTATTATTTTGTTATACACACAGTGCCGCCAAGTGGAATCAAAAATTTGTTTTTATTTTAATTTTCACGTACTGCACGGTGCCCTTTTGACGAATCCGACTGAAAATTAGTCAGAAAAGACTCAAGACAATGATCTTACTCTCTGCCGAATTTTGTGACGTTTTGGCAAAAGGCGTGGCTATTAAGGTGCTGAAAAGTCCGATTGTACTCTGTGGCAACAAAAGCTCCGGCAACATGACTCAGATGATCCTATCTTCTCGAAGTTGTACACATTTGAGGATACTTCAGCCCTGAAGACATCTACCAACTTATTTTACATCGTAGTAGTAGCGCCACCAACTGGTAAAAGCTAATACAAGTTATTTTCTTGGATGTTTTTCTCCGTGCAACTCAACAAGGTCGCCCTCATATATGCTCGGATGACTGTTTCGGCCATGAGGATGTCACAATACGAAATTCGTGATTTTTCGTGAAAAGTTGTGGGAGTGGCATTGCACTGTTCGGCAATAAAACAAAGCTGATTATGAGGTTCTAAATATGAACGTCAACTCGTAAAACTTTACACACACATCAGGCCGAGCAAATTTATCAATATTTTATACGTTAGTTGTGCAGCTTTTTTGAAATGGCTCGCCATGGCCCTCGAGAAATGTTAAAAAAAAGCAGCTCTGGTTGAGTGTTTCACCTCGCTTTTTGTAAATTTTATGGAGTACAGTGAACCCTCGGTTATCGCCGTTAATGGGGACCGAGACCATCCGCGAAAACTGAAAATCCGCGAAGTAGCGGCGCACCTTCAAAAATGCTTAAAAAAAATATACAATATATATAATAAATATATATATATATATATATATATATATATATATATATATATATATATATATATATATATATATATATATATATATATACGGGGAGAGAGAGAGTGAAATTCATGTTATAACAAAAAAACCAAATTATTATTAAAACGTATTATTTTTTTATTCCCCAGCCATTCTTTTTGTATTTATTTAATTACTCCGACTTTTACCTGCTGGTACGCCGTCCGGTGTGCCCTGTGAAATGAAAGGTGGCATTCTTTATTTATTTATTCATTTATTCATTCATAACTGACAGCCTCGCGCTCCGCTCGTGCCCGGGCAGAAGAGGTGCTCCAATTTGGCTTAACTGTGACACACGCCCGTCCTCCTCCGTCCGGAGCTTCCATTCGGTTAAACTTAGGGGCCGCTTGGCACCGCCCGTGCCCGGGGTAGGTGCTCCTCTTCGGCTTACTGTGACGCGAGCATGCCCTCCTCCTCCGGAGCTTCCATTCGGTTAAACTTAGGGGCCGCTTGGAACCGCCCGTGCCCGGGGAAGGTGCTCCTCTTCGGCTTACTGTGACGCGAGCATGCCCTCCTCCTCCGGAGCTTCCATTCGGTTAAACTTAGGGGCCGCTTGGCACCGCCCGTGCCCGGGGAAGGTGCTCCTCTACGGCTTAACTGCCACGCACGCTGGCCGGAGCTCTGGTACGGTCCGAACCGCGCGAAACGTCGCCACCGATCGTGTCCGGGGGAACGTGCTCTTCTTCGTCCACTCTCCTCTTCGCCCACGCTCTTCTTCGGCGCACGCCGGCCGTCTAACCGCTCCAGCGCCCCGTCGTGCCGCTCGGCGAAACTACAATGCCCCCGAATATTTTTTAGACCCGCGAAGCACTGAACCTGCGAAAGGTGAACCGCGAAGTAGCGAGGGTTCACTGTATGTATAAGACCAAGACCTACAAAAAAGTCTCTTGGAGCAATGAGCTAGGTTTTACAGGAAGTCGGCCATTTTGAATTTACTTAAAAGGGGGCGGGTCACCACAATGGACTTTGTGTAGAAATTATTATTGGGGCCCGAGCAGCGACCGCGGCGAGGTCCCTATTGTTTTTGTAGAAAATATTATTACTTTTATTATTATTATTATTATTATTATTAGGGCCTGAGCAGCGACCGCTGCGAAGTCCCTATTGTTTTTGTAGAAATTATTATTATTATTTTTCCGATTGTTCGATCGCATTTTTGACCCCCGAAACATGCACAAAAACTCACCAAACCTGGCAGTCTCATCGGGCATGGCGAAAAATTTGATATTTTAACGTCTAATATGAACAGGAAGTGAGTTATGAATTTTTGAAAGTCCGACTTTTGCCCTTTTTTGCATGTTTACAGGGGTCATTCTTTTGCACCCTGATCCTAAAGGCTTCATCTGATTGCCTTAAAATTCTGTCTGTAGCATCTGAAGACCTGGGACAAACACTGGGGCTAAAAATTTTTGTTTCCGAAATACTATATGACGGGGGCGGGGCATCAAAGTTTTCACTTAAGATTTCCTTCGCCGCAATGGACAAAATGCTTAATAACTCTCCTGCACATGCTGCTAAAAATCCAAAACTTCACATGTACATAAAGAGTCTGTACCTGAAGACATCTATATGTTTATATTCAGTTATACACCTTGCGCCAATCAATATCATTTTTTACATTTTGACGTACTGCACGGTGCCCTTTTAACGAATCTGATTGAAAATTGGCTAGAAAAGACTCAAGACATTGATCTTACTCTATCCCTATTTTTGTGACTTTCCTTCGAAGGGCGTGGCTATTACGGTGCCGCAGAGTCTGATTATTCTCCGTGGCAACAAAAGTTCCTGCAAAATGATTCAGATGATCCATCTTCTCGAAATTTTTCACATTTGAGGATATTCAGGCCCTGAAGACGGCTGCCAACTTATTTTTGATCGCAGTGGTAGCGCCACCAACTGGTTAAAACAAATATAAATTATTTTCGTTGATGTTTTTCTCCGGGCATGTTAACAAAATCTACCTTATATTTGCTCGGATGAGTGTTTAGGCCTTGAGCATGTCACAATACGAAAGTCTTTCGCCTTCTTCAGAGTGTCACATGATGGTGTCTTGTGACCCGCCTTTATCAGCTGATGTTCCATGAGGGCGTGACTTACCTGTCACAAGAATGAAGGCAAGTCACGCCCCCCGCTGTCCGTTCACTCCGCCAAGATGCTGGTCCAGGTGGTAGAGAGGATGAAGGCTCCCTTGTCTCTGTTCATGTTTTTTATGCCTCGCTTGCAGATCTCAATGGCCTCTCTGATCCAGCGCTGTTGTTTGTTCTCTTCTGTGCGGATTACCCTGCCCTTCTCCCGGTCCATGATGTGGTTTTCCCTTTTGCAGTGGTCAGTGATTGCTGATTTGTAATGTTCATGTTGTGCTTGTTCTTTTACTGCTCTGATTTTTTTCATTTTTTTGACAGGTAAGTCACACCCTCATGGAACATCAGCTCAAGACACCATCATGCGACACTCTGAAGTAGGCGAAAGACTCGCCGAAACATGTCAGGTAAAAAATTAACCTAAAACATAATTGTCTGCTTTTAATGAATCAGTCAAATATCAATAATAAGAAGACAAAATGAACCTAATACAAATAAATGAATGCTTAATAACTCCCCTGCACATGCTCCTAAAAATCCAAACCTTCACCTGTAAATAAAACGTCCCGACCTGAAGACATCTTAATGTTATTATTTTGTTATACACACAGTGCCGCCAAGTGGAATCAAAAATTTGTTTTTATTTTAATTGTCACGTACTGCACGGTGCCCTTTCGACGAATCCGACTGAAAATTAGTCAGAAAAGACTCAAGACAATGATCTTACTCTCTGCCGAATTTTGTGACGTTTTGGCAAAAGGCGTGGCTATTACGGTGCTGAAAAGTCCGATTGTACTCTGTGGCAACAAAAGCTCCAGCAACATGACTCAGATGATCCTATCTTCTCGAAGTTGCACACATTTGAGGATACTTCAGCCCTGAAGACATCTACCAACTTATTTTTCATCGTAGTAGTAGCGCCCCCAACTGGTAAAAGCTAATACAAGTTATTTTCTTGGATGTTTTTCTCCGTGCAACTCAACAAGGTCGCCCTCATATATGCTCGGATGACTGTTTCGGCCATGAGGATGTCACAATACGAAATTCGTCCTTTTTCATGAAAAGTTGTGGGAGTGGCATTGCACTGTTCGGCAATAAAACAAAGCTGATTATGAGGTTCTAAATATGAACGACAACTCGTGAAACTTTACACACACATCAGGCCGAGCAAATTTATCAATATTTTATACGTTAGTTGTGCAGCTTTTTTGAAATGGCTCGCCATGGCCCTCGAGAAATGTTCAAAAAAGCAGCCCTGGTTGAGTGTTTCACCTCGCTTTTTGTAAATTTTATGGAGTACAGTGAACCCTCGGTTATCGCGGTTAATGGGGACCGAGACCACCCGCGAAAACTGAAAATCCGCGAAGTAGCGGCGCACCTTCAAAAATGCTTAAAAAAAATATATAATAAATATATAAATATATATATATATATATATATATATATATATATATATATATATATATACGGGGGGAGAGAGAGAGAGAGAGAGTGAAATTCATGTTATAACAAAAAAAACAAATTATTATTAAAACTTATTATTTTTTTATTCCCCAACCATTCTTTTTGTATTTATTTAATTACTCCGACTTTTACCTGCTGGTACGCCGTCCGGTGTGCCCTGTGAAATGAAAGGTGGCATTCTTTATTTATTTATTCATTTATTCATTCATAACTGACAGCCTCGCGCTCCGCTTGTGCCCGGCAGAAGAGGTGCTCCAATTCGGCTTAACTGTGACACACGCCCGCCCTCCTCCCCCGGAGCTTCCATTCGGTTAAACTTAGGGGCCGCTTGGCACCGCCCGTGCCCGGGGAAGGTGCTCCTCTTCGGCTTACTGTGACGCGAGCATGCCCTCCTCCTCCGGAGCTTCCATTCGGTTAAACTTAGGGGCCGCTTGGAACCGCCCGTGCCCGGGGAAGGTGCTCCTCTTCGGCTTACTGTGACGCGAGCATGCCCTCCTCCTCCGGAGCTTCCATTCGGTTAAACTCAGGGGCCGCTTGGAACCGCCCGTGCCCGGGGAAGGTGCTCCTCTACGGCTTAACTGCCACGCACGCCGGCCGGAGCTCTGGTACGGTCCGAACCGCGCGAAACGTCGCCACCGATCGTGTCCGGGGGAACGTGCTCTTCTTCGTCCACTCTCCTCTTCGCCCACGCTCTTCTTCGGCGCACGCCGGCCGTCTAACCGCTCCAGCGCCCCGTCGTGCCGCTCGGCGAAACTACAATGCCCCCGAATATTTTTTAGACCCGCGAAGCACTGAACCCGCGAAAGGTGAACCTCGAAGTAGCGAGGGTTCACTGTATGTATAAGACCAAGACCTACAAAAAAGTCTCTTGGAGCAATGAGCTAGGTTTTACAGGAAGTCGGCCATTTTGAATTTACTTAAAAGGGGGCGGGTCTCCACAATGGACTTTGTGTAGAAATTATTATTGGGGCCCGAGCAGCGACCGCGGCGAGGTCCCTATTGTTTTTGTAGAAAATATTATTACTTTTATTATTATTATTATTATTATTATTAGGGCCTGAGCAGCGACCGCTGCGAAGTCCCTATTGTTTTTGTAGAAATTATTATTATTATTATTTTTCCGATTGTTCGATCGCATTTTTGACCCCCGAAACATGCACAAAAACTCACCAAACTTGGCAGTCTCATCGGGCATGGCGAAAAATTTGATATTTTTTAACGTCTAATATGAACAGGAAGTGAGTTATGAATTTTTGAAAGTCCGACTTTTGCCCTTTTTTGCATGTTTACAGGGGTCATTCTTTTGCACCCTGATCCTAAAGGCTTCATCTGATTGCCTTAAAGTTCTGTCTGGAGCATCTTAAGACCTGGGACAAACACTGGGGCTAAAATTTTTTGTTTCCGAAATACTATATGACGGGGGCGGGGCTTCAAAGTTTTCACTTAAGATTTCCTTCGCCGCAATGGACAAAATGCTTAATAACTCTCCTGCCCGTGCTGCTAAAAATCCAAAACTTCACATGTACATAAAGAGTCGGTACCTGAAGACATCTATATGTTTATATTCAGTTATACACCTTGCGCCAATCAATATAAATGTTTACATTTTGACGTACTGCACGGTGCCCTTTTAACGAATCCGACTGAAAATTGGCTAGAAAAGACTCAAGACATTGATCTTACTCTATCCCTATTTTTATGACTTTCCTTCAAAGGGCGTGGCTATTACGGTGCCGCAGAGTCTGATTATTCTCCGTGGCAACAAAAGTTCCTGCAAAATGATTCAGATGATCCATCTTCTGGAAATCTTTCACATTTGAGGATATTCAGGCCCTGAAGACGGCTGCCAACTTATTTTTGATCGCAGTGGTAGCGCCACCAACTGGTTAAAACAAATACAAATTATTTTCGTTGATGTTTTTCTCCGGGCAGGTTAACAAAATCTACCTTATATTTGCTCGGATGAGTGTTTAGGCCTTGAGCATGTCACAATACGAAAGTCTTTCGCCTTCTTCAGAGTGTCACATGATGGTGTCTTGTGACCCGTCTTTATCAGCTGATGTTCCATGAGGGCGTGACTTACCTGTCACAAGAATGAAGGCAAGTCACGCCCCCCGCTGTCCGTTCACTCCGCCAAGATGCTGGTCCAGGTGGTAGAGAGGATGAAGGCTCCCTTGTCTCTGTTCATGGTTTTTATGCCTCGCTTGCAGATCTCAATGGCCTCTCTGATCCAGCGCTGTTGTTTGTTCTCTTCTGTGCGGATGACCCTGCCCTTCTCCCGGTCCATGATGTGGTTTTCCCTTTTGCAGTGGTCAGTGATTGCTGATTTGTAATGTTCATGTTGTGCTTGTTCTTTTACTGCTCTGATTTTTTCATTTTTTTGACAGGTAAGTCACACCCTCATGGAACATCAGCTCAAGACACCATCATGCGACACTCTGAAGAAGGCGAAAGACTCGCCGAAACATGTCAGGTAAAAAATTAACCTAAAACATAATTGTCTGCTTTTAATGAATCAGTCAAATATCAATAATAAGAAGACAAAATGAACCTAATACAAATAAATGAATGCTTAATAACTCCCCTGCACATGCTCCTAAAAATCCAAACCTTCACCTGTAAATAAAACGTCCCGACCTGAAGACATCTTAATGTTATTATTTTGTTATACACACAGTGCCGCCAAGTGGAATCAAAAATTTGTTTTTATTTAAATTTTCACGTACTGCACGGTGCCCTTTTGACGAATCCGACTGAAAATTAGTCAGAAAAGACTCAAGACAATGATCTTACTCTCTGCCGAATTTTGTGACGTTTTGGCAAAAGGCGTGGCTATTAAGGTGCTGAAAAGTCCGATTGTACTCTGTGGCAACAAAAGCTCCGGCAACATGACTCAGATGATCCTATCTTCTCGAAGTTGTACACATTTGAGGATACTTCAGCCCTGAAGACATCTACCAACTTATTTTACATCGTAGTAGTAGCGCCACCAACTGGTAAAAGCTAATACAAGTTATTTTCTTGGATGTTTTTCTCCGTGCAACTCAACAAGGTCGCCCTCATATATGCTCGGATGACTGTTTCGGCCATGAGGATGTCACAATACGAAATTCGTGATTTTTCGTGAAAAGTTGTGGGAGTGGCATTGCACTGTTCGGCAATATATGAGGTTCTAAATATGAACGACAACTCGTAAAACTTTACACACACATCAGGCCGAGCAAATTTATCAATATTTTATACGTTAGTTGTGCAGCTTTTTTGAAATGGCTCGCCATGGCCCTCGAGAAATGTTAAAAAAAAGCAGCTCTGGTTGAGTGTTTCACCTCGCTTTTTGTAAATTTTATGGAGTACAGTGAACCCTCGGTTATCGCGGTTAATGGGGACCGAGACCACCCGCGAAAACTGAAAATCCGCGAAGTAGCGGCGCACCTTCAAAAATGCTTAAAAAAAAAATACAATATATATAATAAATATATAAATATATATATAAATATATATATATATATATATATATATATATATACGGGGAGAGAGAGAGTGAAATTCATGTTATAACAAAAAAAACAAATTATTATTAAAACGTATTATTTTTTTATTCCCCAGCCATTCTTTTTGTATTTATTTAATTACTCCGACTTTTACCTGCTGGTACGCCGTCCGGTGTGCCCTGTGAAATGAAAGGTGGCATTCTTTATTTATTTATTCATTTATTCATTCATAACTGACAGCCTCGCGCTCCGCTCGTGCCCGGGCAGAAGAGGTGCTCCAATTTGGCTTAACTGTGACACACGCCCGTCCTCCTCCCCCGGAGCTTCCATTCGGTTAAACTTAGGGGCCGCTTGGCACCGCCCGTGCCCGGGGAAGGTGCTCCTCTTCGGCTTACTGTGACGCGAGCATGCCCTCCTCCTCCGGAGCTTCCATTCCTTTAAACTTAGGGGCCGCTTGGAACCGCCCGTGCCCGGGGAAGGTGCTCCTCTTCGGCTTACTGTGACGCGAGCATGCCCTCCTCCTCCGGAGCTTCCATTCGGTTAAACTTAGGGGCCGCTTGGCACTGCCCGTGCCCGGGGAAGGTGCTCCTCTACGGCTTAACTGCCACGCACGCTGGCCGGAGCTCTGGTACGGTCCGAACCGCGCGAAACGTCGCCACCGATCGTGTCCGGGGGAACGTGCTCTTCTTCGTCCACTCTCCTCTTCGCCCACGCTCTTCTTCGGCGCACGCCGGCCGTCTAACCGCTCCAGCGCCCCGTCGTGCCGCTCGGCGAAACTACAATGCCCCCGAATATTTTTTAGACCCGCGAAGCACTGAACCCGCGAAAGGTGAACCGCGAAGTAGCGAGGGTTCACTGTATGTATAAGACCAAGACCTACAAAAAAGTCTCTTGGAGCAATGAGCTAGGTTTTACAGGAAGTCGGCCATTTTGAATTTACTTAAAAGGGGGCGGGTCACCACAATGGACTTTGTGTAGAAATTATTATTGGGGCCCGAGCAGCGACCGCGGCGAGGTCCCTATTGTTTTTGTAGAAAATATTATTACTTTTATTATTATTATTATTATTATTATTAGGGCCTGAGCAGCGACCGCTGCGAAGTCCCTATTGTTTTTGTTGAAATTATTATTATTATTATTTTTCCGATTGTTCGATCGCATTTTTGACCCCTGAAACATGCACAAAAACTCACCAAACTTGGCAGTCTCATCGGGCATGGCGAAAAATTTGATATTTTAACGTCTAATATGAACAGGAAGTGAGTTATGAATTTTTGAAAGTCCGACTTTTGCCCTTTTTTGCATGTTTACAGGGGTCATTCTTTTGCACCCTGATCCTAAAGGCTTCATCTGATTGCCTTAAAATTCTGTCTGTAGCATCTGAAGACCTGGCACAAACACTGGGGCTAAAATTTTTTGTTTCCGAAATACTATATGACGGGGGCGGGGCATCAAAGTTTTCACTTAAGATTTCCTTCGCCGCAATGGACAAAATGCTTAATAACTCTCCTGCACATGCTGCTAAAAATCCAAAACTTCACATGTACATAAAGAGTCTGTACCTGAAGACATCTATATGTTTATATTCAGTTATACACCTTGCGCCAATCAATATCATTTTTTACATTTTGACGTACTGCACGGTGCCCTTTTAACGAATCTGATTGAAAATTGGCTAGAAAAGACTCAAGACATTGATCTTACTCTATCCCTATTTTTGTGACTTTCCTTCGAAGGGCGTGGCTATTACGGTGCCGCAGAGTCTGATTATTCTCCGTGGCAACAAAAGTTCCTGCAAAATGATTCAGATGATCCATCTTCTCGAAATTTTTCACATTTGAGGATATTCAGGCCCTGAAGACGGCTGCCAACTTATTTTTGATCGCAGTGGTAGCGCCACCAACTGGTTAAAACAAATACAAATCATTTTCATTGATTTTTTTCTCCGGGCAGGTTAACAAAATCTACCTTACATTTGCTCGGATGAGTGTTTAGGCCTTGAGGATGTCACAATACGAAAGTCTTTCGCCTTCTTCAGAGTGTCACATGATGGTGTCTTGTGGCCCGTCTTTATCAGCTGATGTTCCATGAGGGCGTGACTTGCCTGTCACAAGAATGAAGGCAAGTCACGCCCCCCGCTGTCCGTTCACTCCGCCAAAATGCTGCTCCAGGTGGTAGAGAGGATGAAGGCTCCCTTGTCTCTGTTCATGGTTTTTATGCCTCGCTTGCAGATCTCAATGGCCTCTCTGATCCAGCGCTGTTGTTTGTTCTCTTCGGTGCGGATGACCCTGCCCTCCTCCCGGTCCATGATGTGGTTTTCCCTTTTGCAGTGGTCAGTGATTGCTGATTTGTAATGTTCATGTTGTGCTTGTTCTTTTACTGCTCTGATTTTTCATTTTTTTGACAGGTAAGTCACACCCTCATGGAACATCAGCTGATAAAGACGGGTCTCAAGACACCATCATGCGACACTCTGAAGAAGGCGAAAGACTCGCCGAAACATGTCAGGTAAAAAATTAACCTAAAACATAATTGTCTGCTTTTAATGAATCAGTCAAATATCAATAATAAGAAGACAAAATGAACCTAATACAAATAAATGAATGCTTAATAACTCCCCTGCACATGCTCCTAAAAATCCAAACCTTCACCTGTAAATAAAACGTCCCGACCTGAAGACATCTTAATGTTATTATTTTGTTATACACACAGTGCCGCCAAGTGGAATCAAAAATTTGTTTTTATTTAAATTTTCACGTACTGCACGGTGCCCTTTTGACGAATCCGACTGAAAATTAGTCAGAAAAGACTCAAGACAATGATCTTACTCTCTGCCGAATTTTGTGACGTTTTGGCAAAAGGCGTGGCTATTAAGGTGCTGAAAAGTCCGATTGTACTCTGTGGCAACAAAAGCTCCGGCAACATGACTCAGATGATCCTATCTTCTCGAAGTTGTACACATTTGAGGATACTTCAGCCCTGAAGACATCTACCAACTTATTTTACATCGTAGTAGTAGCGCCACCAACTGGTAAAAGCTAATACAAGTTATTTTCTTGGATGTTTTTCTCCGTGCAACTCAACAAGGTCGCCCTCATATATGCTCGGATGACTGTTTCGGCCATGAGGATGTCACAATACGAAATTCGTGATTTTTCGTGAAAAGTTGTGGGAGTGGCATTGCACTGTTCGGCAATAAAATAAAGCTGATTATGAGGTTCTAAATATGAACGACAACTCGTAAAACTTTACACACACATCAGGCCGAGCAAATTTATCAATATTTTATACGTTAGTTGTGCAGCTTTTTTGAAATGGCTCGCCATGGCCCTCGAGAAATGTTAAAAAAAAGCAGCTCTGGTTGAGTGTTTCACCTCGCTTTTTGTAAATTTTATGGAGTACAGTGAACCCTCGGTTATCGCGGTTAATGGGGACCGAGACCACCCGCGAAAACTGAAAATCCGCGAAGTAGCGGCGCACCTTCAAAAATGCTTAAAAAAAATATACAATATATATCATAAATATATAAATATATATATATATATATATATATATATATATATATATATATATATATATATATATATATATATATATACGGGGAGAGAGAGAGTGAAATTCATGTTATAACAAAAAAACCAAATTATTATTAAAACGTATTATTTTTTTATTCCCCAGCCATTCTTTTTGTATTTATTTAATTACTCCGACTTTTACCTGCTGGTACCCCGTCCGGTGTGCCCTGTGAAATGAAAGGTGGCATTCTTTATTTATTTATTCATTTATTCATTCATAACTGACAGCCTCGCGCTCCGCTCGTGCCCGGGCAGAAGAGGTGCTCCAATTTGGCTTAACTGTGACACACGCCCGTCCTCCTCCGTCCGGAGCTTCCATTCGGTTAAACTTAGGGGCCGCTTGGCACCGCCCGTGCCCGGGGTAGGTGCTCCTCTTCGGCTTACTGTGACGCGAGCATGCCCTCCTCCTCCGGAGCTTCCATTCGGTTAAACTTAGGGGCCGCTTGGAACCGCCCGTGCCCGGGGAAGGTGCTCCTCTTCGGCTTACTGTGACGCGAGCATGCCCTCCTCCTCCGGAGCTTCCATTCGGTTAAACTTAGGGGCCGCTTGGCACCGCCCGTGCCCGGGGAAGGTGCTCCTCTACGGCTTAACTGCCACGCACGCTGGCCGGAGCTCTGGTACGGTCCGAACCGCGCGAAACGTCGCCACCGATCGTGTCCGGGGGAACGTGCTCTTCTTCGTCCACTCTCCTCTTCGCCCACGCTCTTCTTCGGCGCACGCCGGCCGTCTAACCGCTCCAGCGCCCCGTCGTGCCGCTCGGCGAAACTACAATGCCCCCGAATATTTTTTAGACCCGCGAAGCACTGAACCTGCGAAAGGTGAACCGCGAAGTAGCGAGGGTTCACTGTATGTATAAGACCAAGACCTACAAAAAAGTCTCTTGGAGCAATGAGCTAGGTTTTACAGGAAGTCGGCCATTTTGAATTTACTTAAAAGGGGGCGGGTCACCACAATGGACTTTGTGTAGAAATTATTATTGGGGCCCGAGCAGCGACCGCGGCGAGGTCCCTATTGTTTTTGGAGAAAATATTATTACTTTTATTATTATTATTATTATTATTATTAGGGCCTGAGCAGCGACCGCTGCGAAGTCCCTATTGTTTTTGTAGAAATTATTATTATTATTTTTCCGATTGTTCGATCGCATTTTTGACCCCCGAAACATGCACAAAAACTCACCACAAAAACTCACCAAACTTGGCAGTCTCATCGGGCATGGCGAAAAATTTGATATTTTAACGTCTAATATGAACAGGAAGTGAGTTATGAATTTTTGAAAGTCCGACTTTTGCCCTTTTTTGCATGTTTACAGGGGTCATTCTTTTGCACCCTGATCCTAAAGGCTTCATCTGATTGCCTTAAAATTCTGTCTGTAGCATCTGAAGACCTGGCACAAACACTGGGGCTAAAATTTTTTGTTTCCGAAATACTATATGACGGGGGCGGGGCATCAAAGTTTTCACTTAAGATTTCCTTCGCCGCAATGGACAAAATGCTTAATAACTCTCCTGCACATGCTGCTAAAAATCCAAAACTTCACATGTACATAAAGAGTCTGTACCTGAAGACATCTATATGTTTATATTCAGTTATACACCTTGCGCCAATCAATATCATTTTTTACATTTTGACGTACTGCACGGTGCCCTTTTAACGAATCTGATTGAAAATTGGCTAGAAAAGACTCAAGACATTGATCTTACTCTATCCCTATTTTTGTGACTTTCCTTCGAAGGGCGTGGCTATTACGGTGCCGCAGAGTCTGATTATTCTCCGTGGCAACAAAAGTTCCTGCAAAATGATTCAGATGATCCATCTTCTCGAAACTTTTCACATTTGAGGATATTCAGGCCCTGAAGACGGCTGCCAACTTATTTTTGATCGCAGTGGTAGCGCCACCAACTGGTTAAAACAAATACAAATTATTTTCGTTGATGTTTTTCTCCGGGCAGGTTAACAAAATCTACCTTATATTTGCTCGGATGAGTGTTTAGGCCTTGAGGATGTCACAATACGAAAGTCTTTCGCCTTCTTCAGAGTGTCACATGATGGTGTCTTGTGACCCGTCTTTATCAGCTGATGTTCCATGAGGGCGTGACTTACCTGTCACAAGAATGAAGGCAAGTCACGCCCCCCGCTGTCCGTTCACTCCGCCAAAATGCTGCTCCAGGTGGTAGAGAGGATGAAGGCTCCCTTGTCTCTGTTCATGGTTTTTATGCCTCGCTTGCAGATCTCAATGGCCTCTCTGATCCAGCGCTGTTGTTTGTTCTCTTCGGTGCGGATGACCCTGCCCTTCTCCCGGTCCATGATGTGGTTTTCCCTTTTGCAGTGGTCAGTGATTGCTGATTTGTAATGTTCATGTTGTGCTTGTTCTTTTACTGCTCTGATTTTTCATTTTTTTCACAGGTAAGTCACACCCTCATGGAACATCAGCTGATAAAGACGGGTCTCAAGACACCATCATGCGACACTCTGAAGAAGGCGAAAGACTCGCCGAAACATGTCAGGTAAAAAATTAACCTAAAACATAATTGTCTGCTTTTAATGAATCAGTCAAATATCAATAATAAGAAGACAAAATGAACCTAATACAAATAAATGAATGCTTAATAACTCCCCTGCACATGCTCCTTAAAATCCAAACCTTCACCTGTAAATAAAACGTCCCGACCTGAAGACATCTTAATGTTATTATTTTGTTATACACACAGTGCCGCCAAGTGGAATCAAAAATTTGTTTTTATTTTAATTTTCACGTACTGCACGGTGCCCTTTCGACGAATCCGACTGAAAATTAGTCAGAAAAGACTCAAGACAATGATCTTACTCTCTGCCGAATTTTGTGACGTTTTGGCAAAAGGCGTGGCTATTACGGTGCTGAAAAGTCCGATTGTACTCTGTGGCAACAAAAGCTCCAGCAACATGACTCAGGTGATCCTATCTTCTCGAAGTTGCACACATTTGAGGATACTTAAGCCCTGAAGACATCTACCAACTTATTTTTCATCGTAGTAGTAGCGCCACCAACTGGTAAAAGCTAATACAAGTTATTTTCTTGGATGTTTTTCTCAGTGCAACTCAACAAGGTCGCCCTCATATATGCTCGGATGACTGTTTCGGCCATGAGGATGTCACAATACGAAATTCGTCCTTTTTCGTGTAAAGTTGTGGGAGTGGCATTGCACTGTTCGGCAATAAAACAAAGCTGATTATGAGGTTCTAAATATGAACGACAACTCGTGAAACTTTACACACACATCAGGCCGAGCAAATTTATCAATATTTTATACGTTAGTTGTGCAGCTTTTTTGAAATGGCTCGCCATGGCCCTCGAGAAATGTTCAAAAAAGCAGCCCTGGTTGAGTGTTTCACCTCGCTTTTTGTAAATTTTATGGAGTACAGTGAACCCTCGGTTATCGCGGTTAATGGGGACCGAGACCACCCGCAAAAACTGAAAATCCGCGAAGTAGCGGCGCACCTTCAAAAATGCTTAAAAAAAATATACAATATATATAATAAATATATAAATATATATATATATATATATATATATATATATATATATATATATATATATACGGGGGAGAGAGAGAGACAGAGAGTGAAATTCATGTTATAACAAAAAAAACAAATTATTATTAAAACTTATTATTTTTTTATTCCCCAACCATTCTTTTTGTATTTATTTAATTACTCCGACTTTTACCTGCTGGTACGCCGTCCGGTGTGCCCTGTGAAATGAAAGGTGGCATTCTTTATTTATTCATTCATTTATTCATTCATAACTGACAGCCTCGCGCTCCGCTCGTGCCCGGGCAGAAGAGGTGCTCCAATTCAGCTTCACTGTGACACACGCCCGCCCTCCTCCCCCGGAGCTTCCATTCGGTTAAACTTAGGGGCCGCTTGGCACCGCCCGTGCCCGGGGAAGGTGCTCCTCTTCGGCTTACTGTGACGCGAGCATGCCCTCCTCCTGCGGAGCTTCCATTCGGTTAAACTTAGGGGCCGCTTGGAACCGCCCGTGCCCGGGGAAGGTGCTCCTCTTCGGCTTACTGTGACGCGAGCATGCCCTCCTCCTCCGGAGCTTCCATTCGGTTAAACTTAGGGGCCGCTTGGCACCGCCCGTGCCCGGGGAAGGTGCTCCTCTACGGCTTAACTGCCACGCACGCCGGCCGGAGCTCTGGTACGGTCCGAACCGCGCGAAACGTCGCCACCGATCGTGTCCGGGGGAACGTGCTCTCTTCGTCCACTCTCCTCTTCGCCCACGCTCTTCTTCGGCGCACGCCGGCCGTCTAACTGCTCCAGCGCCCCGTCGTGCCGCTCGGCGAAACTACAATGCCCCCGAATATTTTTTAGACCCGCGAAGCACTGAACCCGCGAAAGGTGAACCGCGAAGTAGCGAGGGTTCACTGTATGTATAAGACCAAGACCTACAAAAAAGTCTCTTGGAGCAATGAGCTAGGTTTTACAGGAAGTCGGCCATTTTGAATTTACTTAAAATGGGGCGGGTCACCACAATGGACTTTGTGTAGAAATTATTATTGGGGCCCGAGCAGCGACCGCGGCGAGGTCCCTATTGTTTTTGTAGAAATTATTATTATTATTATTTTTCCGATTGTTCGATCGCATTTTTGACCCCCGAAACATGCACAAAAACTCACCAAACTTGGCAGTCTCATCGGGCATGGCGAAAAATTTGATATTTTAACGTCTAATATGAACAGGAAGTGAGTTATGAATTTTTGAAAGTCCGATTTTTGCCCTTTTTTGCATGTTTACAGGGGTCATTCTTTTGCACCCTGATCCTAAAGGCTTCATCTGATTGCCTTAAAATTCTGTCTGTAGCATCTTAAGACCTGGGACAAACACTGGGGCTAAAAATTTTTGTTTCCGAAATACTATATGACGGGGGCGGGGCTTCAAAGTTTTCACTTAAGATTTCCTTCGCCGCAATGGACAAAATGCTTAATAACTCTCCTGCACGTGCTGCTAAAAATCCAAAACTTCACATGTACATAAAGAGTCGGTACCTGAAGACATCTATATGTTTATATTCAGTTATACACCTTGCGCCAATCAATATCATTTTTTACATTTTGACGTACTGCACGGTGCCCTTTTAACGAATCTGATTGAAAATTGGCTAGAAAAGACTCAAGACATTGATCTTACTCTATCCCTATTTTTGTGACTTTCCTTCGAAGGGCGTGGCTATTACGGTGCCACAGAGTCTGATTATTCTCCGTGGCAACAAAAGTTCCTGCAAAATGATTCAGATGATCCATCTTCTCGAAATTTTTCACATTTGAGGATATTCAGGCCCTGAAGACGGCTGCCAACTTATTTTTGATCGCAGTGGTAGCGCCACCAACTGGTTAAAACAAATACAAATTATTTTCGTTGATGTTTTTCTCCGGGCAGGTTAACAAAATCTACCTTATATTTGCTCGGATGAGTGTTTAGGCCTTGAGGATGTCACAATACGAAAGTCTTTCGCCTTCTTCAGAGTGTCACATGATGGTGTCTTGTGACCCGTCTTTATCAGCTGATGTTCCATGAGGGCGTGACTTACCTGTCACGAGAATGAAGGCAAGTCACGCCCCCCGCTGTCCGTTCACTCCGCCAAGATGCTGGTCCAGGTGGTAGAGAGGATGAAGGCTCCCTTGTCTCTGTTCATGGTTTTTATGCCTCGCTTGCAGATCTCAATGGCCTCTCTGATCCAGCGCTGTTGTTTGTTCTCTTCTGTGCGGATGACCCTGCCCTTCTCCCGGTCCATGATGTGGTTTTCCCTTTTGCAGTGGTCAGTGATTGCTGATTTGTAATGTTCATGTTGTGCTTGTTCTTTTACTGCTCTGATTTTTTTCATTTTTTTGACAGGTAAGTCACACCCTCATGGAACATCAGCTCAAGACACCATCATGCGACACTCTGAAGAAGGCGAAAGACTCGCCGAAACATGTCAGTGAAAAAATTAACCTAAAACATAATTGTCTGCTTTTAATGAATCAGTCAAATATCAATAATAAGAAGACAAAATGAACCTAATACAAATAAATGAATGCTTAATAACTCCCCTGCACATGCTCCTAAAAATCCAAACCTTCACCTGTAAATAAAACGTCCCGACCTGAAGACATCTTAATGTTATTATTTTGTTATACACACAGCGCCGCCAAGTGGAATCAAAAATTAGTTTTTATTTTAATTTTCACGTACTGCACGGTGCCCTTTTGTCGAATCCGACTGAAAATTAGTCAGAAAAGACTCAAGACAATGATCTTACTCTCTGCCGAATTTTGTGACGTTTTGGCAAAAGGCGTGGCTATTACGGTGCTGAAAAGTCCGATTGTACTCTGTGGCAACAAAAGCTCCGGCAACATGACTCAGATGATCCTATCTTCTCGAATTGTACACATTTGAGGATACTTCAGCCCTGAAGACATCTACCAACTTATTTTACATCGTAGTAGTAGCGCCACCAACTGGTAAAAGCTAATACAAGTTATTTTCTTGGATGTTTTTCTCCGTGCAACTCAACAAGGTCGCCCTCATATATGCTCGGATGACTGTTTCGGCCATGAGGATGTCACAATACGAAATTCGTCCTTTTTCGTGAAAAGTTGTGGGAGTGGCATTGCACTGTTCGGCAATAAAACAAAGCTGATTATGAGGTTCTAAATATGAACGACAACTCGTAAAACTTTACACACACATCAGGCCGAGCAAATTTATCAATATTTTATACGTTAGTTGTGCAGCTTTTTTGAAATGGCTCGCCATGGCCCTCGAGAAATGTTAAAAAAAAGCAGCTCTGGTTGAGTGTTTCACCTCGCTTTTTGTAAATTTTATGGAGTACAGTGAACCCTCGGTTATCGCGGTTAATGGGGACCGAGACCACCCGCGAAAACTGAAAATCCGCGAAGTAGCGGTGCACCTTCAAAAATGCTTAAAAAAAATATACAATATATATAATAAATATATATATATATATATATATATATATACGGGGAGAGAGAGAGTGAAATTCATGTTATAACAAAAAAACCAAATTATTATTAAAACGTATTATTTTTTTATTCCCCAGCCATTCTTTTTGTATTTATTTAATTACTCCGACTTTTACCTGCTGGTACGCCGTCCGGTGTGCCCTTTGAAATGAAAGGTGGCATTCTTTATTTATTTATTCATTTATTCATTCATAACTGACAGCCTCGCGCTCCGCTCGTGCCCGGGCAGAAGAGGTGCTCCAATTTGGCTTAACTGTGACACACGCCCGCCCTCCTCCCCCGGAGCTTCCATTCGGTTAAACTTAGGGGCCGCTTGGCACCGCCCGTGCCCGGGGAAGGTGCTCCTCTTCGGCTTACTGTGACGTGAGCATGCCCTCCTCCACCGGAGCTTCCATTCGGTTAAACTTAGGGGCCGCTTGGAACCGCCCGTGCCCGGGGAAGGTGCTCCTCTACGGCTTAACTGCCACGCACGCCGGCCGGAGCTCTGGTACGGTCCGAACCGCGCGAAACGTCGGCACCGATCGTGTCCGGGGGAACGTGCTCTTCTTCGTCCACTCTCCTCTTCGCCCACGCTCTTCTTTGGCGCACGCCGGCCGTCTAATCTCTCCAGCGACCCGTCGTGCCGCTCGGCGAAACTACAATGCCCCCGAATATTTTTTAGACCCGCGAAGCACTGAACCCGCGAAAGGTGAACCGCGAAGTAGCGAGGGTTCACTGTATGTATAAGACCAAGACCTACAAAAAAGTCTCTTGGAGCAATGAGCTAGGTTTTACAGGAAGTCGGCCATTTTTAATTTACTTAAAAGGGGGCGGGTCACCACAATGGACTTTGTGTCGAAATTATTATTGGGGCCCGAGCAGCGACCGCGGCGAGGTCCCTATTGTTTTTGTAGAAAACATTATTACTTTTATTATTATTATTATTATTATTATTAGGGCCTGAGCAGCGACCGCTGCGAAGTCCCTATTGTTTTTGTAGAAATTATTATTATTATTATTTTTCCGATTGTTCGATCGCATTTTTGACCCCCGAAACACGCACAAAAACTCACCAAACTTGGCAGTCTCATCGGGCATGGCGAAAAATTTGATATTTTAACGTCTAATATGAACAGGAAGTGAGTTATGAATTTTTGAAAGTCCGACTTTTGCCCTTTTTTGCATGTTTACAGGGGTCATTCTTTTGCACCCTGATCCTAAAGGCTTCATCTGATTGCCTTAAAATTCTGTCTGTAGCATCTGAAGACCTGGGACAAACACTGGGGCTAAAATTTTTTGTTTCCGAAATACTATATGACGGGGGCGGGGCTTCAAAGTTTTCACTTAAGATTTCCTTCGCCGCAATGGACAAAATGCTTAATAACTCTCCTGCACATGCTGCTAAAAATCCAAAACTTCACATGTACATAAAGAGTCTGTACCTGAAGACATCTATATGTTTATATTCAGTTATACACCTTGCGCCAATCAATATCATTTTTTACATTTTGACGTACTGCACGGTGCCCTTTTAACGAATCCGATTGAAAATTGGCTAGAAAAGACTCAAGACATTGATCTTACTCTATCCCTATTTTTATGACTTTCCTTCAAAGGGCGTGGCTATTACGGTGCCGCAGAGTCTGATTATTCTCCGTGGCAAAAAAAGTTCCTGCAAAATGATTCAGATGATCCATCTTCTGGAAATCTTTCACATTTGAGGATATTCAGGCCCTGAAGACGGCTGCCAACTTATTTTTGATCGCAGTGGTAGCGCCACCAACTGGTTAAAACAAATACAAATTATTTTCGTTGATGTTTTTCTCCGGGCAGGTGAACAAAATCTACCTTATATTTGCTCGGATGAGTGTTTAGGCCTTGAGCATGTCACAATACGAAAGTCTTTCGCCTTCTTCAGAGTGTCACATGATGGTGTCTTGTGACCCGTCTTTATCAGCTGATGTTCCATGAGGGCGTGACTTACCTGTCACAAGAATGAAGGCAAGTCACGCCCCCCGCTGTCCGTTCACTCCGCCAAAATGCTGCTCCAGGTGGTAGAGAGGATGAAGGCTCCCTTGTCTCTGTTAATGGTTTTTATGCCTCGCTTGCAGATCTCAATGGCCTCTCTGATCCAGCGCTGTTGTTTGTTCTCTTCGGTGCGGATGACCCTGCCCTTCTCCCGGTCCATGATGTGGTTTTCCCTTTTGCAGTGGTCAGTGATTGCTGATTTGTAATGTTCATGTTGTGCTTGTTCTTTTACTGCTCTGATTTTTCATTTTTTTGACAGGTAAGTCACACCCTCATGGAACATCAGCTGATAAAGACGGGTCTCAAGACACCATCATGCGACACTCTGAAGAAGGCGAAAGACTCGCCGAAACATGTCAGGTAAAAAATTAACCTAAAACATAATTGTCTGCTTTTAATGAATCAGTCAAATATCAATAATAAGAAGACAAAATGAACCTAATACAAATAAATGAATGCTTAATAACTCCCCTGCACATGCTCCTAAAAATCCAAACCTTCACCTGTAAATAAAACGTCCCGACCTGAAGACATCTTAATGTTATTATTTTGTTATACACACAGTGCCGCCAAGTGGAATCAAAAATTTGTTTTTATTTTAATTTTCACGTACTGCACGGTGCCCTTTTGACGAATCCGACTGAAAATTAGTCAGAAAAGACTCAAGACAATGATCTTACTCTCTGCCGAATTTTGTGACGTTTTGGCAAAAGGCGTGGCTATTAAGGTGCTGAAAAGTCCGATTGTACTCTGTGGCAACAAAAGCTCCGGCAACATGACTCAGATGATCCTATCTTCTTGAAGTTGTACACATTTGAGGATACTTCAGCCCTGAAGACATCTACCAACTTATTTTACATCGTAGTAGTAGCGCCACCAACTGGTAAAAGCTAATACAAGTTATTTTCTTGGATGTTTTTCTCCGTGCAACTCAACAAGGTCGCCCTCATATATGCTCGGATGACTGTTTCGGCCATGAGGATGTCACAATACGAAATTCGTGATTTTTCGTGAAAAATTGTGGGAGTGGCATTGCACTGTTCGGCAATAAAACAAAGCTGATTATGAGGTTCTAAATATGAACGACAACTCGTAAAACTTTACACACACATCAGGCCGAGCAAATTTATCAATATTTTATACGTTAGTTGTGCAGCTTTTTTGAAATGGCTCGCCATGGCCCTCGAGAAATGTTAAAAAAAAGCAGCTCTGGTTGAGTGTTTCACCTCGCTTTTTGTAAATTTTATGGAGTACAGTGAACCCTCGGTTATCGCGGTTAATGGGGACCGAGACCACCCGCGAAAACTGAAAATCCGCGAAGTAGCGGCGCACCTTCAAAAATGCTTAAAAAAAATATACAATATATATAATAAATATAGAAATATATATATATATAAATATATATATATATATATATATATATATATATAGATAGATATATATATATATATATACGGGGAGAGAGAGAGTGAAATTCATGTTATAACAAAAAAAACAAATTATTATTAAAACGTATTATTTTTTTATTCCCCAGCCATTCTTTTTGTATTTATTTAATTACTCCGACTTTTACCTGCTGGTACGCCGTCCGGTGTGCCCTGTGAAATGAAAGGTGGCATTCTTTATTTATTTATTCATTTATTCATTCATAACTGACAGCCTCGCGCTCCGCTCGTGCCCGGGCAGAAGAGGTGCTCCAATTTGGCTTAACTGTGACACACGCCCGTCCTCCTCCCCCGGAGCTTCCATTCGGTTAAACTTAGGGGCCGCTTGGCACCGCCCGTGCCCGGGGAAGGTGCTCCTCTTCGGCTTACTGTGACGCGAGCATGCCCTCCTCCTCCGGAGCTTCCATTCGGTTAAACTTAGGGGCCGCTTGGAACCGCCCGTGCCCGGGGAAGGTGCTCCTCTTCGGCTTACTGTGACGCGAGCATGCCCTCCTCCTCCGGAGCTTCCATTCGGTTAAACTTAGGGGCCGCTTGGCACCGCCCGTGCCCGGGGAAGGTGCTCCTCTACGGCTTAACTGCCACGCACGCTGGCCGGAGCTCTGGTACGGTCCGAACCGCGCGAAACGTCGCCACCGATCGTGTCCGAGGGGAACGTGCTCTTCTTCGTCCACTCTCCTCTTCGCCCACGCTCTTCTTCGGCGCACGCCGGCCGTCTAACCGCTCCAGCGCCCCGTCGTGCCGCTCGGCGAAACTACAATGCCCCCGAATATTTTTTAGACCCGCGAAGCACTGAACCCGCGAAAGGTGAACCGCGAAGTAGCGAGGGTTCACTGTATGTATAAGACCAAGACCTACAAAAAAGTCTCTTGGAGCAATGAGCTAGGTTTTACAGGAAGTCGGCCATTTTGAATTTACTTAAAAGGGGGCGGGTCACCACAATGGACTTTGTGTAGAAATTATTATTGGGGCCCGAGCAGCGACCGCGGCGAGGTCCCGATTGTTTTTGTAGAAAATATTATTACTTTTATTATTATTATTATTATTATTATTATTAGGGCCTGAGCAGCGACCGCTGCGAAGTCCCTATTGTTTTTGTAGAAATTATTATTATTATTATTTTTCCGATTGTTCGATCGCATTTTTGACCCCCGAAACATGCACAAAAACTCACCAAACTTGGCAGTCTCATCGGGCATGGCGAAAAATTTGATATTTTAACGTCTAATATGAACAGGAAGTGAGTTATGAATTTTTGAAAGTCCGAGTTTTGCCCTTTTTTGCATGTTTACAGGGGTCATTCTTTTGCACCCTGATCCTAAAGGCTTCATCTGATTGCCTTAAAGTTCTGTCTGGAGCATCTTAAGACCTGGGACAAACACTGGGGCTAAAATTTTTTGTTTCCGAAATACTATATGACGGGGGCGGGGCTTCAAAGTTTTCACTTAAGATTTCCTTCGCCGCAATGGACAAAATGCTTAATAACTCTCCTGCACATGCTGCTAAAAATCCAAAACTTCACATGTACATAAAGAGTCGGTACCTGAAGACATCTATATGTTTATATTCAGTTATACACCTTGCGCCAATCAATATCAATTTTTACATTTTGACGTACTGCACGGTGCCCTTTTAACGAATCCGATTGAAAATTGGCTAGAAAAGACTCAAGACATTGATCTTACTCTATCCCTATTTTTACGACTTTCCTTCAAAGGGCGTGGCTATTACGGTGCTGCAGAGTCTGATTATTCTCCGTGGCAACAAAAGTTCCTGCAAAATGATTCAGATGATCCATCTTCTGGAAATCTTTCACATTTGAGGATATTCAGGCCCTGAAGACGGCTGCCAACTTATTTTTGATCGCAGTGGTAGTGCCACCAACTGGTTAAAACAAATACAAATTATTTTCGTTGATGTTTTTCTCCGGGCAGGTGAACAAAATCTACCTTATATTTGCTCGGATGAGTGTTTAGGCCTTGAGCATGTCACAATACGAAAGTCTTTCGCCTTCTTCAGAGTGTCACATGATGCTGTCTTGTGACCCGTCTTTATCAGCTGATGTTCCATGAGGGCGTGACTTACCTGTCACAAGAATGAAGGCAAGTCACGCCCCCCGCTGTCCGTTCACTCCGCCAAGATGCTGGTCCAGGTGGTAGAGAGGATGAAGGCTCCCTTGTCTCTGTTCATGGTTTTTATGCCTCGCTTGCAGATCTCAATGGCCTCTCTGATCCAGCGCTGTTGTTTGTTCTCTTCTGTGCGGATGACCCTGCCCTTCTCCCGGTCCATGATGTGGTTTTCCCTTTTGCAGTGGTCAGTGATTGCTGATTTGTAATGTTCATGTTGTGCTTGTTCTTTTACTGCTCTGATTTTTTCATTTTTTTGACAGGTAAGTCACACCCTCATGGAACATCAGCTCAAGACACCATCATGCGACACTCTGAAGAAGGCGAAAGACTCGCCGAAACATGTCAGGTAAAAAATTAACCTAAAACATAATTGTCTGCTTTTAATGAATCAGTCAAATATCAATAATAAGAAGACAAAATGAACCTAATACAAATAAATGAATGCTTAATAACTCCCCTGCACATGCTCCTAAAAATCCAAACCTTCACCTGTAAATAAAACGTCCCGACCTGAAGACATCTTAATGTTATTATTTTGTTATACACACAGTGCCGCCAAGTGGAATCAAAAATTTGTTTTTATTTTAATTTTCACGTACTGCACGGTGCCCTTTTGACGAATCCGACTGAAAATGAGTCAGAAAAGATTCAAGACAATGATCTTACTCTCTGCCGAATTTTGTGACGTTTTGGCAAAAGGCGTGGCTAATAAGGTGCTGAAAAGTCCGATTGTACTCTGTGGCAACAAAAGCTCCGGCAACATGACTCAGATGATCCTATCTTCTCGAAGTTGTACACATTTGAGGATACTTCAGCCCTGAAGACATCTACCAACTTATTTTACATCGTAGTAGTAGCGCCACCAACTGGTAAAAGCTAATACAAGTTATTTTCTTGGATGTTTTTCTCCGTGCAACTCAACAAGGTCGCCCTCATATATGCTCGGATGACTGTTTCGGCCATGAGGATGTCACAATACGAAATTCGTCCTTTTTCATGAAAAGTTGTGGGAGTGGCATTGCACTGTTCGGCAATAAAACAAAGCTGATTATGAGGTTCTAAATATGAACGACAACTTGTAAAACTTTACACACACATCAGGCCGAGCAAATTTATCAATATTTTATACGTTAGTTGTGCAGCTTTTTTGAAATGGCTCGCCATGGCCCTCGAGAAATGTTAAAAAAAGCAGCTCTGGTTGAGTGTTTCACCTCGCTTTTTGTAAATTTTATGGAGTACAGTGAACCCTCGGTTATCGCGGTTAACGGGGACCGAGACCACCCGCGAAAACTGAAAATCCGCGAAGTAGCGGCGCACCTTCAAAAATGCTTAAAAAAAATAAACAGGTCACTGCTCGGGCCCTAATAATAATAATAATAATAATTTCCACAAAAACAATGGGGACCTCGTAGCGGTCGCTGCTCGGGCCCTAATAATAATTTCTACAAAAACAATAGGGACCTCGCCGCGGTCGCTGCTCGGGCCCCAATAATAATTTCTACACAAAGTCCATTGTGGTGACCCGCCCCCTTTTAAGTAAATTCAAAATGGCCGACTTCCTGTAAAACCTAGCTCATTGCTCCAAGAGTCTTTTTTGTAGGTCTTGGTCTTATACATACAGTGAACCCTCGCTACTTTCGCGGGTTCAGTGCTTCGCGGGTCTAAAAAATATTCGGGGGCATTGTAGTTTCGCCGAGCGGCACGACGGGGCGCTGGAGCGGTTAGACGGCCGGCGTGCGCCAAAGAAGAGCGTGGGCGAAGAGGAGAGTGGACGAAGAAGAGCACGTTCCCCCGGACACGATCGGTGGCGACGTTTCGCGCGGTTCGGACAGTACCAGAGCTCCGGCCGGCGTGCGTGGCAGTTAAGCCGTAGAGGAGCACCTTCCCCGGGCACGGGCGGTGCCAAGCGGCCCCTAAGTTTAACCGAATGGAAGCTCCGGAGGAGGAGGGCATGCTCGCGTCACAGTAAGCCGAAGAGGAGCACCTTCCCCGGGCACCGGCGGTTCCAAGCGGCCCCTAAGTTTAACCGAATGGAAGCTCCGGAGGAGGAGGGCATGCTCGCGTCACAGTAAGCCGAAGAGGAGCACCTTCCCCGGCCACGGGCGGTTCCAAGCGGCCCCTAAGTTTAACCGAATGGAAGCTCCGGAGGAGGAGGGCATGCTCGCGTCACAGTAAGCCGAAGAGGAGCACCTTCCCCGGGCACGGGCGGTGCCAAGCGGCCCCTAAGTTTAACCGAATGGAAGCTCCGGGGGAGGAGGGTGGGCGTGTGTCACAGTTAAGCCGAATTGGAGCACCTCTTCCGCCCGGGCACGAGCGGAGCGCGAAGCTGTCAGTTATGAATGAATAAATGAATAAATAAATAAATAAATAAAGAATGGCACCTTTCATTTCACAGGGCACACCAGACGGCGTACCAGCAGGTAAAAGTCTGAGTAATTAAATAAATACAAAAAGAATGGCTGGGGAATAAAAAAATAATACGTTTTAATAATAATTTGGTTTTTTTGTTATAACATCAATTTCACTCTCTCTCTCTCTCCCCGTATATATATATATATATATATTTATATATTTATTATATATATTGTATTTTTTTTTAAGCATTTTTGAAGGTGCGCCGCTACTTCGCGGATTTTCAGTTTTCGCGGGTGGTCTCGGTCCCCATTAACCGCGATAACCGAGGGTTCACTGTACTCCATAAAATTTACAAAAAGCGAGGTGAAACACTCAACCAGGGCTGCTTTTTTTAACATTTCTCGAGGGCCATGGCGAGCCATTTCAAAATAGCTGCACAACTAACGTATAAAATATTGATAAATTTGCTCTGCCTGATGTGTGTGTAAAGTTTCACGAGTTGTCGTTCATATTTAGAACCTCATAATCAGCGTTGTTTTATTGCCGAACAGTGCAATGCCACTCCCACAACTTTTCACGAAAAAGGATGAATTTCGTATTGTGACATCCTCATGGCCGAAACAGTCATCCGAGCATATATGAGGGCGACCTTGTTGAGTTGCACGGAGAAAAACATCCAAAAAAATAACTTGTATTAGCTTTTACCAGTTGGTGGCGCTACTACTACGATGAAAAATAAGTTGGTGGATGTCTTCAGGGCTGAAGTATCCTCAAATGTGTACAACTTCGAGAAGATAGTATCATCTGAGTAATGTTGCCGGAGCTTTTGTTGCCACAGAGTACAATCGGACTTTTCAGCACCGTAATAGCCACGCCTTTTGCCAAAACGTCACAAAATTCGGCAGAGAGTAAGTGAGTCTTTTCTGACTAATTTTCAGTCGGATTCGTCAAAAGGGCACCGTGCAGTACGTGAAAATTAAAATAAAAACAAATTTTTGATTCCACTTGGCGGCGCTGTGTGTATAACAAAATAATAACATTAAGATGTCTTCAGGTCGGGACGTTTTATTTACAGGTGAAGGTTTGGATTTTTAGGAGCATGTCCAGGGGAGTTATTAAGCATTCATTTATTTGTATTAGGTTCATTTTGTCTTCTTATTATTGATATTTGACTGATTCATTAAAAGCAGACAATTATGTTTTAGGTTAATTTTTTACCTGACATGTTTCGGCGAGTCTTTCGCCTTCTTCAGAGTGTCGCATGATGGTGTCTTGAGACCCGTCTTTATCAGCTGATGTTCCATGAGGGTGTGACTTACCTGTCAAAAAAATTAAAAAATCAGAGCAGTAAAAGAACAAGCACAACATGAACATTACAAATCAGCAATCACTGACCACTGCAAAAGGGAAAACCACATCATGGACTGGGAGAAGGGCAGGGTCATCCGCACCGGAGAGAACAAACTACAGCGCTGGATCAAAGAAGCAATTGAGATCTGCAAGCGAGGCATAAAAACCATGAACAGAGACAAGGGAGCCTTCATCCTCTCTACCACCTGGAGCAGCATCTTGGCGGAGTGAACGGACAGCGGGGGGCGTGACTTGCCTTCATTCTTGTGACAGGTAAGGCACGCCTTCATGGAACATCAGCTGATTAAGACTGGTCACAAGACACCATCACAGGGTTCGAAGTTAACTTTAAAAACTGCTTCCCCATAGGGCAAGTGCCACTAAAATTTGCCTTGCCCGAGTGGCCAAATTACTTGCCCAACTTGGGCAAGTGACAATTCTTTTTCTCTTGCCCTGAGTGACTTTTTGTATGACAAAGTGTCTAATTACAAATTGCATGAATTTTTTGTTCGGACAGTTCCCGCCTAGAAAGAATTAAAAATACGTTACAATCATAAGTGTTGCTTATATAAAAATGTATCATGTATTAACACATTAATTAGGTGTCTGCTGACCCAGGATTATGTTATTGTTATGTTATGTTATATATCAATGAGAATGTGGAATGACACTGAACGATGGAAGGTGGAAGGATGTGGAAAGATCGTGAATGACATTGAATGATTTGGAATGACACTGAAAGATTTTGAATAATACTGAATGACACTGAATGAAGTAAAACTCTCTGGGAACGGGCCAATTCAAGATAGCTGCCGCACTGTGGGGGAGGCTTTGGTACCAAATTTGGAAAGAGACCCAAACGGTTGGGTCCATTTTATATCAGTGTGGGGGTGAAACGTTGGTCTCTGCGGAGCTGTCTGAATATTGGAGAAGTGAGAAGACAAAGTAAAACAGAACAATTAAAATCACTCTTCAAATACATATTGTTTGGTAAGCAGAGCATGATTTACAGCTCACCATTTTATTGCATGCACCAAGCATGTTATACATTTTTCTGTCCACGGGATGGCGTAGTCAAGAAAAATGAAGCATCTCGAAGCCCATTCGTGTGTGAAGTATTTCCCTGCAGGGCTTGGCTGCTTTATGGGGCTTCATTTTGCCATCACTAGTTTTAGATAGTTTTAATTTTTGAAAGAGCATTTTCATTTTACAGTGAACCCTCGCTACTTCGCGGTTCACCTTTCGCGGGTTCAGTGCTTCGCGGGTCTAAAAAATATTCGGGGGCATTGTAGTTTCGCCGAGCGGCACGACGGGGCGCTGGAGCTGTTAGACGGCCGGCATGCGCCGAAGAAGAGCGTGGGCGAAGAGGAGAGTGGACGAAGAAGAGCACGTTCCCACGGGCACGATTTGGGGCGACGTTTCGCGCGGTTCGGACCGTACCAGAGCTCCGGCCAGCGTGCGTGGCAGTTAAGCCGAAGAGGAACAACTTCCGCCCGGGCACTAGCGGGGCGACATTTCGCTCTGTTCGGGAGCGTACGAGAGCTCCGGAGGAGGCCGGCCGGCGTGCGTGGCAGTTAAGCCGAAGAGGAGCACCTTCCCCGGGCACGGGCGGTGTCAAGCGGCCCCTAAGTTTAACCGAATGGAAGCTCCGGAGGAGGAGGGCATGCTCGCGTCACAGTTAAGCCGAAGAGAAGCACCTTCCCCGGGCACGGGCGGGGCGAAATGAAACCGAGTTCAACCGAACGGAGACACGCTTCGGGGGAGCAGGTCCGGCGTGCATGACAATTAAGCCGAAGAGGAGCACCTCTTCCGCCCGAGCACGAGCGGAGCGCGAGGCTGTCAGTTATGAATGAATAAATGAATAAAAAAAATAAATGAAGAATGCCACCTTTCATTTCACAGGGCACACCGGACGGCGTACCAGCAGGTAAAGGTCGAAGTAATTAAAAAAATACAAAAAGAAGTAATTGAATAAATACAAAAATAATGGCTGGGGAATAAAAAAATAATAAGTTTTAATAATATTTTTTTTTTTTTTGTTATAGCATGAATTTCACTCTCTCTCTCTCTACCCGTGTATATATATATATATATATATACATATATATATATATATATACATATTTATTATTTTTTTTTTTTAAGCATTTTTGAAGGTGCACCACTACTTCGCACTTTTTTTTTTGAAGCATTTTTGAAGGTGCGCCGCTACTTCGCGGATTTTCAGTTTTCGCGGGTGGTCTCGGTCCCCATTAACCGCGATAACCGAGGGTTCACTGTATTTTTTTCATTATCGAATTTTATTTTTTTCTATTCAAGTTTTGAGTTCATTTTCGTTTACTAAAATAACCTTGGGCTGCAACTACTATCACAGCAACGGCTCATTATATTTTGGCTGCTAAATATGCCAATTTGTCAGAGAGAAGACCGTGACAAAGAATGGCCCAATCGCAATAAACACTCTACACCATACGTTCCTCGTTGACGTGTACATGGGGTGTTGCAGAGCACAGGTTCCAAGCGTACCGATATTGCAAAATTGGGACAATGCGTGTGACGACACCAACTTCCGCCTCCTATGTCATCGAGCTTGGCGGCACGTTATCATTATGTATTTATTTGTAACAATTTTGACGTTGAGAGTGATATTAAAACTTAAGTAATGTGGTAGTTAAGAAAAAACCCTGGCTTGGGACCCACCGGAACAAGCTATAGCTTCATTTGTACTATTTGAGGCGCTCTCACAATCTGCGGCGCATGCACACAAGGTCGCTAAGTACGCTAGCTGCACTCGGACAAAACACGTAGGTGACTTTAAAAGAGTGACCGAAATTGCACACATGCAACTGTTTATCATAATGTCATAATTTGATATGTACATTTGAAGAGAATTTTTTTCAGCATGGGCACAAGAATTCCACCGAACATCGCCAGTTCAATGGGATTTTGGTTAAGTCCGCAAATAATTGTGGACAATATACTTTGGCTGCGCGCTCGAATAATTTTACTCGTATATACTTCAATGAGGGTGTAGTGTGGGTATCGGGATCTTTAACACGCCCTAACACGAAGCTGACTCTCCAACCGCCACAGCCTTTTAATGACGAAATTATAAAATAAACAAAAACACTGTTCAACAACATAAAATAAAATAAAAAATCACATCATACTTACATTTATAAACTTTAATCCTCAAGAACATTATTCTCAGGTTGACCGAAAGACGAGGACACGGGAGCGCCTCGGGCATGTTCTTCTTCCTTGTGTAGGCGAATGACGTTTTAAGGTGCTTGTCCGCCACCTGCTGTGCTGAACTATGTATTAAATAAGAAAAGCAAATTGTTGAATGTTTTTTCCCCAATGAAGACTGAATTGTAAAATACCCGGAAATGGCTTTTCTGTTTTATTGTGCATTTAAAAAAAATTCAGATTGTCCTTTTTTGTTGAGATAATTGTTGAATATTGAAATAGCACATGTAACTGGTAATTTAGTTTTAGATATTATTTGAACCAGTGGAGGGCCATGCATTTCACACCTGGGCCTTCAATGAAGTCCTACTTCGTCCTACTTGAATAAATCCCCCTCATAATACCATAATTTATGACACCACGGGTGGACAAACAATATACAGAAAAGCACTTAGACAGCACTGACCGAGTGTTGGACGATATAGCTTCTCTTGAAAGGTCCGTGTTGAAAATGGCCTCGCAAGTGAATCTTCAATTTCTAAAGATAAAGATGTCTTTTAATTGTCCCATAACGGGGACATTTGCAGTGTTACAGCAGCAAAGATATACATCACACAGTGGCACCGACGTAATGTAGCCGTTAATGTATAACATTGGCAGCAGGCATTCATAAAAAGCATGCAAATATACACAGTATATACGTATATACACAGATCCCCATGTATATACACACTTACAGCCCACAACATATACAAGTGTAAGGAAACACTCCTAATGCCTGTCTATGGTTCAGAGGGGAAATAAATAAAAACGCTGCAATGATAAAAAAAAATACTGAATGATTGAAAATACTGCAATGATAAAAATACTGCAAGAATAAAAGTACTGTACCCAGCCAACATGTCCAACTGGGCCCCAAATGGGGTAAATGCGGGATTCCTGGGTACCAAGTGGGAATGGGCTAGAAGTGGGCAATGGTACAGGGTTCCATGTGGGCGCCATCTGGGATTGGTGGGCATGGGCTTAAACTGGGCAAATGTTGTGGGTGCAATACGGGTTGTGTATGGGCTAAGTGGGCATGGGTTAGAACTGGTAAAGATAAAGATAAAGATGTCCTTTATTAGTCCCACAATGGGGAAATTTGAGGTGTTACAGCAGCAAAGATATAGCTCACACAGAGTCGGCGGCGTAATGTAGCCGTTAATGTATAACATTAGCAGCAGACATTCATAAAAAGCATGCAAATATACACAGTATAAACGTATCTAAGTGTAAGGAAACACTCCTAATGTCTGTCCATTATACAGAGGGGAAAATGCTGTAATGATAAAAACTACTGAATCTACTACTGAAACCATTTATAGGTCCTATTTGGGTTATGTGTGGGCTAAGTGGGCATGGGTTAGAACTGGTCAACCATGTGAGGGTCTCATATGGGCTGTATATGGGCCAAGTGGGCATGGGTTAGAGCTGGTCAACCATGTCTGGGTCCTATTTGGGTTATGTGTGGGCTAAGTGGGCATGGGTTAGAAGTGGTCACCATTTATCGGTCCTGTTTGGGTTATGTGTGGGATAAGTGGGCATAGGTTAGAGCTGGTCAACCATGTCTGGGTCCTGTATGGGTTATAGATGAGCTAAGCGGGCATGGGTTTGAAAATTTGTTCTGGAGCCTTTTTGATATTTAATGCATGCTATGCTAATAGTAACCACCCGAAGACTATTCTCAGTAGAACTATTCAATGGATGCCAAAACGATAGAGACATGGCCATGGAGCCTATGCTGCGAGATTGTGAAAGGACTAAAATAAGTGTAGGATTTTTGAGGACCAGAAGTCAGCTTTTATTAGGTTTGACATTGATTTAACTTATGGAACAATGCAAATTATGGTCGGGTTGTTGTTGGACTTTTTCCGCTTTTGACTAAGGGACGGGTGTTTTTATTTTCTGGGACTCTTTAGAACAAGTGGCACGGTGGCGGACTGGTTAGCAAGTCCGCATCACAGTACAGAAGTGCAAGGTTCTCCCTATGCCTGCTAGGGTTTTCGCCGGTTTCCTCCCACTTTCCAAAAACATTCATGATAGGTTGATTGGTCACTGGTCCAAGGTCTGAGTGTGAGAGCGGATGGTTGCTTGTCTCTGTGTGCCCTGCGATTGACTGGCAACCAGTTCAGGGTGTACCCTGTCGACTGCCCGAAGACAGCTGGGATAGGCTCCAGCACTCCCGGGGACCCTTGTGAGGACAAGAAGCAGTACAGAGGATTGATTGATTTATTAAAATTAAAATTAAATTCATGTATTTATCTATGCTAAATTTAACAACGCTGGACGTTATATTTTGTGAATTTACATGTACCCCCAACTGTGACTTAATAACCCTTAAGGGACAAGATAACATTTTATAATATTCCAGACAGCTAAGATTGTCATCTATGAACTATTTGACAAGGCAGGTCCAGCATTGTCAGCCACATCCAACAGTCAACACAGTTACTTTTTTTTTAATAAACAAAATCAACATTATTAATTAATGTTATTTTATTAATTCTGTATGCTGTGAAAGATCTTTATTCAAAGTATATTTGAAGTTATTTCTACCTTATTGCTTGATTTTTGTAGATTCAAGTTGGAGTTGTCAAAATTACAGATTCTTTTGAAGGCAGCATATTCAAACTGTGAGAAAAGGAGCGAATGCAAGCTACGCGGTCTTTGAGGTGCGGCAGAAGAGCTGAAAGCACGGTGAGTCCCGAACGATAATTGAATTAATTAATTAATCTTGGGTAAATGTCTGGCTCTCATTTTTTAGACTTACTTTACAATGTGTTTTGTAATTTTTCAAGGTTGCCTGTGTTGGAAAACTGCTTGGTGCGTTAGCTAAAACACAGTATGCTAAAATGATAAGTGACGAGAACACAGAGGGTATATCAACAACGTACGTACTCGAATTATTTTGGGGAAAACTTAAGTACATTATAATCACCCTTTTAATAATACTGATAAGCGTTGTGTGTTTTATTTATTTTTATGAGGACCTTTACAACGAGCTACATATTGTTAGCATTGGGCCTACGACGCTAAACACAGTGTCCCTCGATCTCTCTCCAAAATTCTCCAAAAGACTTAAGCTTTCACTCAAATTAATACAATCTACTCCACTAGCTCATTTAAGGCTTTTTTGTGATGTGTTTGATTTGGGTAAGTAAAGCAAAACATATTAACTGTTGAATGTTGCCTGTTATTTAAATAATAGAAATTCAAGATGAAAGTTGAACAGATATTGAAATGCTAGATTGGCTCATTCAGAATCATGCCACAATGTGCTTTGTATGTTTTGTGTGTGGGTTTATCAAGCTCTAATTCAATGCAGTGTCCAAAACGAGCGCGCATAATTGTTGGATGAATGTTGGTTAATAGAGTCAGATAATAGTTAAAATTCCAACAGTTGAACAGATGTTGAAATGCTAGATTGGCTCATTCAGAATCATGCCACAATGTGCTTTGTATGTTTTGTGTGTAGGCTTATCAAGCTCTAATTCAATGCAGTGTTGAGCTGCATTTGAGAGGAACTACGTAAGTAACTAATGTGGAAAAATTGTGACTTCTTTGTGTACTTTTATTTTGAATATTCAAATTTTGTGGGTAAAGGTTAGAGAAAATAAGTTAAAAATGAGAGCTGTACAGGTATTTAAGTTTTTGGTTTGTAAAATACCCGAATGTGGGTTTCAGCAGGTGAGGCAATGATTGGACAGAGCAAAAGCTATGCTCCAAAATAGAAGTGATTACACCTTCACTAGACTAACCTGCAGCTAATTACATAATTATAAAATTAACACTTTAACCTGGCTTCCCCATCACAGATGTATTCTTTTAAATGCAAAGCTTTTTGTTCTAGCTTTTGTTGTTAAATGACATTCATGCCCAAGTGTCTATGCATCCATTGCAGGGATGTTTTCTCAAGTGACGAGTCTGATGCCTGTGATGACGAAGTACCATCTACACCTCCCCATGGATTGTCACAGAGAAAAAGCTTCCTAACCAAGAGAGGCGCTGCAGAAGGTCCTTGAGTACGTCCAACGTGTTGAGTCTGTGAGTCTACTGCAGGATCTAATGCAGGTATGAAAATGATGAAATTTTAATGTATTATCTTCAAAATTATAAATAATTATTTAATTTTTTTGAAATATAAAATTAGGTACCCTAAACCCAAGTAGGAACCCCAGTCCCAGTACATTCCTGATTCTGGAGCTACAGAGATCAAACCATCCTACTGTATCACTAAATAGCCCCACCTCTAAAACCCTGATTCGGAAGGCCGAGTTGAAAGACTTCAGAGTTCAAGATGGTCAACTGCAACTATGATAAGCCGAATGTGTTCACCCCAAGTCGGAAACTGAGAAAAAGACTCAATTTTCACATGATTTCAGTCCCTTCTATATTTAAAAGAATGTATTGGGGCTCTAAAAATGTGAAATATTTTTACAAGTATTTCTTTTACTACTCATAGGCAGTTTCATAATAATAGTACAATTTGGCATCGTGTATTGTTTTTTGGTTCCATTCAAAATGCACAAGACGTATAGACATATTTTGTTTGTGGATCGCTGCAGCATCACACGAGCGCACAGAGACAAACGTGGCAGCAACTTAAAACAATTAAAATATCGAATCGAAATCGAGAACTGAAAATCAAAAATCGAATCGGGGCTTGAGTGAATCGTTACCTCCCTAATCATAATCATTTTGGTAGAATGTTGGGCTCTTGCCCTTTGAGTGTATATGGCGTTACCGAAGCTGTTCACTTAATCGACAATTCCTTTCCTGTGACGTTTATCATACCCAGTTTAACTGCCAAAATATTTTTAAGTGTGTGATGATTATCTGGATCGAGTGACACCCATGTTATAATGGTTGCAGGTATTGGTGGATTGGACGATAGTGTCAGAACAATGATGGCGTTCATCATGACAAATCCTCTGTCTCTGAAGTACAATCTCTTTGGACATCGTAGCAAGAACAAGCGCCGAGACCTGCCTTTTTCTGATGTTCTATACGGTAATATATTTTTTATTTTTTTTAAGGGATTGTGGTGTGAAGACATTTCAGCATGTCCCATAAGGTTTCACAATCATTAAATAGCTTTACTAAGTTGGCTTCTTGTCTTTTTTGTTTTAGGAGCACTGAAAAGGAATGGAGCCACAAAGGACATCAACGAGAAGGACACAGGCAACCCTGTCCAAGTGGTTCATGGGAGCTTGTGATCAAGGTGGGAATAGGGCAGTTCGAGCTCAGAGATCTCAAGGCAACTGTCAGGTTTAAAACGTCCTGACGCCATTTTTAGACTGAAGGTGGCATAAATCCAGACCAAACCAGTTAGAGTTTTGTTTTTGACCATTCGCGAATGGGAGAGGAAGTCAGGAGGTGAAGCAGGCGTCTTGCCAGTTCAATCTCGCGCACTCTCTCTCACTCTCTACCACCCGTTCGGTCTTTTATCAGCAACCTAAGCAGACAATGGAGGTCTGTCTGAAATTCTAGCAGGCAGGCAGGAAGCAATCAACCACAGTAGTCAGTCAGGAATTCGAAACTAAAGTGTGTGCGTGTGTTCCAGTTGTGCGCGTGTGTGCTAAAGCAATAATGTGAGTGTCTGTGTGTGTGTGCGCAATTATAACTGATACAAATAGTGTATAAAAACATGATTAGAAATACACAAACTATTTACATATCCTCATCCCATCTCACATTCCCCCGTTTGTGGGTTTAAATCATGTCCTTACGGCTTTAAGACAGATCATCATAATGAAATCATACAACAGTGTGGTCATCCGTGGAGGGGCGAAAACCCTCAGTAGGGACAAAATTCCCCTCCTCCCTTCCGGCGTGGAACGAGATTCTCATGGTATGTTGGTCACTTGGGAATAAAACATAAAAAAACTTCAATATACCTAGTGAAAAATAACAAAACTGTCTCCACGCAGAGCTTGTCTCCACGCAGAGCTTGTCTCTGCGGCGACTTGATGGAGGCCCTTGCCTCGTTGTAGGAGGGGACAGCCGTCTTTACCTCCCGGATCTTCGTGTGTGGTGTATGTGTGTGCATGTGTGGGGGCAGGGGCAAAAGGGTCCATGTGTTATTTAGGTTTCAGTGTCCAGTTCGAGTTTGTCATTGTCCAGTTCGAATTCGTCATTCTCAACATCAATCAGGTTGTAATGGTACATTTGGGCAACAAACATGCAGTTAATAATCATCTTTGTCATAAGAATAATGCAACATGAACAGACTACACATAACAAAAATGAAAACCATAATTATCCCGATATATTGTCTTTCAAATTCTTCGTAGTGGTCATAACATCAATAATTGTTTCATTTTATTAAAAATGTAAATGCAGTAATGTTCTCCAATCAAGGCTAAAATTCTTTATGTACGTCATTAATTTCCAAACAATATCTAATCTTTTTGTTCTGTGGCTTCAACATTCGTATCTGTGGCTGGTTGTGCGGTTCCGATGTGCGTGTGGTCCGATATTGTGACTCAGGTGGGCTCCTGTTCGAGGGATTCGCGTTGCTCGGCCTTTAGCTGGAAACCGGAGAAGCTTGTACTGCAACTGGTGGATCCAGCTGCCACGCCCCGCGACCTTTGCTGCCGTCGGGGTCACTGCAATCATCTGGCGAGGGCCATCTCAGCATTCACTTGTCCCAACGAAGTCGTTTCAGCACCTTGAAGAAGAGTTGGTCTCCCACACGGACGTGATTTCTCTGTGGATCAGAACACACTGGCCAGTAATTGCGTCTTTTTTTTTTTTTTTTTTTTTTTTTTGGGCAAAACATGTTTCCCATGTGGACTGGGACTGATGTGCCAGTCGCTGGTGGTTCAGATGAACCTGAGAGTCGATAGGGGATAGTGTCCTAACTTCGGCTGGCACTATCCTCATTGCTGTGATTGAAACACAGTCTGGTCATTGTCTCCTTTTTTTCCCTCATATTCTTGATAAGTCTGCCCTTAACAGTCCCATTAGTGCGTTCCACAAGTCCTGCAGACTGTATGCACAATGACGCTTTGAGTCAATTTTGCAACAACTGTTAATAAAATAATAAATATATTAAAATAAATTCTTTATTTATCTAATTTATATATTTGTCTGTATTATTGTTGTATTGCACTGGAGAGGGGAGCCCTCTAATCTCGTTGCACACTTGAGTACAATGACAATAAAGGGATTTCTATTCTATTCTATTCTATTCCCACTTGTTACAACATCATTCACAAAATGCATAATTTTCACTTCAAATCACTTCTTGAAATTCCAAATGTCAGGATAATTTGTGTTAGGTTGAAGATGTATTTTATCCCATATTTTACTCTATTAGTATTGCAAAAGAATTGTTCCACAGCGTGACCCATGTTTGACCATATGGATGAGAAGACTTCACAGAGAAGCGGATGCCTGAAGACTGGATCAACGTCTGCAACATCAAAGGAGGTGTGCTGAGACACACCTCTGAAACAAAAGGACTGAGACTTTAGTACCAGAGCACTAAAAGGGCATATCTGCCTTTTCAATCAGTGGATGACTGCCATTGATGTCTGTCTTTCCTCTTGTGTCTGAGATGTTTACATGTTCCTGCTGGTGCTCCCCCCTTCATCTCTTAGTGCAAATACATTGTATTGTTAGGGACTTCCCTAATAAAATAGAGGGCTCGGCGGAGTGTGCTCCAGAACGAATTTGGAGATGTAACTGAGCACACCTCTGTTCGTTCTCCTCGCGAGTAAAAGATCAACTCTTGTCTTCCTTCCATTCATTTAGCCTATGTTCAGTGAATGCTTAGGTGATTGAACCTGACAATTTGATTACACAACACTTTTTCCAACTGTTTTAGCATCAACATATGTTGTCGGAAACAACTTAATCCATTTTGAAAACATATGAATTACAACCAAACAATATTGCATCTCAAACAAATAACACTGTCTAAAAAAAAGTTTTTTGTTGAAAAGTCTGTATGTGGGAACAATTTCATATCATACTACCCCTCTCTTGACTCATGGTTATGCTCGTGTGTCACTCTTATTACTTTTCCAATCAATGAATTAGGCAGCCAGGATTTGCCATCTGCCAATTTGCTGATCCTGTCCTCAGCAATGTTTGCACCTTTGTTCTCCCAATTTGTGCGTTCAATTACTGGTACCTTTTTCCCTGGCGTGGGATCAAATTGTCAAGTTGATTTTCTGCGTGCGTGTGGGGGTGTGTTCATTTTCCCTTTTAGCTGCGCTGTGTCGATATAAAGGCGAGGCAGTTTCCAATTGTAATTGTGTCATTTTCTGTTAAGTGAATTTTGCGTTCACAAATAACTATTTTAGACGTGCTTTATGCACAACTTTTCTTTTCCTGTTGTGGTTTTTAAAGCCCAATGTCGACAGAACGCATGAACATTTATCTTGACTGTCAGTCCACATTGTAACCATACAACTCATACAAGATGGGAAACCCCAAATTTTAATTAGCTCACACCCGCCTACGCTCTTCCTGCTTATCCTAACAATCTCTTATCCGTTGGTATCACAATGTTAGTACTCCCATCGCATAAAAGTCAGTTTGATTTCAGGCTGCGACCTTGGTTCTCAAACACTTTTACTTCTTATCAGTCTGGAATGCGCACCTGGTCTGTGTTACAAGTCTGAGTTCCTCCAGTCGGGAGGAAGGTCAAGTCGCGGTTTGGTGATAATTTGGACGGCTCCACAGTCGTGTGGCGCCTCCTAGATGATGCGGGGAAAAAATGACGCTGGGCTGAAATGCACCGCAACTTATCAGTATAATGTGTCCCTGTGACAATTAGGCCGGCGTGCAATGTGAATGTGGTGGGAAAAGAATGTAATTTTTTGATTCCTTAAAGCAGCAGTGAAAGCTCTTAATCACACTCTAAGTGGTTCTCTGCCACGAAATCCAAATTGTTGTGACTAAATATGCAAATGAATTCATTTTGCCCTGGTTCCTGCAGTAACCCAGGCTAATGAAGTCATTTTTTGCAGTCACTGTTTTGCTCAAATGGCTTATAATAATTTGGTAGTGCGTTAAGATGCTTTGTCGATACAATCTTGTAGTGTATCTTCACAAGTTCCAACATACACAACCCATTCCATGGCCATGACGATACTGTTTTAAAGATTACCAAGGCTTGTTGGACCTTTCTCTGCCACATAAATTACAGCCCTGAGAGGCACTGGGCCTCAACTTTATCTATGAAGGGTCAGGGATTTAATGGGGGTCACCGAGGCGTCCCAAGGAAAGTTTTTACAGAAAAGTGGTCTGGCAATATCTTTTCTCTTTCTTATCACTGACAATGCGCCCCTTTAAAGTTTTGACGTTTGTTTGAATTCGCCCGTGCTTATTAATTCTATTGAAGTCCAATTTTGTCAGTGTATCACGGCCTAATGAGTAAAACGCATGTTGATGTAGAACTCCTTCTACACACACTTTTATGTTTGACTTTTTACGTCACGTGATCCTCCATTGCTACCACAACTCGTCCTGAAAAGTTAATGTTTTGTAACAAGACTTACTGCTTCCTCCTTTCTTTCTTTTCTTTTTCCTTCCTTCTGCCCAACACGTTCATGCTTTCTGTGCATAATTTAGAATTTTCTTTTCCATTTTACAAGTTGGCCAATTTAAATTAGGTTGTTTTATTTGAAAAGCCTGTAATTCTCTTTTTTTTCCCCTTTTCACCTAATCACAAATTTCTTATCACAAAAATGAACATGTTAATTCTATTTTATTTCCTATTTTTCCAATCTTGTGACTCATTTCACTTCAACCAGTTCTACCTTAAAGTGGACAAGTACACATCAATGTTTTTTGTAGTTTCTATTTTCTTCTCTGCTTTAATGAAAATTATAGCCCTTCTAGCCAAATTTTTCCTGTGTCATTTCTATCTCTGCATTTCATTCCATTTCTGGCCTACCTTAATACTAAAACAAAAATGCTCTTTCAAAAATTAAAACTATCTAAAACTAGTGATGGCAAAATGAAGCCCCATAAAGCAGCCAAGCCCTGCAGGGAAATACTTCACACACGAATGGGCTTCGAGATGCTTCATTTTTCTTGACTACGCCATCCCATGGACAGAAAAATGTATAACATGCTTGGTGCATGCAATAAAATGGTGAGCTGTAAATCATGCTCTGCCCACCAAACAATATGTATTTGAAGAGTGATTTTAATTGTTCTGTTTTACTTTGTCTTCTAACTTCTCCAATATTCAGACAGCTCCGCCGAGACCAACGTTTCACCCCCACACTGATATAAAATGGACCCAACCGTTTGGGTCTCTTTCCAAATTTGGTACCAAAGCCTCCCCCACAGTGCGGCAGCTATCTTGAATTGGCCCGTTCCCAGAAAGTTTTACTTCATTCAGTGTCATTCAGTATTATTCAAAATCTTTCAGTGTCATTCCAAATCATTCAATGTCATTCACAATCTTTCCACATCCTTCCACCTTCCATCGTTCAGTGTCATTCCACATTCTCTTTCATATATAACATAACATAACAATAACATAATCCTGGGTCAGCAGACACCTAATTAATGTGTTAATACATGATACATTTTTCTATAAGCAACCCTTATGATTGTAACGTAATTTTAATTCTTTCTAGGCGGGAACTGTCCGAACAAAAAATTCATGCAATTTGTAATTAGACACTTTGTCATACAAAAAGTCACTCAGGGCAAGAGAAAAAAAATTGTCACTTGCCCAAGTTGGGCAAGTAATTTGGCCACTCGGGCAAGGCAAATTTTAGTGGCACTTGCCCTATGGGCAAGCAGTTTTTAAAGTTAACTTCGAACCCTGTGATGGTGTCTTGTGACCTGTCTTTATCAGCTGATGTTCCATGAAGGCGTGCCATACCTGTCACAAGAATGAAGGCAAGTCACGCCCCCCGCTGTCCATTCACTCCGCCAAGACGCTGCTCCAGGTGGTAGAGAGGATGAAGGCTCCCTTGTCTCTGTTCATGGTTTTTATGCCTCGCTTGCAGATCTCAATGGCCTCTCTGATCCAGCGCTGTTGTTTGTTCTCTTCTGTGCGGATGACCCTGCCCTTCTCCCGGTCCATGATGTGGTTTTCCCTTTTGCAGTGGTCAGTGATTGCTGATTTGTAATGTTCATGTTGTGCTTGTTCTTTTACTGCTCTGATTTTTCATTTTTTTGACAGGTAAGTCACACCCTCATGGAACATCAGCTGATAAAGACGGGTCTCAAGACACCATCATGCGACACTCTGAAGAAGGCGAAAGACTCGCCGAAACATGTCAGGTAAAAAATTAACCTAAAACATAATTGTCTGCTTTTAATGAATCAGTCAAATATCAATAATAAGAAGACAAAATGAACCTAATACAAATAAATGAATGCTTAATAACTCCCCTGCACATGCTCCTAAAAATCCAAACCTTCACCTGTAAATAAAACATCCCGACCTGAAGACATCTTAATGTTATTATTTTGTTATACACACAGTGCCGCCAAGTGGAATCAAAAATTTGTTTTTATTTTAATTTTCACGTACTGCACGGTGCCCTTTTGACGAATCCGACTGAAAATTTGTCAGAAAAGACTCAAGACAATGATCTTACTCTCTGCCGAATTTTGTGACGTTTTGGCAAAAGGCGTGGCTATTAAGGTGCTGAAAAGTCCGATTGTACTTTGTGGCAACAAAAGCTCCGGCAACATGACTCAGATGATCCTATCTTCTCGAAGTTGTACACATTTGAGGATACTTCAGCCCTGAAGACATCTACCAACTTATTTTACATCGTAGTAGTAGCGCCACCAACTGGTAAAAGCTAATACAAGTTATTTTCTTGGATGTTTTTCTCCGTGCAACTCAACAAGGTCGCCCTCATATATGCTCGGATGACTGTTTCGGCCATGAGGATGTCACAATACGAAATTCGTGATTTTTCGTGAAAAGTTGTGGGAGTGGCATTGCACTGTTCGGCAATAAAACAAAGCTGATTATGAGGTTCTAAATATGAACGACAACTCGTAAAACTTTACACACACATCAGGCCGAGCAAATTTATCAATATTTTATAAGTTAGTTGTGCAGCTTTTTTGAAATGGCTCGCCATGGCCCTCGAGAAATGTTAAAAAAAAGCAGCTCTGGTTGAGTGTTTCACCTCGCTTTTTGTAAATTTTATGGAGTACAGTGAACCCTCGGTTATCGCGGTTAATGGGGACCGAGACCACCCGCGAAAACTGAAAATCCGCGAAGTAGCGGCGCACCTTCAAAAATGCTTAAAAAAAATATACAATATATATAATAAATATATATATATATATATATATATATATATATATATATATATATATATATATATATATATATACGGGGAGAGAGAGAGTGAAATTCATTTTACAACAAAAAAACCAAATTATTATTAAAACGTATTATTTTTTTATTCCCCAGCCATTCTTTTCGTATTTATTTAATTACTCCGACTTTTACCTGCTGGTACGCCGTCCGGTGTGCCCTGTGAAATGAAAGGTGGCATTCTTTATTTATTTATTCATTTATTCATTCATAACTGACAGCCTCGCGCTCCGCTCGTGCCCGGGCGGAAGAGGTGCTCCAATTCGGCTTAACTGTGACACACGCCCGCCCTCCTCCCCCGGAACTTCCATTCGGTTAAACTTAGGGGCCGCTTGGCACCGCCCGTGCCCGGGGAAGGTGCTCCTCTTCGGCTTACTGTGACGCGAGCATGCCCTCCTCCTCCGGAGCTTCCATTCAGTTAAACTTAGGGGCCGCTTGGAACCGCCCGTGCCCGGGGAAGGTGCTCCTCTTCGGCTTACTGTGACGCGAGCATGCCCTCCTCCTCCGGAGCTTCCATTCGGTTAACCTTAGGGGCCGCTTGGAACCGCCCGTGCCCGGGGAAGGTGCTCCTCTTCGGCTTACTGTGACGCGAGCATGCCCTCCTCCTCCGGAGCTTCCATTCGGTTAAACTTAGGGGCCGCTTGGCACCGCCCGTGCCCGGGGAAGGTGCTCCTCTACGGCTTAACTGCCACGCACGCCGGCCGGAGCTCTGGTACGGTCCGAACCGCGCGAAACGTCGCCACCGATCGTGTCCGGGAGAACGTGCTCTTCTTCGTCCACTCTCCTCTTCGCCCACGCTCTTCTTCGGCGCACGCCGGCCGTCTAACCGCTCCAGCGCCCCGTCGTGCCGCTCGGCGAAACTACAATGCCCCCGAATATTTTTTAGACCCGCGAAGCACTGAACCCGCGAAAGGTGAACCGCGAAGTAGCGAGGGTTCACTGTATGTATAAGACCAAGACCTACAAAAAAGTCTCTTGGAGCAATGAGCTAGGTTTTACAGGAAGTCGGGCATTTTGAATTTACTTAAAAGGGGGCGGGTCACCACAATGGACTTTGTGTAGAAATTATCATTGGGGCCCGAGCAGCGACGGCGGCGAGGTCCCTATTGTTTTTGTAGAAATTATTATTAGGGCCTGAGCAGCGACCGCTACGAGGTCCCCATTGTTTTTGTGGAAATTATTATTATTTTTATTATTATTATTATTAGGGCCCGAGCAGTGACCGCTGCGAGGTCCCTATTGTTTTTCTAGAAATTGTTATTAGGGCCCGAGCTGCGACGGCTGCGAGGTCCCTATTGTTTTTGTAGAAAATATTATTACTTTTATTATTATTAATATTATTATTATTATTATGAGGGCCTGAGCAGCGACCGCTGCGAAGTCCCTATTGTTTTTGTAGAAATTATTATTATTATTATTTTTCCGATTGTTCGATCGCATTTTTGACCCCGAAACATGCACAAAAACTCACCAAACTTGGCAGTCTCATCGGGCATGGCGAAAAATTTGATATTTTAACGTCTAATATGAACAGGAAGTGAGTTATGAATTTTTGAAAGTCCGACTTTTGCCCTTTTTTGCATGTTTACAGGGGTCATTCTTTTGCACCCTGATCCTAAAGGCTTCATCTGATTGCCTTAAAATTCTGTCTGTAGCATCTGAAGACCTGGGACAAACACTGGGGCTAAAATTTTTTGTTTCCGAAATACTATATGACGGGGGCGGGGCTTCAAAGTTTTCACTTAAGATTTCCTTCGCCGCAATGGACAAAATGCTTAATAACTCTCCTGCACATGCTGCTAAAAATCCAAAACTTCACATGTACATAAAAAGTCTGTACCTGAAGACATCTATATGTTTATATTCAGTTATACACCTTGCGCCAATCAATATCATTTTTTACATTTTGACGTACTGCACGGTGCCCTTTTAACGAATCTGATTGAAAATTGGCTAGAAAAGACTCAAGACATTGATCTTACTCTATCCCTATTTTTGTGACTTTCCTTCGAAGGGCGTGGCTATTACGGTGCCGCAGAGTCTGATTATTCTCCGTGGCAACAAAAGTTCCTGCAAAATGATTCATATGATCCATCTTCTCGAAATTTTTCACATTTGAGGATATTCAGGCCCTGAAGACGGCTGCCAACTTATTTTTGATCGCAGTGGTAGCGCCACCAACTGGTTAAAACAAATACAAATTATTTTCGTTGATGTTTTTCTCCGGGCAGGTGAACAAAATCTACCTTATATTTGCTCGGATGAGTGTTTAGGCCTTGAGCATGTCACAATACGAAAGTCTTTCGCCTTCTTCAGAGTGTCACATGATGCTGTCTTGTGACCCGTCTTTATCAGCTGATGTTCCATGAGGGCGTGACTTACCTGTCACAAGAATGAAGGCAAGTCACGCCCCCCGCTGTCCGTTCACTCCGCCAATATGCTGGTCCAGGTGGTAGAGAGGATGAAGGCTCCCTTGTCTCTGTTCATGGTTTTTATGCCTCGCTTGCAGATCTCAATGGCCTCTCTGATCCAGCGCTGTTGTTTGTTCTCTTCTGTGCGGATGACCCTGCCCTTCTCCCGGTCCATGATGTGGTTTTCCCTTTTGCAGTGGTCAGTGATTGCTGATTTGTAATGTTCATGTTGTGCTTGTTCTTTTACTGCTCTGATTTTTTTCATTTTTTTGACAGGTAAGTCACACCCTCATGGAACATCAGCTCAAGACACCATCATGCGACACTCTGAAGAAGGCGAAAGACTCGCCGAAACATGTCAGGTAAAAAATTAACCTAAAACATAATTGTCTGCTTTTAATGAATCAGTCAAATATCAATAATAAGAAGACAAAATGAACCTAATACAAATAAATGAATGCTTAATAACTCCCCTGCACATGCTCCTAAAAATCCAAACCTTCACCTGTAAATAAAACGTCCCGACCTGAAGACATCTTAATGTTATTATTTTGTTATACACACAGTGCCGCCAAGTGGAATCAAAAATTTGTTTTTATTTTAATTTTCACGTACTGCACGGTGCCCTTTTGACGAATCTGACTGAAAATTTGTCAGAAAAGACTCAAGACAATGATCTTACTCTCTGCCGAATTTTGTGACGTTTTGGCAAAAGGCGTGGCTATTAAGGTGCTGAAAAGTCCGATTGTACTTTGTGGCAACAAAAGCTCCGGCAACATGACTCAGATGATCCTATCTTCTCGAAGTTGTACACATTTGAGGATACTTCAGCCCTGAAGACATCTACCAACTTATTTTACATCGTAGTAGTAGCGCCACCAACTGGTAAAAGCTAATACAAGTTATTTTCTTGGATGTTTTTCTCCGTGCAACTCAACAAGGTCGCCCTCATATATGCTCGGATGACTGTTTCGGCCATGAGGATGTCACAATACGAAATTCGTGATTTTTCGTGAAAAGTTGTGGGAGTGGCATTGCACTGTTCGGCAATAAAACAAAGCTGATTATGAGGTTCTAAATATGAACGACAACTCGTAAAACTTTACACACACATCAGGCCGAGCAAATTTATCAATATTTTATAAGTTAGTTGTGCAGCTTTTTTGAAATGGCTCGCCATGGCCCTCGAGAAATGTTAAAAAAAAGCAGCTCTGGTTGAGTGTTTCACCTCGCTTTTTGTAAATTTTATGGAGTACAGTGAACCCTCGGTTATCGCGGTTAATGGGGACCGAGACCACCCGCGAAAACTGAAAATCCGCGAAGTAGCGGCGCACCTTCAAAAATGCTTAAAAAAAATATACAATATATATAATAAATATATATATATATATATATATATATATATATATATATATATATATATATATATACGGGGAGAGAGAGAGTGAAATTCATTTTCCAACAAAAAAACCAAATTATTATTAAAACGTATTATTTTTTTATTCCCCAGCCATTCTTTTAGTATTTATTTAATTACTCCGACTTTTACCTGCTGGTACGCCGTCCGGTGTGCCCTGTGAAATGAAAGGTGGCATTCTTTATTTATTTATTCATTTATTCATTCATAACTGACAGCCTCGCGCTCCGCTCGTGCCCGGGCGGAAGAGGTGCTCCAATTCGGCTTAACTGTGACACACGCCCGCCCTCCTCCCCCGGAACTTCCATTCGGTTAAACTTAGGGGCCGCTTGGCACCGCCCGTGCCCGGGGAAGGTGCTCCTCTTCGGCTTACTGTGACGCGAGCATGCCCTCCTCCTCCGGAGCTTCCATTCAGTTAAACTTAGGGGCCGCTTGGAACCGCCCGTGCCCGGGGAAGGTGCTCCTCTTCGGCTTACTGTGACGCGAGCATGCCCTCCTCCTCCGGAGCTTCCATTCGGTTAACCTTAGGGGCCGCTTGGAACCGCCCGTGCCCGGGGAAGGTGCTCCTCTTCGGCTTACTGTGACGCGAGCATGCCCTCCTCCTCCGGAGCTTCCATTCGGTTAAACTTAGGGGCCGCTTGGCACCGCCCGTGCCCGGGGAGGGTGCTCCTCTACGGCTTAACTGCCACGCACGCCGGCCGGAGCTCTGGTACGGTCCGAACCGCGCGAAACGTCGCCACCGATCGTGTCCGGGAGAACGTGCTCTTCTTCGTCCACTCTCCTCTTCGCCCACGCTCTTCTTCGGCGCACGCCGGCCGTCTAACCGCTCCAGCGCCCCGTCGTGCCGCTCGGCGAAACTACAATGCCCCCGAATATTTTTTAGACCCGCGAAGCACTGAACCCGCGAAAGGTGAACCGCGAAGTAGCGAGGGTTCACTGTATGTATAAGACCAAGACCTACAAAAAAGTCTCTTGGAGCAATGAGCTAGGTTTTACAGGAAGTCGGCCATTTTGAATTTACTTAAAAGGGGGCGGGTCACCACAATGGACTTTGTGTAGAAATTATTATTGGGGCCCGAGCAGCGACGGCGGCGAGGTCCCTATTGTTTTTGTAGAAATTATTATTAGGGCCTGAGCAGCGACCGCTACGAGGTCCCCATTGTTTTTGTGGAAATTATTATTATTTTTATTATTATTATTATTAGGGCCCGAGCAGTGACCGCTGCGAGGTCCCTATTGTTTTTCTAGAAATTGTTATTAGGGCCCGAGCTGCGACGGCTGCGAGGTCCCTATTGTTTTTGTAGAAAATATTATTACTTTTATTATTATTAATATTATTATTATTATTATTAGGGCCTGAGCAGCGACCGCTGCGAAGTCCCTATTGTTTTTGTAGAAATTATTATTATTATTATTTTTCCGATTGTTCGATCGCATTTTTGACCCCGAAACATGCACAAAAACTCACCAAACTTGGCAGTCTCATCGGGCATGGCGAAAAATTTGATATTTTAACGTCTAATATGAACAGGAAGTGAGTTATGAATTTTTGAAAGTCCGACTTTTGCCCTTTTTTGCATGTTTACAGGGGTCATTCTTTTGCACCCTGATCCTAAAGGCTTCATCTGATTGCCTTAAAATTCTGTCTGTAGCATCTGAAGACCTGGGACAAACACTGGGGCTAAAATTTTTTGTTTCCGAAATACTATATGACGGGGGCGGGGCTTCAAAGTTTTCACTTAAGATTTCCTTCGCCGCAATGGACAAAATGCTTAATAACTCTCCTGCACATGCTGCTAAAAATCCAAAACTTCACATGTACATAAAAAGTCTGTACCTGAAGACATCTATATGTTTATATTCAGTTATACACCTTGCGCCAATCAATATCATTTTTTACATTTTGACGTACTGCACGGTGCCCTTTTAACGAATCTGATTGAAAATTGGCTAGAAAAGACTCAAGACATTGATCTTACTCTATCCCTATTTTTGTGACTTTCCTTCGAAGGGCGTGGCTATTACGGTGCCGCAGAGTCTGATTATTCTCCGTGGCAACAAAAGTTCCTGCAAAATGATTCAGATGATCCATCTTCTCGAAATTTTTCACATTTGAGGATATTCAGGCCCTGAAGACGGCTGCCAACTTATTTTTGATCGCAGTGGTAGCGCCACCAACTGGTTAAAACAAATACAAATTATTTTCGTTGATGTTTTTCTCCGGGCAGGTGAACAAAATCTACCTTATATTTGCTCGGATGAGTGTTTAGGCCTTGAGCATGTCACAATACGAAAGTCTTTCGCCTTCTTCAGAGTGTCACATGATGCTGTCTTGTGACCCGTCTTTATCAGCTGATGTTCCATGAGGGCGTGACTTACCTGTCACAAGAATGAAGGCAAGTCACGCCCCCCGCTGTCCGTTCACTCCGCCAAGATGCTGGTCCAGGTGGTAGAGAGGATGAAGGCTCCCTTGTCTCTGTTCATGGTTTTTATGCCTCGCTTGCAGATCTCAATGGCCTCTCTGATCCAGCGCTGTTGTTTGTTCTCTTCTGTGCGGATGACCCTGCCCTTCTCCCGGTCCATGATGTGGTTTTCCCTTTTGCAGTGGTCAGTGATTGCTGATTTGTAATGTTCATGTTGTGCTTGTTCTTTTACTGCTCTGATTTTTTTCATTTTTTTGACAGGTAAGTCACACCCTCATGGAACATCAGCTCAAGACACCATCATGCGACACTCTGAAGAAGGCGAAAGACTCGCCGAAACATGTCAGGTAAAAAATTAACCTAAAACATAATTGTCTGCTTTTAATGAATCAGTCAAATATCAATAATAAAAAGACAAAATGAACCTAATACAAATAAATGAATGCTTAATAACTCCCCTGCACATGCTCCTAAAAATCCAAACCTTCACCTGTAAATAAAACGTCCCGACCTGAAGACATCGTAATGTTATTAATTTGTTATACACACAGTGCCGCCAAGTGGAATCAAAAATTTGTTTTTATTTTAATTTTCACGTACTGCACGGTGCCCTTTTGACGAATCCGACTGAAAATTAGTCAGAAAAGACTCAAGACAATGATCTTACTCTCTGCCGAATTTCTTGACGTTTTGGCAAAAGGCGTGGCTATTAAGGTGCTGAAAAGTCCGATTGTACTCTGTGGCAACAAAAGCTCCGGCAACATGACTCAGATGATCCTATCTTCTCGAAGTTGTACACATTTGAGGATACTTCAGCCCTGAAGACATCTACCAACTTATTTTACATCGTAGTAGTAGCGCCACCAACTGGTAAAAGCTAATACAAGTTATTTTCTTGGATGTTTTTCTCCGTGCAACTCAACAAGGTCGCCCTCATATATGCTCGGATGACTGTTTCGGCCATGAGGATGTCACAATACGAAATTCGTCCTTTTTCGTGAAAAGTTGTGGGAGTGGCATTACACTGTTCGGCAATAAAACAAAGCTGATTATGAGGTTCTAAATATGAACGACAACTCGTAAAACTTTACACACACATCAGGCCGAGCAAATTTATCAATATTTTATACGTTAGTTGTGCAGCTTTTTTGAAATGGCTCGCCATGGCCCTCGAGAAATGTTAAAAAAAGCAGCTCTGGTTGAGTGTTTCACCTCGCTTTTTGTAAATTTTATGGAGTACAGTGAACCCTCGGTTATCGCGGTTAATGGGGACCGAGACCACCCGCGAAAACTGAAAATCCGCGAAGTAGCGGCGCACCTTCAAAAATGCTTAAAAAAAATATACAATATATATAATAAATATATATATATATATATATATATATATATATATATATATATATACGGGGAGAGAGAGAGTGAAATTCATGTTATAACAAAAAAAACAAATTATTATTAAAACGTATTATTTTTTTATTCCCCAGCCATTCTTTTAGTATTTATTTAATTACTCCGACTTTTACCTGCTGGTACGCCGTCCGGTGTGCCCTGTGAAATGAAAGGTGGCATTCTTTATTTATTTATTCATTTATTCATTCATAACTGACAGCCTCGCGCTCCGCTCGTGCCCGGGCAGAAGAGGTGCTCCAATTTGGCTTAACTGTGACACACGCCCGCCCTCCTCCCCCGGAGCTTCCATTCGGTTAAACTTAGGGGCCGCTTGGCACCGCCCGTGCCGGGGGAAGGTGCTCCTCTTCGGCTTACTGTGACGCGAGCATGCCCTCCTCCTCCGGAGCTTCCATTCGGTTAAACTTAGGGGCCGCTTGGAACCGCCCGTGCCCGGGGAAGGTGCTCCTCTACGGCTTAACTGCCACGCACGCCGGCCGGAGCTCTGGTACGGTCCGAACCGCGCGAAACGTCGCCACCGATCGTGTCCGGGGGAACGTGCTCTTCTTCGTCCACTCTCCTCTTCGCCCACGCTCTTCTTCGGCGCACGCCGGCCGTCTAACCGCTCCAGCGCCCCGTCGTGCCGCTCTGCGAAACTACAATGCCCCCGAATATTTTTTAGACCCGCGAAGCACTGAACCCGCGAAAGGTGAACCGCGAAGTAGCGAGGGTTCACTGTATGTATAAGACCAAGACCTACAAAAAAGTCTCTTGGAGCAATGAGCTAGGTTTTACAGGAAGTCGGCCATTTTGAATTTACTTAAAAGGGGGCGGGTCACCACAATGGACTTTGTGTAGAAATTATTATTGGGGCCCGAGCAGCGACCGCGGCGAGGTCCCTATTGTTTTTGTAGAAAACATTATTACTTTTATTATTATTATTATTATTATTATTAGGGCCTGAGCAGCGACCGCTGCGAAGTCCCTATTGTTTTTGTAGAAATTATTATTATTATTATTTTTCCGATTGTTCGATCGCATTTTTGACCCCCGAAACATGCACAAAAACTCACCAAACTTGGCAGTCTCATCGGGCATGGCGAAAAATTTGATATTTTAACGTCTAATATGAACAGGAAGTGAGTTATGAATTTTTGAAAGTCCGACTTTTGCCCTTTTTTGCATGTTTACAGGGGTCATTCTTTTGCACCCTGATCCTAAAGGCTTCATCTGATTGCCTTAAAATTCTGTCTGTAGCATCTGAAGACCTGGGACAAACACTGGGGCTAAAACTTTTTGTTTCCGAAATACTATATGACGGGGGCGGGGCTTCAAAGTTTTCACTTAAGATTTCCTTCGCCGCAATGGACAAAATGCTTAATAACTCTCCTTCACATGCTGCTAAAAATCCAAAACTTCACATGTACATAAAGAGTCTGTACCTGAAGACATCGATATGTTTATATTCAGTTATACACCTTGCGCCAATCAATATCATTTTTTACATTTTGACGTACTGCATGGTACCCTTTTAACGAATCCGATTGAAAATTGGCTAGAAAAGACTCAAGACATTGATCTTACTCTATCCCTATTTTTATGACTTTCCTTCAAAGGGCGTGGCTATTACGGTGCCGCAGAGTCTGATTATTCTCCGTGGCAACAAAAGTTCCTGCAAAATGATTCAGATGATCCATCTTCTGGAAATCTTTCACATTTGAGGATATTCAGGCCCTGAAGACGGCTGCCAACTTATTTTTGATCGCAGTGGTAGCGCCACCAACTGGTTAAAACAAATACAAATTATTTTCGTTGATGTTTTTCTCCGGGCAGGTGAACAAAATCTACCTTATATTTGCTCGGATGAGTGTTTAGGCCTTGAGCATGTCACAATACAAAAGTCTTTCGCCTTCTTCAGAGTGTCACATGATGCTGTCTTGTGACCCGTCTTTATCAGCTGATGTTCCATGAGGGCGTGACTTACCTGTCACAAGAATGAAGGCAAGTCACGCCCCCCGCTGTCCGTTCACTCCGCCAAGATGCTGGTCCAGGTGGTAGAGAGGATGAAGGCTCCCTTGTCTCTGTTCATGGTTTTTATGCCTCGCTTGCAGATCTCAATGGCCTCTCTGATCCAGCGCTGTTGTTTGTTCTCTTCTGTGCGGATGACCCTGCCCTTCTCCCGGTCCATGATGTGGTTTTCCCTTTTGCAGTGGTCAGTGATTGCTGATTTGTAATGTTCATGTTGTGCTTGTTCTTTTACTGCTCTGATTTTTTCATTTTTTTGACAGGTAAGTCACACCCTCATGGAACATCAGCTGATAAAGACGGGTCTCAAGACACCATCATGCGACACTCTGAAGAAGGCGAAAGACTCGCCGAAACATGTCAGGTAAAAAATTAACCTAAAACATAATTGTCTGCTTTTAATGAATCAGTCAAATATCAATAATAAGAAGACAAAATGAACCTAATACAAATAAATGAATGCTTAATAACTCCCCTGCACATGCTCCTAAAAATCCAAACCTTCACCTGTAAATAAAACGTCCCGACCTGAAGACATCTTAATGTTATTATTTTGTTATACACACAGTGCCGCCAAGTGGAATCAAAAATTTTTTTTTATTTTAATTTTCACGTACTGCACGGTGCCCTTTTGACGAATCCGACTGAAAATTAGTCAGAAAAGACTCAAGACAATGATCTTACTCTCTGCCGAATTTTGTGACGTTTTGGCAAAAGGCGTGGCTATTAAGGTGCTGAAAAGTCCGATTGTACTCTGTGGCAACAAAAGCTCCGGCAACATGACTCAGATGATCCTATCTTCTCGAAGTTGTACACATTTGAGGATACTTCAGCCCTGAAGACATCTACCAACTTATTTTACATCGTAGTAGTAGCGCCACCAACTGGTAAAAGCTAATACAAGTTATTTTCTTGGATGTTTTTCTCCGTGCAACTCAACAAGGTCGCCCTCATATATGCTCGGATGACTGTTTCGGCCATGAGGATGTCACAATACGAAATTAGTCCTTTTTCGTGAAAAGTTGTGGGAGTGGCATTGCACTGTTCGGCAATAAAACAACGCTGATTATGAGGTTCTAAATATGAACGACAACTCGTGAAACTTTACACACACATCAGGCCGAGCAAATTTATCAATATTTTATACGTTAGTTGTGCAGCTTTTTTGAAATGGCTCGCCATGGCCCTCGAGAAATGTTTTAAAAAAAGCAGCTCTGGTTGAGTGTTTCACCTCGCTTTTTGTAAATTTTATGGAGTACAGTGAACCCTCGGTTATCGCGGTTAATGGGGACCGAGACCACCCGCGAAAACTGAAAATCCGCGAAGTAGCGGCGCACCTTCAAAAATGCTTAAAAAAAATATACAATATATATAATAAATATATATATATATATATATATATATATATATATATATATATATATACGGGAAGAGAGAGAGTGAAATTCATGTTATAACAAAAAAAACTAATTATTATTAAAACGTATTATTTTTTTATTCCCCAGCCATTCTTTTTGTATTTATTTAATTACTCCGACTTTTACCTGCTGGTACGCCGTCCGGTGTGCCCTGTGAAATGAAAGGTGGCATTCTTTATTTATTTATTCATTTATTCATTCATAACTGACAGCCTCGCGCTCCGCTCGTGCCCGGGCAGAAGAGGTGCTCCAATTTGGCTTAACTGTGACACACGCCCGCCCTCCTCCCCCGGAGCTTCCATTCGGTTAAACTTAGGGGCCGCTTGGCACCGCCCGTGCCCGGGGAAGGTGCTCCTCTTCGGCTTACTGTGACGCGAGCATGCCCTCCTCCTCCGGAGCTTCCATTCGGTTAAACTTAGGGGCCGCTTGGAACCGCCCGTGCCCGGGGAAGGTGCTCCTCTTCGGCTTACTGTGACGCGAGCATGCCCTCCTCCTCCGGAGCTTCCATTCGGTTAAACTTAGGGGCCGCTTGGCACCGCCCGTGCCCGGGGAAGGTGCTCCTCTACGGCTTAACTGCCACGCACGCTGGCCGGAGCTCTGGTACGGTCCGAACCGCGCGAAACGTCGCCACCGATCGTGTCCGGGGGAACGTGCTCTTCTTCGTCCACTCTCCTCTTCGCCCACGCTCTTCTTCGGCGCACGCCGGCCGTCTAACCGCTCCAGCGCCCCGTCGTGCCGCTCGGCGAAACTACAATGCCCCCGAATATTTTTTAGACCCGCGAAGCACTGAACCCGCGAAAGGTGAACCGCGAAGTAGCGAGGGTTCACTGTATGTATAAGACCAAGACCTACAAAAAAGTCTCTTGGAGCAATGAGCTAGGTTTTACAGGAAGTCGGCCATTTTGAATTTACTTAAAAGGGGGCGGGTCACCACAATGGACTTTGTGTAGAAATTATTATTGGGGCCCGAGCAGCGACCGCGGCGAGGTCCCTATTGTTTTTGTAGAAAATATTATTACTTTTATTATTATTATTATTATTATTATTAGGGCCTGAGCAGCGACCGCTGCGAAGTCCCTATTGTTTTTGTAGAAATTATTATTATTATTATTTTTCCGATTGTTCGATCGCATTTTTGACCCCCGAAACATGCACAAAAACTCACCAAACTTGGCAGTCTCATCGGGCATGGCGAAAAATTTGATATTTTAACGTCTAATATGAACAGGAAGTGAGTTATGAAATTTTGAAAGTCCGACTTTTGCCCTTTTTTGCATGTTTACAGGGGTCATTCTTTTGCACCCTGTTCCTAAAGGCTTCATCTGATTGCCTTAAAATTCTGTCTGTAGCATCTGAAGACCTGGCACAAACACTGGGGCTAAAATTTTTTGTTTCCGAAATACTATATGACGGGGGCGGGGCATCAAAGTTTTCACTTAAGATTTCCTTCGCCGCAATGGACAAAATGCTTAATAACTCTCCTGCACATGCTGCTAAAAATCCAAAACTTCACATGTACATAAAGAGTCTGTACCTGAAGACATCTATATGTTTATATTCAGTTATACACCTTGCGCCAATCAATATCATTTTTTACATTTTGACGTACTGCACGGTGCCCTTTTAACGAATCTGATTGAAAATTGGCTAGAAAAGACTCAAGACATTGATCTTACTCTATCCCTATTTTTGTGACTTTCCTTCGAAGGGCGTGGCTATTACGGTGCCGCAGAGTCTGATTATTCTCCGTGGCAACAAAAGTTCCTGCAAAATGATTCAGATGATCCATCTTCTCGAAATTTTTCACATTTGAGGATATTCAGGCCCTGAAGACGGCTGCCAACTTATTTTTGATCGCAGTGGTAGCGCCACCAACTGGTTAAAACAAATACAAATTATTTTCGTTGATTTTTTTCTCCGGGCAGGTTAACAAAATCTACCTTACATTTGCTCGGATGAGTGTTTAGGCCTTGAGGATGTCACAATACGAAAGTCTTTCGCCTTCTTCAGAGTGTCACATGATGGTGTCTTGTGGCCCGTCTTTATCAGCTGATGTTCCATGAGGGCGTGACTTACCTGTCACAAGAATGAAGGCAAGTCACGCCCCCCGCTGTCCGTTCACTCCGCCAAAATGCTGCTCCAGGTGGTAGAGAGGATGAAGGCTCCCTTGTCTCTGTTCATGGTTTTTATGCCTCGCTTGCAGATCTCAATGGCCTCTCTGATCCAGCGCTGTTGTTTGTTCTCTTCGGTGCGGATGACCCTGCCCTTCTCCCGGTCCATGATGTGGTTTTCCCTTTTGCAGTGGTCAGTGATTGCTGATTTGTAATGTTCATGTTGTGCTTGTTCTTTTACTGCTCTGATTTTTCATTTTTTTGACAGGTAAGTCACACCCTCATGGAACATCAGCTGATAAAGACGGGTCTCAAGACACCATCATGCGACACTCTGAAGAAGGCGAAAGACTCGCCGAAACATGTCAGGTAAAAAATTAACCTAAAACATAATTGTCTGCTTTTAATGAATCAGTCAAATATCAATAATAAGAAGACAAAATGAACCTAATACAAATAAATGAATGCTTAATAACTCCCCTGCACATGCTCCTAAAAATCCAAACCTTCACCTGTAAATAAAACGTCCCGACCTGAAGACATCTTAATGTTATTATTTTGTTATACACACAGTGCCGCCAAGTGGAATCAAAAATGTGTTTTTATTTTAATTTTCACGTACTGCACGGTGCCCTTTTGACGAATCCGACTGAAAATTAGTCAGAAAAGACTCAAGACAATGATCTTACTCTCTGCCGAATTTTGTGACGTTTTGGCAAAAGGCGTGGCTATTAAGGTGCTGAAAAGTCCGATTGTACTCTGTGGCAACAAAAGCTCCGGCAACATGACTCAGATGATCCTATCTTCTCGAAGTTGTACACATTTGAGGATACTTCAGCCCTGAAGACATCTACCAACTTATTTTACATCGTAGTAGTAGCGCCACCAACTGGTAAAAGCTAATACAAGTTATTTTCTTGGATGTTTTTCTCCGTGCAACTCAACAAGGTCGCCCTCATATATGCTCGGATGACTGTTTCGGCCATGAGGATGTCACAATACGAAATTCGTGATTTTTCGTGAAAAGTTGTGGGAGTGGCATTGCACTGTTCGGCAATAAAACAAAGCTGATTATGAGGTTCTAAATATGAACGACATCTCGTAAAACTTTACACACACATCAGGCCGAGCAAATTTATCAATATTTTATACGTTAGTTGTGCAGCTTTTTTGAAATGGCTTGCCATGGCCCTCGAGAAATGTTAAAAAAAAGCAGCTCTGGTTGAGTGTTTCACCTCGCTTTTTGTAAATTTTATGGAGTACAGTGAACCCTCGGTTATCGCGGTTAATGGGGACCGAGACCACCCGCGAAAACTGAAAATCCGCGAAGTAGCGGCGCACCTTCAAAAATGCTTAAAAAAAATATACAATATATATAATAAATATATAAATATATATATATATATATATATATATATATATATATATATATATATATATATATATATATATATATATATATACGGGGAGAGAGAGAGTGAAATTCATGTTATAACAAAAAAACCAAATTATTATTAAAACGTATTATTTTTTTATTCCCCAGCCATTCTTTTTGTATTTATTTAATTACTCCGACTTTTACCTGCTGGTACGCCGTCCGGTGTGCCCTGTGAAATGAAAGGTGGCATTCTTTATTTATTTATTCATTCATAACTGACAGCCTCGCGCTCCGCTCGTGCCCGGGCAGAAGAGGTGCTCCAATTTGGCTTAACTGTGACACACGCCCGTCCTCCTCCCCCGGAGATTCCATTCGGTTAAACTTAGGGGCCGCTTGGCACCGCCCGTGCCCGGGGAAGGTGCTCCTCTTCGGCTTACTGTGACGCGAGCATGCCCTCCTCCTCCGGAGCTTCCATTCGGTTAAACTTAGGGGCCGCTTGGAACCGCCCGTGCCCGGGGAAGGTGCTCCTCTTTGGCTTACTGTGACGCGAGCATGCCCTCCTCCTCCGGAGCTTCCATTCGGTTAAACTTAGGGGCCGCTTGGCACCGCCCGTGCCCGGGGAAGGTGCTCCTCTACGGCTTAACTGCCACGCACGCTGGGCGGAGCTCTGGTACGGTCCGAACCGCGCGAAACGTCGCCACCGATCGTGTCCGGGGGAACGTGCTCTTCTTCGTCCACTCTCCTCTTCGCCCACGCTCTTCTTCGGCGCACGCCGGCCGTCTAACCGCTCCAGCGCCCTGTCGTGCCGCTCGGCGAAACTACAATGCCCCCGAATATTTTTTAGACCCGCGAAGCACTGAACCCGCGAAAGGTGAACCGCGAAGTAGCGAGGGTTCACTGTATGTATAAGACCAAGACCTACAAAAAAGTCTCTTGGAGCAATGAGCTAGGTTTTACAGGAAGTCGGCCATTTTGAATTTACTTAAAAGGGGGCGGGTCACCACAATGGACTTTGTGTAGAAATTATTATTGGGGCCCGAGCAGCGACGGCGGCGAGGTCCCTATTGTTTTTCTAGAAATTGTTATTAGGGCCCGAGCTGCGACGGCTGCGAGGTCCCTATTGTTTTTGTAGAAAATATTATTACTTTTATTATTATTATTATTATTATTATTAGGGCCTGAGCAGCGACCGCTGCGAAGTCCCTATTGTTTTTGTAGAAATTATTATTATTATTATTTTTCCGATTGTTCGATCGCATTTTTGACCCCCGAAACATGCACAAAAACTCACCAAACTTGGCAGTCTCATCGGGCATGGCGAAAAATTTGATATTTTAACGTCTAATATGAACAGGAAGTGAGTTATGAATTTTTGAAAGTCTGACTTTTGCCCTTTTTTGCATGTTTACAGGGGTCATTCTTTTGCACCCTGATCCTAAAGGCTTCATCTGATTGCCTTAAAATTCTGTCTGTAGCATCTGAAGACCTGGCACAAACACTGGGGCTAAAATTTTTTGTTTCCGAAATACTATATGACGGGGGCGGGGCATCAAAGTTTTCACTTAAGATTTCCTTCGCCGCAATGGACAAAATGCTTAATAACTCTCCTGCACATGCTGCTAAAAATCCAAAACTTCACATGTACATAAAGAGTCTGGACCTGAAGACATCTATATGTTTATATTCAGTTATACACCTTGCGCCAATCAATATCATTTTTTACATTTTGACGTACTGCACGGTGCCCTTTTAACGAATCTGATTGAAAATTGGCTAGAAAAGACTCAAGACATTGATCTTACTCTATCCCTATTTTTGTGACTTTCCTTCGAAGGGCGTGGGTATTACGGTGCCGCAGAGTCTGATTATTCTCCGTGGCAACAAAAGTTCCTGCAAAATGATTCAGATGATCCATCTTCTCGAAATTTTTTACATTTGAGGATATTCAGGCCCTGAAGACGGCTGCCAACTTATTTTTGATCGCAGTGGTAGCACCACCAACTGGTTAAAACAAATACAAATTATTTTCGTTGATTTTTTTCTCCGGGCAGGTTAACAAAATCTACCTTACATTTGCTCGGATGAGTGTTTAGGCCTTGAGGATGTCACAATACGAAAGTCTTTCGCCTTCTTCAGAGTGTCACATGATGGTGTCTTGTGGCCCGTCTTTATCAGCTGATGTTCCATGAGTGCGTGACTTACCTGTCACAAGAACGAAGGCAAGTCACGCCCCCCGCTGTCCGTTCACTCCGCCAAAATGCTGCTCCAGGTGGTAGAGAGGATGAAGGTTCCCTTGTCTCTGTTCATGGTTTTTATGCCTCGCTTGCAGATCTCAATGGCCTCTCTGATCCAGCGCTGTTGTTTGTTCTCTTCTGTGCGGATGACCCTGCCCTTCTCCCGGTCCATGATGTGGTTTTCCCTTTTGCAGTGGTCAGTGATTGCTGATTTGTAATGTTCATGTTGTGCTTGTTCTTTTACTGCTCTGATTTTTTAATTTTTTTGACAGGTAAGTCACACCCTCATGGAACATCAGCTGATAAAGACTGGTCTCAAGACACCATCATGCGACACTCTGAAGAAGGCGAAAGACTCGCCGAAACATGTCAGGTAAAAAATTAACCTAAAACATAAATGTCTGCTTTTAATGAATCAGTCAAATATCAATAATAAGAAGACAAAATGAACCTAATACAAATAAATGAATGCTTAATAACTCCCCTGCACATGCTCCTAAAAATCCAAACCTTCACCTGTAAATAAAACGTCCCGACCTGAAGACATCTTAATGTTATTATTTTGTTATACACACAGTGCCGCCAAGTGGAATCAAAAATTTGTTTTTATTTTAATTTTCACGTACTGCACGGTGCCCTTTTGACGAATCCGACTGAAAATTAGTCAGAAAAGACTCAAGACAATGATCTTACTCTCTGCCGAATTTTGTGACGTTTTGGCAAAAGGCGTGGCTATTAAGGTGCTGAAAAGTCCGATTGTACTTTGTGGCAACAAAAGCTCCGGCAACATGACTCAGATGATCCTATCTTCTCGAAGTTGTACACATTTGAGGATACTTCAGCCCTGAAGACATCTACCAACTTATTTTACATCGTAGTAGTAGCGCCACCAACTGGTAAAAGCTAATACAAGTTATTTTCTTGGATGTTTTTCTCCGTGCAACTCAACATGGTCGCCCTCATATATGCTCGGATGACTGTTTCGGCCATGAGGATGTCACAATACGAAATTCATGATTTTTCGTGAAAAGTTGTGGGAGTGGCATTGCACTGTTCGGCAAAAAAACAAAGCTGATTATGAGGTTCTAAATATGAACGACAACTCGTAAAACTTTACACACACATCAGGCCGAGCAAATTTATCAATATTTTATAAGTTAGTTGTGCAGCTTTTTTGAAATGGCTCGCCATGGCCCTCGAGAAATGTTAAAAAAAAGCAGCTCTGGTTGAGTGTTTCACCTCGCTTTTTGTAAATTTTATGGAGTACAGTGAACCCTCGGTTATCGCGGTTAATGGGGACCGAGACCACCCGCGAAAACTGAAAATCCGCGAAGTAGCGGCGCACCTTCAAAAATGCTTAAAAAAAATATACAATATATATAATAAATATATATATATATATATATATATATATATATATATATATATATACGGGGAGAGAGAGAGTGAAATTCATTTTAGAACAAAAAAAACAAATTATTATTAAAACGTATTATTTTTTTATTCCCCAGCCATTCTTTTTGTATTTATTTAATTACTCCGACTTTTACCTGCTGGTACGCCGTCCGGTGTGCCCTGTGAAATGAAAGGTGGCATTCTTTATTTATTTATTCATTTATTCATTCATAACTGACAGCCTCGCGCTCCGCTCGTGCCCGGGCGGAAGAGGTGCTCCAATTCGGCTTAACTGTGACACACGCCCGCCCTCCTCCCCCGGAACTTCCATTCGGTTAAACTTAGGGGCCGCTTGGCACCGCCCGTGCCCGGGGAAGGTGCTCCTCTTCGGCTTACTGTGACGCGAGCATGCCCTCCTCCTCCGGAGCTTCCATTCAGTTAAACTTAGGGGCCGCTTGGAACCGCCCGTGCCCGGGGAAGGTGCTCCTCTTCGGCTTACTGTGACGCGAGCATGCCCTCCTCCTCCGGAGCTTCCATTCGGTTAAACTTAGGGGCCGCTTGGAACCGCCCGTGCCCGGGGAAGGTGCTCCTCTTCGGCTTACTGTGACGCGAGCATGCCCTCCTCCTCCGGAGCTTCCATTCGGTTAAACTTAGGGGCCGCTTGGCACCGCCCGTGCCCGGGGAAGGTGCTCCTCTACGGCTTAACTGCCACGCACGCCGGCCGGAGCTCTGGTACGGTCCGAACCGCGCGAAACGTCGCCACCGATCGTGTCCGGGAGAACGTGCTCTTCTTCGTCCACTCTCCTCTTCGCCCACGCTCTTCTTCGGCGCACGCCGGCCGTCTAACCGCTCCAGCGCCCCGTCGTGCCGCTCGGCGAAACTACAATGCCCCCGAATATTTTTTAGACCCGCGAAGCACTGAACCCGCGAAAGGTGAACCGCGAAGTAGCGAGGGTTCACTGTATGTATAAGACCAAGACCTACAAAAAAGTCTCTTGGAGCAATGAGCTAGGTTTTACAGGAAGTCGGCCATTTTGAATTTACTTAAAAGGGGGCGAGTCACCACAATGGACTTTGTGTAGAAATTATTATTGGGGCCCGAGCAGCGACGGCGGCGAGGTCCCTATTGTTTTTGTAGAAATTATTATTAGGGCCTGAGCAGCGACCGCTACGAGGTCCCCATTGTTTTTGTGGAAATTATTATTATTTTTATTATTATTATTATTAGGGCCCGAGCAGTGACCGCTGCGAGGTCCCTATTGTTTTTCTAGAAATTGTTATTAGGGCCCGAGCTGCGACGGCTGCGAGGTCCCTATTGTTTTTGTAGAAAATATTATTACTTTTATTATTATTAATATTATTATTATTATTATTAGGGCCTGAGCAGCGACCGCTGCGAAGTCCCTATTGTTTTTGTAGAAATTATTATTATTATTATTTTTCCGATTGTTCGATCGCATTTTTGACCCCCGAAACATGCACAAAAACTCACCAAACTTGGCAGTCTCATCGGGCATGGCGAAAAATTTGATATTTTAACGTCTAATATGAACAGGAAGTGAGTTATGAATTTTTGAAAGTCCGACTTTTGCCCTTTTTTGCATGTTTACAGGGGTCATTCTTTTGCACCCTGATCCTAAAGGCTTCATCTGATTGCCTTAAAATTCAGTCTGTAGCATCTGAAGACCTGGGACAAACACTGGGGCTAAAATTTTTTGTTTCCGAAATACTATATGACGGGGCCGGGGCTTCAAAGTTTTCACTTAAGATTTCCTTCGCCGCAATGGACAAAATGCTTAATAACTCTCCTGCACATGCTGCTAAAAATCCAAAACTTCACATGTACATAAAAAGTCTGTACCTGAAGACATCTATATGTTTATATTCAGTTATACACCTTGCGCCAATCAATATCATTTTTTACATTTTGACGTACTGCACGGTGCCCTTTTAACGAATCTGATTGAAAATTGGCTAGAAAAGACTAAAGACATTGATCTTACTCTATCCCTATTTTTGTGACTTTCCTTCGAAGGGCGTGGCTATTACGGTGCCGCAGAGTCTGATTATTCTCCGTGGCAACAAAAGTTCCTGCAAAATGATTCAGATGATCCATCTTCTCGAAATTTTTCACATTTGAGGATATTCAGGCCCTGAAGACGGCTGCCAACTTATTTTTGATCGCAGTGGTAGCGCCACCAACTGGTTAAAACAAATACAAATTATTTTCGTTGATGTTTTTCTCCGGGCAGGTGAACAAAATCTACCTTATATTTGCTCGGATGACTGTTTCGGCCATGAGGATGTCACAATACGAAATTCGTCCTTTTTCGTGAAAAGTTGTGGGAGTGGCATTGCACTGTTCGGCAATAAAACAAAGCTGATTATGAGGTTCTAAATATGAACGACAACTCGTAAAACTTTACACACACATCAGGCCGAGCAAATTTATCAATATTTTATACGTTAGTTGTGCAGCTTTTTTGAAATGGCTCGCCATGGCCCTCGAGAAATGTTAAAGAAAGCAGCTCTGGTTGAGTGTTTCACCTCGCTTTTTGTAAATTTTATGGAGTACAGTGAACCCTCGGTTATCGCGGTTAACGGGGACCGAGACCACCCGCGAAAACTGAAAATCCGCGAAGTAGCGGCGCACCTTCAAAAATGCTTAAAAAAAATAAACAATATATATAATAAATATATATATATTTATATATATATATATATATATATATATATATATATATATATATACGGGGAGAGAGAGAGTGAAATTCATGTTATAACAAAAAAACCAAATTATTATTAAAACGTATTATTTTTTTATTCCCCAGCCATTCTTTTAGTATTTATTTAATTACTCCGACTTTTACCTGCTGGTACGCCGTCCGGTGTGCCCTGTGAAATGAAAGGTGGCATTCTTTATTTATTTATTCATTTATTCATTCATAACTGACAGCCTCGCGCTCCGCTCGTGCCCGGGCAGAAGAGGTGCTCCAATTTGGCTTAACTGTGACACACGCCCGCCCTCCGCCCCCGGAGCTTCCATTCGGTTAAACTTAGGGGCCGCTTGGAACCGCCCGTGCCCGGGGAAGGTGCTCCTCTTCGGCTTACTGTGACGCGAGCATGCCCTCCTCCTCCGGAGCTTCCATTCGGTTAAACTTAGGGGCCGCTTGGCACCGCCCGTGCCCGGGGAAGGTGCTCCTCTACGGCTTAACTGCCACGCACGCTGGCCGGAGCTCTGGTACGGTCCGAACCGCGCGAAACGTCGCCACCGATCGTGTCCGGGAGAACGTGCTCTTCTTCGTCCACTCTCCTCTTCGCCCACGCTCTTCTTCGGCGCACGCCGGCCGTCTAACCGCTCCAGCGCCCCGTCGTGCCGCTCGGCGAAACTACAATGCCCCCGAATATTTTTTAGACCCGCGAAGCACTGAACCCGCGAAAGGTGAACCGCGAAGTAGCGAGGGTTCACTGTATGTATAAGACCAAGACCTACAAAAAAGTCTCTTGGAGCAATGAGCTAGGTTTTACAGGAAGTCGGCCATTTTGAATTTACTTAAAAGGTGGCGGGTCACCACAATGGACTTTGTGTAGAAATTATTATTGGGGCCCGAGCCGCGACCGCGGCGAGGTCCCTATTGTTTTTGTAGAAAATATTATTACTTTTATTATTATTATTATTATTATTATTAGGGCCTGAGCAGCGACCGCTGCGAAGTCCCTATTGTTTTTGTAGAAATTATTATTATTATTATTTTTCAGATTGTTCGATCGCATTTTTGACCCCCGAAACATGCACAAAAACTCACCAAACTTGGCAGTCTCATCGGGCATGGCGAAAAATTTGATATTTTAACGTCTAATATGAACAGGAAGTGAGTTATGAATTTTTGAAAGTCCGACTTTTGCCCTTTTTTGCATGTTTACAGGGGTCATTCTTTTGCACCCTGATCCTAAAGGCTTCATCTGATTGCCTTAAAATTCTGTCTGTAGCATCTGAAGACCTGGGACAAACACTGGGGCTAAAATTTTTTGTTTCCGAAATACTATATGACGGGGGCGGGGCTTCAAAGTTTTCACTTAAGATTTCCTTCGCCGCAATGGACAAAATGCTTAATAACTCTCCTGCACATGCTGCTAAAAATCCAAAACTTCACATGTACATAAAGAGTCTGTACCTGAAGACATCTATATGTTTATATTCAGTTATACACCTTGCGCCAATCAATATCATTTTTTACATTTTGACGTACTGCATGGTGCCCTTTTAACGAATCCGATTGAAAATTGGCTAGAAAAGACTCAAGACATTGATCTTACTCTATCCCTATTTTTATGACTTTCCTTCAAAGGGCGTGGCTATTACGGTGCCGCAGAGTCTGATTATTCTCCGTGGCAACAAAAGTTCCTGCAAAATGATTCAGATGATCCATCTTCTGGAAATCTTTCACATTTGAGGATATTCAGGCCCTGAAGACGGCTGCCAACTTATTTTTGATCGCAGTGGTAGCGCCACCAACTGGTTAAAACAAATACAAATTATTTTCGTTGATGTTTTTCTCCGGGCAGGTGAACAAAATCTACCTTATATTTGCTCGGATGAGTGTTTAGGCCTTGAGCATGTCACAATACAAAAGTCTTTCGCCTTCTTCAGAGTGTCACATGATGCTGTCTTGTGACCCGTCTTTATCAGCTGATGTTCCATGAGGGCGTGACTTACCTGTCACAAGAATGAAGGCAAGTCACGCCCCCCGCTGTCCGTTCACTCCGCCAAGATGCTGGTCCAGGTGGTAGAGAGGATGAAGGCTCCCTTGTCTCTGTTCATGGTTTTTATGCCTCGCTTGCAGATCTCAATGGCCTCTCTGATCCAGCGCTGTTGTTTGTTCTCTTCTGTGCGGATGACCCTGCCCTTCTCCCGGTCCATGATGTGGTTTTCCCTTTTGCAGTGGTCAGTGATTGCTGATTTGTAATGTTCATGTTGTGCTTGTTCTTTTACTGCTCTGATTTTTTCATTTTTTTGACAGGTAAGTCACACCCTCATGGAACATCAGCTGATAAAGACGGGTCTCAAGACACCATCATGCGACACTCTGAAGAAGGCGAAAGACTCGCCGAAACATGTCAGGTAAAAAATTAACCTAAAACATAATTGTCTGCTTTTAATGAATCAGTCAAATATCAATAATAAGAAGACAAAATGAACCTAATACAAATAAATGAATGCTTAATAACTCCCCTGCACATGCTCCTAAAAATCCAAACCTTCACCTGTAAATAAAACGTCCCGACCTGAAGACATCTTAATGTTATTATTTTGTTATACACACAGTGCCGCCAAGTGGAATCAAAAATTAGTTTTTATTTTAATTTTCACGTACTGCACGGTGCCCTTTTGACGAATCCGACTGAAAATGAGTCAGAAAAGACTCAAGACAATGATCTTACTCTCTGCCGAATTTTGTGACGTTTTGGCAAAAGGCGTGGCTATTAAGGTGCTGAAAAGTCCGATTGTACTCTGTGGCAACAAAAGCTCCGGCAACATGACTCAGATGATCCTATCTTCTCGAAGTTGTACACATTTGAGGATACTTCAGCCCTGAAGACATCTACCAACTTATTTTCCATCGTAGTAGTAGCGCCACCAACTGGTAAAAGCTAATACAAGTTATTTTCTTGGATGTTTTTCTCCGTGCAACTCAACAAGGTCGCCCTCATATATGCTCGGATGACTGTTTCGGCCATGAGGATGTCACAATACGAAATTCGTCCTTTTTCATGAAAAGTTGTGGGAGTGGCATTGCACTGTTCGGCAATAAAACAAAGCTGATTATGAGGTTCTAAATATGAACGACAACTCGTAAAACTTTACACACACATCAGGCCGAGCAAATTTATCAATATTTTATACGTTAGTTGTGCAGCTTTTTTGAAATGGCTCGCCATGGCCCTCGAGAAATGTTAAAAAAAGCAGCTCTGGTTGAGTGTTTCACCTCGCTTTTTGTAAATTTTATGGAGTACAGTGAACCCTCGGTTATCGCGGTTAACGGGGACCGAGACCACCCGCGAAAACTGAAAATCCGCGAAGTAGCGGCGCACCTTCAAAAATGCTTAAAAAAAATAAACAATATATATAATAAATATATATATATATATATATATATATATATATATATATATATATATACGGGGAGAGAGAGAGTGAAATTCATGTTATAACAAAAAAACCAAATTATTATTAAAACGTATTATTTTTTTATTCCCCAGCCATTCTTTTTGTATTTATTTAATTACTCCGACTTTTACCTGCTGGTACGCCGTCCGGTGTGCCCTGTGAAATGAAAGGTGGCATTCTTTATTTATTTATTCATTTATTCATTCATAACTGACAGCCTCGCGCTCCGCTCGTGCCCGGGCGGAAGAGGTGCTCCAATTCGGCTTAACTGTGACACACGCCCGCCCTCCTCCCCCGGAACTTCCATTCTGTTAAACTTAGGGGCCGCTTGGCACCGCCCGTGCCCGGGGAAGGTGCTCCTCTTCGGCTTACTGTGACGCGAGCATGCCCTCCTCCTCCGGAGCTTCCATTCAGTTAAACTTAGGGGCCGCTTGGAACCGCCCGTGCCCGGGGAAGGTGCTCCTCTTCGGCTTACTGTGACGCGAGCATGCCCTCCTCCTCCGGAGCTTCCATTCGGTTAAACTTAGGGGCCGCTTGGAACCGCCCGTGCCCGGGGAAGGTGCTCCTCTTCGGCTTACTGTGACGCGAGCATGCCCTCCTCCTCCGGAGCTTCCATTCGGTTAAACTTAGGGGCCGCTTGGCACCGCCCGTGCCCGGGGAAGGTGCTCCTCTACGGCTTAACTGCCACGCACGCCGGCCGGAGCTCTGGTACGGTCCGAACCGCGCGAAACGTCGCCACCGATCGTGTCCGGGAGAACGTGCTCTTCTTCGTCCACTCTCCTCTTCGCCCACGCTCTTCTTCGGCGCACGCCGGCCGTCTAACCGCTCCAGCGCCCCATTTGAGGATATTCAGGCCCTGAAGACGGCTGCCAACTTATTTTTGATCGCAGTGGTAGCGCCACCAACTGGTTAAAACAAATACAAATTATTTTCGTTGATTTTTTTCTCCGGGCAGGTTAACAAAATCTACCTTACATTTGCTCGGATGAGTGTTTAGGCCTTGAGGATGTCACAATACGAAAGTCTTTCGCCTTCTTCAGAGTGTCACATGATGGTGTCTTGTGGCCCGTCTTTATCAGCTGATGTTCCATGAGGGCGTGACTTACCTGTCACAAGAATGAAGGCAAGTCACGCCCCCCGCTGTCCGTTCACTCCGCCAAAATGCTGCTCCAGGTGGTAGGTGCTCCAATTCGGCTTAACTGTGACACACGCCCGCCCTCCTCCCCCGGAACTTCCATTCTGTTAAACTTAGGGGCCGCTTGGCACCGCCCGTGCCCGGGGAAGGTGCTCCTCTTCGGCTTACTGTGACGCGAGCATGCCCTCCTCCTCCGGAGCTTCCATTCAGTTAAACTTAGGGGCCGCTTGGAACCGCCCGTGCCCGGGGAAGGTGCTCCTCTTCGGCTTACTGTGACGCGAGCATGCCCTCCTCCTCCGGAGCTTCCATTCGGTTAAACTTAGGGGCCGCTTGGAACCGCCCGTGCCCGGGGAAGGTGCTCCTCTTCGGCTTACTGTGACGCGAGCATGCCCTCCTCCTCCGGAGCTTCCATTCGGTTAAACTTAGGGGCCGCTTGGCACCGCCCGTGCCCGGGGAAGGTGCTCCTCTACGGCTTAACTGCCACGCACGCCGGCCGGAGCTCTGGTACGGTCCGAACCGCGCGAAACGTCGCCACCGATCGTGTCCGGGAGAACGTGCTCTTCTTCGTCCACTCTCCTCTTCGCCCACGCTCTTCTTCGGCGCACGCCGGCCGTCTAACCGCTCCAGCGCCCCATTTGAGGATATTCAGGCCCTGAAGACGGCTGCCAACTTATTTTTGATCGCAGTGGTAGCGCCACCAACTGGTTAAAACAAATACAAATTATTTTCGCTCGGCGAAACTACAATGCCCCCGAATATTTTTTAGACCCGCGAAGCACTGAACCCGCGAAAGGTGAACCGCGAAGTAGCGAGGGTTCACTGTATGTATAAGACCAAGACCTACAAAAAAGTCTCTTGGAGCAATGAGCTAGGTTTTACAGGAAGTCGGCCATTTTGAATTTACTTAAAAGGGGGCGGGTCACCACAATGGACTTTGTGTAGAAATTATTATTGGGGCCCGAGCAGCGACGGCGGCGAGGTCCCTATTGTTTTTGTAGAAATTATTATTAGGGCCTGAGCAGCGACCGCTACGAGGTCCCCATTGTTTTTGTGGAAATTATTATTATTTTTATTATTATTATTATTAGGGCCCGAGCAGTGACCGCTGCGAGGTCCCTATTGTTTTTCTAGAAATTGTTATTAGGGCCCGAGCTGCGACGGCTGCGAGGTCCCTATTGTTTTTGTAGAAAATATTATTACTTTTATTATTATTAATATTATTATTATTATTATTAGGGCCTGAGCAGCGACCGCTGCGAAGTCCCTATTGTTTTTGTAGAAATTATTATTATTATTATTTTTCCGATTGTTCGATCGCATTTTTGACCCCCGAAACATGCACAAAAACTCACCAAACTTGGCAGTCTCATCGGGCATGGCGAAAAATTTGATATTTTAACGTCTAATATGAACAGGAAGTGAGTTATGAATTTTTGAAAGTCCGACTTTTGCCCTTTTTTGCATGTTTACAGGGGTCATTCTTTTGCACCCTGATCCTAAAGGCTTCATCTGATTGCCTTAAAATTCTGTCTGTAGCATCTGAAGACCTGGGACAAACACTGGGGCTAAAATTTTTTGTTTCCGAAATACTATATGACGGGGGCGGGTCTTCAAAGTTTTCACTTAAGATTTCCTTCGCCGCAATGGACAAAATGCTTAATAACTCTCCTGCACATGCTGCTAAAAATCCAAAACTTCACATGTACATAAAAAGTCTGTACCTGAAGACATCTATATGTTTATATTCAGTTATACACCTTGCGCCAATCAATATCATTTTTTACATTTTGACGTACTGCACGGTGCCCTTTTAACGAATCTGATTGAAAATTGGCTAGAAAAGACTCAAGACATTGATCTTACTCTATCCCTATTTTTGTGACTTTCCTTCGAAGGGCGTGGCTATTACGGTGCCGCAGAGTCTGATTATTCTCCGTGGCAACAAAAGTTCCTGCAAAATGATTCAGATGATCCATCTTCTCGAAATTTTTCACATTTGAGGATATTCAGGCCCTGAAGACGGCTGCCAACTTATTTTTGATCGCAGTGGTAGCGCCACCAACTGGTTAAAACAAATACAAATTATTTTCGTTGATTTTTTTCTCCGGGCAGGTTAACAAAATCTACCTTACATTTGCTCGGATGAGTGTTTAGGCCTTGAGGATGTCACAATACGAAAGTCTTTCGCCTTCTTCAGAGTGTCACATGATGGTGTCTTGTGGCCCGTCTTTATCAGCTGATGTTCCATGAGGGCGTGACTTACCTGTCACAAGAATGCAGGCAAGTCACGCCCCCCGCTGTCCGTTCACTCCGCCAAAATGCTGCTCCAGGTGGTAGAGAGGATGAAGGCTCCCTTGTCTCTGTTCATGGTTTTTATGCCTCGCTTGCAGATCTCAATGGCCTCTCTGATCCAGCGCTGTTGTTTGTTCTCTTCGGTGCGGATGACCCTGCCCTTCTCCCGGTCCATGATGTGGTTTTCCCTTTTGCAGTGGTCAGTGATTGCTGATTTGTAATGTTCATGTTGTGCTTGTTCTTTTACTGCTCTGATTTTTTCATTTTTTTGACAGGTAAGTCACACCCTCATGGAACATCAGCTGATAAAGACGGGTCTCAAGACACCATCATGCGACACTCTGAAGAAGGCAAAAGACTCGCCGAAACATGTCAGGTAAAAAATTAACCTAAAACATAATTGTCTGCTTTTAATGAATCAGTCAAATATCAATAATAAGAAGACAAAATGAACCTAATACAAATAAATGAATGCTTAATAACTCCCCTGCACATGCTCCTAAAAATCCAAACCTTCACCTGTAAATAAAACGTCCCGACCTGAAGACATCTTAATGTTATTATTTTGTTATACACACAGCGCCGCCAAGTGGAATCAAAAATTTGTTTTTATTTTAATTTTCACGTACTGCACGGTGCCCTTTTGACGAATCCGACTGAAAATTAGTCAGAAAAGACTCAAGACAATGATCTTACTCTCTGCCGAATTTTGTGACGTTTTGGCAAAAGGCGTGGCTATTACGGTGCTGAAAAGTCCGATTGTACTCTGTGGCAACAAAAGCTCCGGCAACATGACTCAGATGATCCTATCTTCTCGAAGTTGTACACATTTGAGGATACTTCAGCCCAGAAGACATCTACCAACTTATTTTACATCGTAGTAGTTGCGCCACCAACTGGTAAAAGCTAATACAAGTTATTTTCTTGGATGTTTTTCTCCGTGCAACTCAACAAGGTCGCCCTCATATATGCTCGGATGACTGTTTCGGCCATGAGGATGTCACAATACTAAATTAGTCCTTTTTCGTGAAAAGTTGTGGGAGTGGCATTGCACTGTTCGGAAATAAAACAACGCTGATTATGAGGTTCTAAATATGAACGACAACTCGTGAAACTTTACACACACATCAGGCCGAGCAAATTTATCAATATTTTATACGTTAGTTGTGCAGCTTTTTTGAAATGGCTCGCCATGGCCCTCGAGAAATGTTCAAAAAAGCAGCCCTGATTGAGTGTTTCACCTCGCTTTTTGTAAATTTTATGGAGTACAGTGAACCCTCGGTTATCGCGGTTAATGGGGACCGAGACCACCCGCGAAAACTGAAAATCCGCGAAGTAGCGGCGCACCTTCAAAAATGCTTAAAAAAAATATACAATATATATATATATAGATATATATATATATATATATATATATATATACGGGGAGAGAGAGAGTGAAATTCATTTTATAACAAAAAAACCAAATTATTATTAAAACGTATTATTTTTTTATTCCCCAGCCATTCTTTTTGTATTTATTTAATTACTCCGACTTTTACCTGCTGGTACGCCGTCCGGTGTGCCCTGTGAAATGAAAGGTGGCATTCTTTATTTATTTATTCATTCATAACTGACAGCCTCG